>NC_132879.1:35264424-35584424 GCF_030463535.1 Salminus brasiliensis
GTTCTTTCATCAGACTTTTGTGATTAAAAAATGTCTTATAAAAAATACAGATTGATTATAACAAACAGGTTTGGCTGTAAAATTCATATATATATTTAAAACAAAATCACACACAAATTGTCATCTCTCAGTCTTTGTGTAACGGTGCAGTCATGTAAACTCCTGTATTTCAACATGCACTCTCAGGGTGAACTGCTGTGGGGGCAAAAAAGAAGAAGATTCAGTCACATGCTATCATAACACCATGGTCACAGGCTTGCTCTAATGTTATTTTAGGGTCAAAGAAAAAAAGAAAACTAAACTAAGTGGAACTAGACAATAAAGGCCCCGAATGTATTTGGACATTGGTGCCATATCCCCCCAAAAATTGTAGTTGTTCGTGAGGAAGCAGAATGTCAAATCAAGTGGCATTTCTTTACAAAAAAACCCCACTCTAAGACTGTCTTTTTATTTTTGACAGAAGCTCACTGTTATTATAAGCTATAAAACAGCTTCCGCCATTGATATTTCTATATTCGTGCTTTACAGCAGTGGTTCCCAAATCACTCCTCAGGCAGACCTTTGTTCTATGTCAATAATGTTAACATTTATTGCGTTTGGCTGCTGCTCATATCCAGAGCGACTTACATTTGAATAATGTTACACAGGTACTCTTGCCCAAGGACTCTAATTGGTATAGTGTGGTGTTCCATTGTCTAGACTGTCTGTGGAGTCCCTATGGACAGAGTTGAGAAGCACTGCTTTATGATTTATATATATTTATATTTAGTTAGACATAAGTAGCCTAAAGATTGACAATGAGGTTTTTCAAAGGGTTTTTAAAGTGTCCAACAACATTTTGAGGTCACATGTATTGCTGTGTACTGGCATGATTGCTAGAAAATGGTTCTCTGAACTAACCTTGAACTCTCGTATAAATGTGAAGAAGAAGAAGACAAAACTGAAGGCCACCGTCCATTCGCTCACAGCACTCACCAAATGAAGCGTGTAATCCTAGAGACCAGAGTGACAAACATCAAATATCACATATGCACAGTCAAATCAGCTCCACTGACCAAAGAGCAGCACATTGTGGTTCTAAAATTACAGACTGTTGTCTGTCTGCTTCTTTGCATACTTTGTTAGCCCCCTTTCACCTTGTTCTTCAATGGTCAATGGTTTTTGGGTGGTGGGGCATGGCTTGGGATTCAAACTTGGAACCCCCAGGCCATAGTAGCTGGACAATTTGGAAAAATGTAATATCAAAATATTTAAAACAATTATTATTTATCGTCAATATTTCGTCATATAGACAAAATGGACCAACAGCGTAAAATAAAAACAAAAAAAAACTCAACTTCTATTCCATACTGATTTTGCTCAAAATATGCTTTTTCAATTAAACAAGACTGATTACACTCTTTGTAATGAAACTGGCAGTTTATCTGATATCGGATCGGGTATTACACACAAGATTTTTGCCCAGACCCAAAGATTTTACTTGGTCTACTCCTAAAATGAAGACAAACTTTTACTCTAAGCAGCTTTTGGAAAACTGGGTAACTGAGATTTAACAGATGGTGGATCTGGCTTAACCACCACAAAGCAGGTAGTATTTGGGAGGTGGGTCTTTCTCAGCACTGCAGCAATACTGACATGGTGGTGTGTTAATGTGTGTGTTGCGCTGGTACGAGTGGATCAGATACAGCAGTGCTGCTGGAGTTTTTAAACCCCTCAGTGTCACTGCTGGACTGAGAATAGTCCACAAACCAGAAATATCCATCCGACAGTGCCTGGTGGGCAGCGTGCTATGAGCACCAATGAAGGATTAGAGGATGACCAACACAAACTGTGCAGCAACAGATGAGCTTCTGTCTCTGATTTTACATCTAGAAGGTGGACCAACTAGGCAGGAATGTCTAACAGAGAGGACAGTGAGTGGAACACTCTGTTAGACACTCCAGCAGCACTGCTGTGGACAACAGTCTAGAATTATAGAAGTACAAAGTGCTCCTATATGGTAAAGCAGCTAGTATAATGAGTTCATTTCAAACCAGGGGTGTTCATAATGTTCTGATATGACTGTGTATATATTATTAATAATATATAATACATTTCTTCATTATTATGACTGTGAGAAAGGCGATGGATTCTTGTCAATCAGCCCATTCAGATGTGCTGAACTGAGTATACTGTACCTTGTCTTCTGTGTGCCAGTGCAGTTTGGTCGTTTTCACAATCCATGCACAAATAATAGCTTGAGAAATGTTAAAGAAAATGTATTGGCCCCGAAAAACATATCTGACCTGCAATAAGATGAAGCTTTGACAACAGTAACGTCTAATAATTGAAATTCTGTTATTTTGTTATTCATGGAAATTGGCAGACACACATCCAGAGTGATCTTTCTCCAGTTTAGAGGTAGGCAACTGCACTATAAGGACTCTTGATCAAGGACTGTTTAGTTGTAGTGTGTCGTGCCTACCTGGGCAGGGAACTGAACCCCAGTCTGCCACATGTAGGGCAGTGGTGCCATTTGCTATGCGAATAACTGTTTGCTTTTAAGCAGTAATAGAGTGATAAATAAAAGGATACTCGGAAATACCGCCACGAAGGCCACACAGGCGAAGATGGTGCGAATACAACACACACTCTTTGAAGCTCCGAAAGGATAAGCCTTATGTGAGATTACGGTCTGAAGGATGATGTAAATCACTCCAGACAGGAAGAAAACTAATGCCCCGACATCATGGACGATCATCATTTGCGTCTCCTACAAGAACACATTAGAGTAAACATGGATGTGAGTGTATTCATGATCAGACATTTGCTTTAAAAGAGGCAGGTTCCTCCACACCATAAAATAATACATCAAAACAGTTCCTCAAAAGCGGCATCGGCAGGCAGCCGACTCACTCTGGGGAAAGCGCCGGGTCCCCAGCTCCACCTTCACCTGCCTGCCAACATCCCTACTGGAGTATTGAGGGGAGATAGCACGGCAAATTGTGCTCTCTCTCTAACTCTGGCTGCTGATGGCAAAGCGGCATGGCTCGCTATTTAAGATCGCAACCCCCATGCCACAGTGGCAGCGCATTAAGATGACTGAGCCATTCGGAGCCCAGAGATTGCTTTTTTAATATTGTAATTGAATACTTTTGGCCTTTTACTTTGAACTTTTAGTAGAAATACAGTACAGATAGAACAGTACAGATGATATTTTTACCCAGACACAAAGAGCTTTTAGAAAATTCTATTTTCTCTTTAGAAAAGGCTATCTTAGTGGATGGGGACATACCTGAAACGTAGCGACAATACACATGCCCAAACAAGAAATAACGGCAAAAGCGAAAGCAGTCTTGTTGAGACCAGGAGAAACTCCACCTGTTTTCTCATTCAGTCGCTCCAGAAATTTATACCTGGCAAACATGGTGGCAAAGCCTAGAAAAAAATGAAGTGGGATATGAAATATCTTTTTTAAATCAAATCCACGTCCAATCTACTGTAGAATAGCTGAAACACCAACACATACAAACACAAACATCAGCTGAATTCTGTATTGCAGTAATGCAACAATTTCACATTCAAAAACCACTGTGTTGTTCATGGACTAATCGTAGACTTGCTGGTTGGGTTGGTGCTGTTTGCCAACCGTACTCTACTGTTGTCTAACTACTCTACCTAGTTTGTTGCAGTTATTATTCTATGTGTTCTATCATATTGTCCATTTCGCATACCTAACAACACCCCCTGACCAAGGTCAAAGCACTATAATGTGTCGGCATACTGACTTAAATGACTTTACGAGTGAGTAAACCACCCATAATTTGTTACTTTGACTATACTGTAAGGTATGTATGCAGTTTTATGCAAAATTATATGTTTTGCAAAATTGCAACTTTACAGGAGGAGGAAAAAAATGTTCAACCTTTCAATGGAAGTCAATGTAAAATATTTTACTCCAAGTAATCTGAAACCTTATTGGGTGATTCATTCAATTTATATCAAAAATGAATGGAATGGAGATTTTTTTTATAATGGGTAAAAAAAAATATTTGATTTTTTTTTCTCATTAATTATCAAGATAATCATCTCATATCAAGATAATAATTCTCCAAGCTAATTATCTCAAGATAATCTCAAAATAGTGCCTCAGATATGATTGTGTAATCCTTCCTCTGACAGTCTGTTGCATTTTCTGGCACAATATGACAATGTCTGTTGGTGAGCACTGAAACACTGTCTTTGTAATTAATTATCTTGAGAGAAATATCTTGGGATAATTATCTTAGGATATTTGTTAATTAATTATTAAAAAATGCTTTTTTGTGAGACAGTGATGACAGTAATTAACATATATAAATATGAAATTGAAAAATGTAACCAAAAATGTAACGTGTCCTACAGTGGTGCCACAACAGTCTCCATAGTGAGAATTCATGTGTTCTGATGATGTATCTTGTAGGTGTGAGGAACTTTTGAAAGCCAGTTTGAGTTCTGAAGATCTTTGCATTCCCTCTAGCTGATAACTGCAGAATATCATATTTGTAATGATGAGCCTCTACATCAGTGGCTATGCTAGCAGATGGACTAGCTTAATCATCACAGGGAGATTCCCTATGGCAAACAGGAGGTTGATGGATGCAGTGCTGCACAACAGAACATTACATATCACGTGCAATAACATACTGTATTAAATGGTATGAATGCTTCTTTCATTAAAACTCCCATGTTGTGCTTCTACTCACTGGCCATTTTATGAGCTCCACCTGCTATGTAGTTGACTATAGCCTATCTTTGTCAGGCACATTTCATCATGCAGCCCTTGACTCCATTCATTTTTAGTCAGTTTCTCATCACAGGCCAGGGTCACTGTTGATTAGTTATTATTTGGGTGGTGAGACTGACATGGTGTGGTACAATATGTACAAGTGTACCAAGCATGTAGGCGTAGCTGGGCTTTTTCACACCTGCTAGATTGCAAGTAACCCACCACCAAAAAATATCTAGCCAAGAGCAGCTCTGTGGTCGGAAACTGAACACTGACGAAAGGCAGGAGGATGCTTAAAACAAACAGTGTGTAGCACAGTTCGACGGTCTCTAACTCTAAAACTCAAAAAGCAAGAAGGCATGCGTTTGCAACAGTACAGCCCTAAAACTGCATATGACAAATTTGTGTATGTTACGAAAAGGCCTTTAGTGGTTTAGGTTTCAATTCTTTAGCTGGCGTTTGAGGTTTAGTCTCTTAGCCCTGCAGGTCTGGGCTTACTTTGTAACTGCCTGAATTCCAGCTGGGTCACAAAGAGGAGATTTTGTTTCATTTTCTACAGAAAGAGAAGTGAGAGTGCAACAGAAATTCCATAATTACATAAGAGCGCCCCTCCAACACTTAGGGGTTAGACAAATAACAAAATGAAAATAAATAAGCTGTCATGTGTCATTTCCCAACACCCATGGAGATCAGGTGATGGAAAGGGGTTTCCTTAACTTGTCAGATGTTAGGTTCTCACTACTATAGCTATGCAGAAATGGTAAAACTTCTGTAATATAGCTTTTTGCAAAGTAAAGTAAATTAGGTACAAATCAATAGCGTGATGTAAACAAAAACATGTGATAAAACAATTATTTATATATAGACTGAAACCAAAGCTTTCTTGAAATTGTTGCCAATTGGCCTTTAATAAGTTTAGGTATTGACTAAAATTAAATTGATTTCAATATATTGTCAGTAAGCTGAAATCAGTGTCATTTTAGTCAATTCTTAAACTTCTTAATGGCCATTTTTATTATATATATCACGATTGTATTATGTGTCCAAAGTGGGATCACTCAACAGGGAGTGTCATGATGATAATGCAAGCTAGCTGTAATCTTGCACTAGGTTTTTTACTATTACTGGAAGTCCAGCCTACAAACAGCCATTCGAAGCTTTTAACAGCCATCCGGCCATCCAAACTTTCTTTACTGTTTTTGTTGCAGGATAACAGTGGCTCCTTCTGTAAAACACAGAATCTGAGGCCTGTCTCTGCACATTTCTGAAGAAACAAAGGTGTTAACTTAGTCTAAATTATTATGACAATACTATCATTTGCAATGAATAAAAAACAAACAAACACTTTATTAAATTACAAAGGAATGCAGAATAGAAGCATTTCCAGACTTCTGGACCTAACCTGTTTTTAGATACACAGATGAGCCAAAACATTTTTTTTATAACACTGTTTATCCTGTATTAACGATGCCAGTGAAAATTTAGGCTGTATGTTAGACTGTAGTGAAAAGAAAAGCGTGAAGACCTGAGCAAATCTGAAAAGGGCCAAATCGTTATGGACAGTTGACTGGGTTTGACCATCTCCAAAACAGCAAGGCTTGCGGGGTACTCCCTGGTTTAGTAGTAAGTACCTACCAACAGTGGTGGAGAGAGGGACATAGCATGAACCAGCAACAGGGTTTGGCTCATCAATGTACAAGATCAGTAAAGGCTATCCTGTCTGAGAGGATTTAATGGTAGTTAAGGAATTTAATGGTAGTTAAAGAAGGAATGTGTCACTACCCTGCTGCCAGAGTGCCCATGCTAAACTCTGTCCACTGTCAAAGGTAGTCACAGTGATACCACTCACCCCGTGGCACTTTCTCAGGCCTTGTAAAGTGAGCAGTTTTTGTGGGAGGCAGACGGCCATCAGGTCATAATATATTGGTGGCATTTTGGTGCAAAACTTTGATGCAAGGTTTTTGCCGCCGTCACGCAAAGACTTTGCATCTGCATTTTTATGGGAATCTCGCAGTTCTTCCTTACATTGTGTGAAAATGTCATGAGGAATAGACCAATAGCTCCAAAATGACTTTGAATACATACACACACACACACACACACACATATATATATAATTGACTAAACCCATTATTACATTATTTCTATACCCATGTTATTACATTTGTTATTTTAGACACAGTCATATGAACCCCTTAAACAGCCCTTAGACCCAGCAGTGGGCTGAAAGTGTTATTACAAACTTCTATTACCAAAGAATAGCCCTACCAGATTCTACTGAAGTCCTTGCATTTACTGAGTAATACACCTTAGAGTAATTAAGGGGTTGACATGGCATAAGTCACTTAATAAATGTATAAAAGACATCATAGCAAAACTAGACAAGTTTACAAGATTCTTTTTGAAATACTAACACTATGACTCAAGTCGTAGCAGGAAAGTGTAAGTCAAAAAGTGGAAATCCATTGTCCTGAAACGGTTTTGCATATAAACTTCCTGTAGACAGCTTTTACTTTTGTTCCTCTCTTTTTTACCTCTCATGCAAGAGAACGCCGTCGGTTTAAAGGGATTTTCAACACCGAGGCGATCCAGCAGAGAACTACACTGTGAATACGGGAACCCAGCAGACATTGATTTGAACTGTTGCTATTGTTGAATGTGCAGTAGATGGAATATCTGTCATTATTTACAGTAAATGAAACGTACAGATATGGGAAATACTTATTCTAGTGGTACCAAAATAAAGTAAGCAGGTTGATCATTTAGCTGTGCGTGGTTTGAATAGCTCTGTGGGTAAAGTGTGTAGTGAAAGCACTAGAAAAGACTATGTATGGAATGGCACACAACTCCCTCCTACCTGCAAAGGCTGTGATTGTTGACATCAGGCCAAATATGCAGCTCTCTGGAGGCCTGGCCCCAGTATCACTGAAAAACAACACAGCAGCTTTTTCACCACTTACTGAAGTAAGACTAACAGCAGACACTCTGTCTCTATTAAAGCATATCCATCATGTACATGCAGTCCACTCTCTGCTCTGTCCTTTAGTGGCTGCTTTCCAGGTTTTGATGACTAGCCTCCTACACATAAACGTCCACACGTGTCCTGGAAAGAGCTTTGCGTTTCCACTTTTCAAAGTTTTACTTTTCTAAGTTTCTTTCAGACTCTTTCATCCACATCTGCAGCCTGGGCTGGCAAGATCAAGCCGTTTTAGACAATGGATCGTACAGTGGGTGGCAGCGTAGACTGCACGCCAGACATGCAAGAGTGTTCATGCTAAAACGAAACTAAAGGAGCGCACGACCAAAGTGCTGTATAAACAGTCAGTGCACACGACTGCATTGTGCAGTGGTTAAAATGAGAATAGCCCCTGTGTAGAGGAGGCGATTGCCCCGGCCTTGATTGCTCCTTCGAGCTCATTCAGCTTCGACGTGCTCTACCCATCCCAGACGAGTCGCTTCCCTTCCCCTGTAAGAGAAGCTGGACTGCTTACCTTATGTACGGGAAGATCACATCGACATCTCGACGGTACAGTGCGATCAGATAGTTCACTATAAAAGTGCTTGATGACCAAACGACCAAAAACGTTGGTAAGAAGCAAAGTCCTTCCAGAAACCAAACCATCGTGCTTTAGGTGTATCTGCATCACCACAACGCCACAGTTGCGCTAAAGCTGACCAAGGAAGATGCTCATGTGGTCTGAGCTGCCATTGTCTGTGATCAGCCCCAGTAAACTAACTGCGACTCTGACTAACCTGGCTCTTAAAAGTTCGCGGGTCACGTGTTCACCAGGGACTTCAGCTTCAAGCGTCTCTTCCTCATTGTGTTTCCCAGCAGCTCTTTACCGTTAGCCCGGGCTGCAGGCTGCGATCACCAGTGCGGTCGTGTCTGCCTTGCTTTCACTCTCCTTTTTCCCTTTTTCCATGAGTTCTCACGAAGAGGCTGAGGATTTTACTAAGCAATGACTGCTGGATATTCTACGCCCTGCCTTCCCAGAAACGCTCCTCTGCTGTACTCGATCGTTACAGTCCTACTTTAGTAGAGGTGTCTGATCAGAGATTATATTATAGTTATCTTTAAGAACTCCACTTTCCTTATTTACTAATAATCAGAACAACATTATAGTTAGTAATCATTAGAATTCAGCTATAGCTAGCTTAAACTACCGAGTTTCACTGGCGTTTGTAGTAGTTGGAATTCTGTTATAGTCAGCAGTGATTAGACTGACATTATAGTTAACAGTGAATACAATTACATAAAGATGGTAGTGGTTCAGATTTTGTTAGCATTAGTAATAGTTACATTTTATTATAGTTCAATTCCATAAAAGTTGGTGGTGATTACAATGTTATTATAGCTAGTAATAGTTCAATTCTATTATAGCTAGTAATAGTTCAATTCCATAAAAGTTGGTGGTGATTACAATTTTATTATAGCTAGTAATAGTTCAATTCCATAAAAGTTGGTAGTGATCCAAATTTTATTATCGTTAGTAATAGTTACATTTTATTATTGTTAGTAATAGTTCAATTCCATAAAAGTTGGTGGTGATTACAATTTTATTATCGCTAGTAATAGTTAAATTTTATTATTGTTAGTAATAGTTAAATTCCATAAAAGTTGGTGGTGATTACAATTTTATTATAGCTAGTAATAGTTAAATTCCATAAAAGTTGGTAGTGGTTAAAATTCTATTATAGCTAGTAAAATTAAAATTCCAAATTTTATTATTGTTAGTAATAGTTACATTCCATTAGAGTTGGTGATGATTCAAATTGTATTATCGCTAGTAATATTTAAATTTTATTATCACTTGTAATAGTTAAATTCCATGAAAGTTGGTAGTGGTTCAAATTCTGTTATCACTAGTAATAGTTCAATTCTGTTATAGCTAGTAATAGTTAAATTCCATAGAGTTGGTAGTGGTTCCAATTATTATTATCACTAGTAAAATGTTTATTCTATTATAGCTAGTAATAGTTAAATTCCATAATAATTGTAAAGGGTAGTTTAAATTGTATTATCGCTAGTAATAGCTAATTTCTATTATAGCTAGTAATAGTTCAATTCCATAAAAGTTGGTAGTGGTTCAAATTTGTAGCGCTAGTAATAGTTACATTTTATTATCACTAATATTAGTTAAATTCTAACATAGCTAGTTTTAGTTAAATTACAGAAAGTTGGTAGTGGTTCAAATTCTATTATAGTTACAAACACCCAATGAGCCAAGGTAACATCACTGATGATGTGTCTAAGTTGCACCGAGAGGTGTACTAAAACCAGTTGTGATTAGAATACCATTACAGTTATAAATCTAGATGATCACAATAGATTGCAACGATTCCATCTCTATGCAGGACGTATCTGTACACTGTGTTCAGAGTAGTACCACTTATTCAGTATTCAAAAAAAAAAATGATTTAGAAAAAGTTATTTTAATGCAGATACATCAGAGACAATGACAATACAACGCTATGACAGCATAAGGTTTCCTGCTTCAATACTACCCCAAGGTAAAGAAGACATTAGCATGATGTCATAGGGTTCACCAAGGTTCAAGAGTACAAGGGCCAGGGAACAAGTTATTAAGTACATAAAGTACATTAAGTACATAAAAAGACCTGTAGAACATTCACAGATGGCCATTAACCTAAATGATTGGAAGAGGGAAATAAGGGGAGAAAACGGAACTGTTTATGATCCAGCATAACTTCATCTATAAAGCACAAAGGAAGTCGTGCCATGGCTGTGGTATAGTTGGCTTTCTTTGTCTAGTTCTCTTGTCTTATTGATTATGTAACTGCCAGTAGCAGCAGGGTGAATTCTGAAGTTCACAGAATATGATCAGCTGCTTAGATCTAACCAAAAGCCTCAAAATCCAGGAAATGCAGCGTCACGGCACATCAGAATCACCTGAAACATTGCTGCAAATACGGAGTTTTTAGATGACATAAACAGCAGTTTCACTTTCTGAAGATAATGAAACAAGCAAAAGAATGCACAAAAAACTGGAAACGACTAGAAACCCAAAGACTTCAGACAAAGGATTTGCAAAAATGACAAAGCTTATCAAGTTATATATGGCAGTTGCAAATTATGTTTATTGTTAAAATCTACAAACTTTTAACTGTTTGCAATAAACCAATCAAACAAGACCAATTAAAAAATCTCAATGCAACTAATAGAACAAGTGCTTTCTCCACATTCAATGCTAAATGCCACTTTTAATGACTACTACAGCCTCAGTTATTAGTCTACAATTATAACTTTTGCTGTTATGACCTGCTGCAAAACAGCACACAGAAGCACAGCCAGACTCCAGCTTCTAGCAGCATTCCTGAGGAGTCTTTGCCCATTCCTCATGGCCAATGACCTTTAGTTCAATAGTATTCTTGGCTTTTTGTGCTGCAACCGTCTTCTTCAAATTCCACCATAGATTTTCTATGGGGTTCAAGTTGTGCGACTGTAACGGCCACTCCAGAATCTTCCAGGACTTCTTCTGAAACCAAGCCTTGGTGGACTTTGAGGTATGCTGGAGATCATTATCCTGTTGGAAAATCCAATGACGCCCAAGTTTCAGCTTCCTCACAGAAGGCATGGAGTTTTGTCCTAGGGTTTCCTTTATTGAATCCATTCTGCCCTCCACATGCTGCAGGTTTCCAGCAGCGGCAGAGGAAGCAAAGCAGCCACAGAGAATCACCTAGCCACCACCACACTTCACTGTAGGCAGGGTGTCCATTGGCTTGAAAAGTTCCAGTTTCATCGCTCCACAGAACAGAATCTTCTTAAGCAACTTCCGTGGCTTATTTATCTGATTTTGAGTGCATTGGAGATGGCATTCCCTGGGCATAGATACCATCAGTGTCTAGTATGCACCTTACTGAACAAACAGGTCTTTGCATGTCTTTTGCAGCCACTTGAGGGTTTTTGACCACCTGCCTCCTCAGGAATCTGGTGGCAGTCTTTCTGCCACATCCAGGAAGTGTAGCCAGTATTCCTTTAACTTGAACTTCCGAACTGTATACTAAGGAACATTCAGTGCCGTTGCTTTCTTTCTGTATCCTTTTCTTTTTTTGATCCCTTCTCTGAACATTCTCTTGACTTATTTCTAACATGTGTCACAGTCATCAAACCCCAAGCCAGTCCAGGATTTGCTGTGTTTTATCTCAAGCACATGTGATGCAACTAATGAAATCCATGATTTGCCACCTGATATGGAAATGATGTATTTTATTTGAGGGGTTAAATAATTCAGTACAGTAGTCATTAAAAGTGGCATTTAGTGTTAGGTTTGGAGAAAGCACTTGTTATATTAGCTTTGTTGAGATATGTACATTGGTCCTGTTTCATTGGTTTATTGCAAACAGATTTCAAATGTTGCTTATAAACCTACACTATATTGCCAAAAGTATTCGCTCGCCTGCCTTTGCATGCATATGAACTTAAGTAACATCCCATTCCTAATCCATAGGGTTTAATATGATGTTGGGCCACCCTTTGCAGCTATAACGGCTTCAACTCTTCTGGGAAGGCTTTCCACAAGGTTTAGGAGTGTATTCATGGAAGTTTTTGACCACTCTTCCAGGTGAGACACTGATGTTGGACGAGAAGGCCTGGCTTGCAGTCGCTGCTCTAATTCATCCCAAAGGTGTTCTATTGGGTTGAGGTCAGGACTCTGTGCAGGCCAGTTCTTTGTTCTTCTACACCAAACATGCTCATCCATGTCTTTATGAACCTTGCTTTGTGCATTGGTGTGCAGTCAAGTTGGAACAGGAAGGGACCATTCCCAAACTGTTCCCGCAAATTTGGGAGCATGAAATTGACCAAAGTCTCTTGGCATGCTAAAGCATTAAGAGTTTCTTTCACTGAAGCTAACTCCTGAAAAACAACCCCACACCATAATCCCCCCTCCACCAAACTCTACACTTGGCACAATGCAGTCAGACAAGTGCTGTTCCTCTGGCAACCGCCAATCACAGACTCGTCCGTCGGATTGCCAGACGGAGAAGTATGATTCATTACTCCAGAGAACACATCTCTATGCTTTGCATTGCGCTTGGTGATGTAGGCACGCACAATTCTTGAGCTAATCTGAAGGCCACATGAAGTTTGGAGGTCTGTAGCTATTGACTCTGCACACTCAGCATCCGCTGACCCCACTCAGTCATTTTATGTGGCCAACCACTTCATGGCTGTCGTTCCCAATTGCTTCCACTTTGTTATAATACCACTGACAGTTGACTGTGGAATATTTAGTAGTGAGAAAATTTCACGACTGGACTTCACTGAACTCCTGAGATTATTTTCCAAATGTTTGTAGAAGCAGTCTGCATGCCTAGGTGCTTGGTTTTTTACACCTGTGGTCATGTTATTGATTGGAACATCTGAATTCAATGATTTGGATGGGTGACTTTTGCTTTTGACAATGTGGGTTGAATAATTCCAAGTGCAAACTGTAAAAAAACTGACTGCACATCCATGTCATACTGATGTCAGCAGCACCCTCTAGTGTCTGGCCAAAGTTTAAGTGAAAAGAAAAAAAGAAGCACACTTACAAAGGTGGTTAATGGGCAGGTGCTGAAGCCATTGTAAGTGTGCATTTGGAAGAGACTGCTGACTCACATGCGCTGTACCCGGTGAATTTATCTTATTTGTTTTTTAAATGACCTAATTTTCTTATCTGTACCAGCTTAATCCAGGCTACACACACAGGACACGACTCAATATGACAAATGAATACACAAATGCATTTTAACTCGCACCTGAATCTTTTCTGCTCTGCTGTGTTAGTCAGGCATCTGTTAACAAACAGCTCCAGTCTGTGTGTAAAGAAATTCTGGGTTAGAGGCTGCAGAACAGTGTGCATTGAGGGCACATAGAGGGAGCTTGTGAACCCCACTTTAAACACCAAAATGAGACATAAAGCATCTTACAGCCTAGTGGTCCTTGTGGGCATGCGTAAATGAGAATCCCTTGACAAATGGGACAAGGTTCAAGTATGCTTTGAGACAGACAGTTCTTTTCTACACAGTGGACAGATGGTAAAAACAGAGCTGTAAATCGGGCCAATTGCAAACCTGCAAAACTGTTACGTCTGGGCTTTTATTCACACCCCAATAATGTACATACACCCAGCCCACTAGCAAAATTTGCTTCAGGAGAATATGGAAGTGAGGCTAAGAAGTCTAAAAGCTAGGCCAATCGGCACAACCAACGCTCTGGTTCTGGTAAAAGGCTAAAAATCGAAATTGTCTTTAGCTAGCTAATAGCGACTGGACACAGAGAGGACACGGAGAGGACAGCAACACTGATTAGACACAAGAATGATGTAATGTTTACCTCTGCTGGCCTCAGCAGGGAGCTCATGCACAGGTCATGTGCAAAGGCTAAGCCCTGTCCTTCACCTGAGGCTCATCTTCAGCGCACAGGTGCTGTTCATGACTTTACTGATGAGGACTCCTCTTAAGCATCTCAGTATGGAGGGTTCTTGGTGAAGTCACAGTTTCTTTACCAGTCCTTGACGTGGTCATGTTACTTTGTTGTTTCTTTTGGTTTTGACCTTCTGCTTAGTTCTGTTAACTTAAGTATGGATTTTCTGACATTTTCTCCCTGTCCTGATGACGTGTATTGCTGTAGCCCTAATAAAATCCCTCTGCACATTCAGCCTGCCTCAAGCCATATGATACAAATAATTACAAAAATACATTGTATGTATTTAATAATTGTTTTTTTTTATCTTTTTTTTTTAAACCAGGCAAGGTGACTCTGGTGATTTATTGCTGTGATGTAAACCTACCAAAAAGACAGAGCTGATAATTTTTGGCATGGAAAATCAACATTTTGCATTCTGAGACAAAGGAACAGGGTTGTAAATAACCATGCAAAACCACACCTGAGCCTTTTCTCCCCCAAAGTCACATACTTAGTATTTATACAGCAAAGAACAACTTTTATTATTATTATGATTATGATTAATACTACTACTACTACTACTAATAATAATAATAATAATAATAATAATCTCTGTGGCACATTTCATTTTGTAAATGTAATTTTGAACAGCTTTTTAAAAAAATTTATTACATTTTAAAAATATTTTGCTTTATTTCTTTCTGTCTTTTTTTGCTAAATTAATTAATAAAGCATGCCGGTGCTTTAAAGGAACTATGGTTCGAGCCTGTTGGTCAGACAGTCGGTCAGAACTGCTAGCTGTCGTCTTATTTGAAGGGTAAATCGTGAACTCCAGATTCCAGTGAAGTTGACCTGTTTGGCTGAGTACTTGTGGAAACGTGTGGTTCTATAAGAAGAAATACAAAAGTAGCTACCATGTAAAGTACAAAGGCAACGACGGCAGCATTACAGTCTAGAAATGACAGCACTGAGATTAAGACAGACACACCAGGCTAATAATAATAATAATATGAGCTAAATATAACTGGCCACGTGGGGGCGGTAACGCAGCACGAGACACTACGCATGGCCACTTGTAGCGTCAAACTAAACAGTACATTTGTTTATCAGTTAAGCCCATCTGCAGACGTGTAGAGCATATATGGCGACCTCAGCACAGTGCCAACACAGCCGCATCTGACAGTCTTCCACTGTTCATGAGTACACTGGTGAGCAGGCGTGCTTCCCGAACTGCAGTGCTGGCTAACCGCTAGCTAACCAGGCTGTCTGTAAACATGTGCGCAAATTAGAAACACAGCAGAAACTTCACATACTTTATAATCACGCGCACAGCACGACGTGTGGATGTACAGCAATACACATCATCGCAATAATCGGCACGACTAAACGATATTAATGCGTTAAAACCTATTAATACTTATTTTTAACACTAATCGTTAAAAGCGCGCGGAGAACGCGGCCTGATTGGTCAGATTTCAGCCTATAATAGACGTCAAGTGATTTGTGATTGGCTTCTTTTGCCTCTGCAGGACCAATCAGTCAACTCATGCTGGATCATGACCAAACCGAAAGCGATGGCGGGTTGATCTGCAGTGTTATACATCCACCGCTAGAGGCAGTCCGCGCGCCTGTCCTCCGGAGAGTCTTGTGACACGCGTGGTTTCGTCAGCAGCGCCAATGAGGAAGCTCAGTGTGTTTGGGTCGTGATCGGTGTGAACATGAGAACTGCTCCGCTCTCCGGCTCTTCTCTCTCCGCGTGAGGATGGTCGTCCTGTCTCCCAGGACCCTGCAGTGACTAACACTCAGCAGGAGCACAGGGAGAGATGCGGATCTCCGAGCGAAGCCATGGTGATGATCAGCTCAGTACTGAAAGTGCTGCAGAGGCAGACCTACACCTGCCTGTCCCACCGATATGGACTCTACCTGTGCTTCGGAGGAATCGTCCTCATGATCGTGTCCGCCTTTCAGTTCGGGGAGGTCAGTTTACCGAGAGGACCGCGCGAGAGAGCAGTCCTCCTGAATGTTCCCTCATAGCTCGGAGAATTTAGGACTCTGCAAGATACTTAAGTGTCTACTGCTTATGTCTACACCTTCTGTGCTGCTGTGTGTATTCTCTTATGAGCCTTCTTTCAGCCTGGCGTGGTCATATGGTCTCATATTCATTAGATTTGTGCAGCCCCCTCCTAGTGACATATGCTCACTGTAGTACGGGTAGTGACGTATGCACCTCCACTAGTCTTAAGTAGATACCCTGTCCCAGATGTGTACTCTCTTGAAGCCTCCAGGGGTCTTACCAGTACTCTTTGTTGGTATTTAGCCTCGTAAAGGCTTCACTGGTCTCTGATGGGTGGTGTATACTCCTTGTCATTGGTTATACCTTTGTAAAGTGTTTACTGGTCTTTGATTGGTGGTGTATATGAAGGTATAAACAATGACAAGACTGGTCTTGTATCTGATGGGTGGTGTATACTCCTTGTCATTGGTTATACCTTCGTAAAGTGTCCACTGGTCTTTGATTGGTGGTGTATACGAAGATATACCAATGACAAGACTGGTCTTGTATCTGATGGGTGGTGTATACTCCTTGTCATTGGTTATACCTTCGTAAAGTGTCCACTGGTCTTTGATTGGTGGTGTATACGAAGGTATAACCAATGACAAGACTGGTCTTGTATCTGATGGGTGGTGTATACTCCTTGTCATTGGTTATACCTTCGTAAAGGCTTTACTGGTCTTTGATTGGTGGTGTATACGAAGGTATAACCAATGACAAGACTGGTCTTGTATCTGATGGGTGGTGTATACTCCTTGTCATTGGTTATACCTTCGTAAAGCCTCCACTGGTCTTTGATTGGTAATGTATACTCCTTGTCAGAGGTGTGTATGCTCTTACACCCACCAGTGATCTTTGAGTAGGTGTACACTCCTTGTCGTTGGTTTATACCCTTGTAAAGCCAATACATAGGCTTTGATTGGTGGTTCTGAGCCAATGGCTGAATCTCTGATAGATCCCGGTATAGTGCACTAAATGGAGGAGCATAAAGGAGCATGTCGTGATTGTGTTGTCTCCTGGCAGGTGGTGGTGGAGTGGAGTCGGGACCAGTATCATGTCCTTTTTGACTCCTACAGAGACAATGTGGCTGGGAAGTCCTTCCAGACACGGTGAGTATCTCTTCTGTTTTGGCCTTCGATTCGGCACACGGGGACTGTGTTGATACACAGTATAGAAGTCTTGAGGAAAGCTTTAGAGTTTGATCTCTGTGAATGTTTAACAGCTGTCGTGTGGTTGAGTAATCTTCCTCTTGCTGTCTGACCACTCTAACCATCATTGCCATCGCAGTAGAAAGTAGCTGAAGCTTTCTCACACTCTTTTGCATGAAGCCCTTTTATAAAAGAGATGCTTTTCCACCTCTTGATCCATGTATATTGCTGAGTATTAATGCTTCTTGTCTTTTAGGCTGTGTTTGCCAATGCCCATTGATGTGGTTTACACCTGGGTGAATGGTACGGATACTGATTTGATGAAGGACCTCCGTGCGGTGAGGCAACAGTTGGAGGAGGACCAGAAAAAACTGAGGTGATGCAAACACACACAATAGCTGTAGATACTCACCTAGCAATTCATTTGGGGCACTACATAGGAATGGCCTCCTTTTTCCCCTCTTAAAACGTCTCAGTTCTTCGTTGCATCGATTTCACAAGCATTCCTTTGAGATTCTGGTCCACATTTGAGGCAACTTTTGCTTTGTGATATGGTGCATTATCATGTTGGAAGTAGCCATTAGAAGATCTTGAAGGGATGCACATGGCCACATTCATTTATTTTTTTATTAACTGGTCCAAGTTTGAAGAAAACTCTCCTCACCACCCCAATGCTCCTCCTCAATCAGCCTGAACTGTTGACACACGGCAGGTTGCATCCATGGCTCCAAAATCTGACCCTACCATCTGTGTGCCTCTGCAGCAATTACGATGCGTCAGACCAGGCTGCATTGCCCCAGTCTTTAATTATCCAGTTTAGATGAGCCTGTGCCCACTGCAGCCCCAGCTTTCAGTTTTTGGCTGACAGAAGTGGGGCCTGATGTGGTCTTCTCTTCTGCTGTTGTAGCCCATCTGGCTCAAGTGCTGGATGTGTTGTGCATTCTGAGATGCTTTTCTGCTCATTACAGTTGTACCGATTGTAACAGGGGCATATGGAATCATATATAACTCCACATAGAGGGCCTGGTTTGAGCACAATTAACTTGGCCGCACAGCCCTCATATTGTTCTGAACTAAATGTATTTGTCCTTGCTTTGTTTAGGATGGAAAACTCTTGGTTTAAGCAACAATTCAAGTGAATGAATTCAAGTATTGAATTAATTGTGCTCAATACACCAGAGATTTTAGCAACCGTAACCCTCTGTTATTACCCTTAAACAGACATTTAATGGAACTTTAACAATAGCACTTTTTGTATGTGGTGTTTTTTTTTTGTTTTTTTTTTATTTTGAATTGATTTAAAGTATTAGACGTGTACTTGAATGTGAACTTGCTGTTTCTAAACTGGTATTTTCATATTTTATTGCTCTATTGCTCTGAAATATGAATTTTAAACACGTTAAAAAAAGTTGTTTGGTGGAGCTTAGCAAGATTGCACTTCCCTACTTGCACGTGTTCCTGTATTGTGACAGTTTTTATTTTCCCATAGCTCTAAAACTGTTCAAATGTGCAGTTACTCAACCAGTAACTGCTGTTCTTTCAAGCTCATTAGATCTTATTTAGGATAGGATCTAAAAATACAACCTATAAATAGTGTAACACTGTAAATATCAGGATTTATAGCCAGCTATCGTGTATTTAAGTCTGGGAACGATATCGGTATAAGAAAGGAAAAAGTGGTATCAGTTTTTTCTTTAGTTACAATTATAACTAGAGGTGGGCAAAATGACTAATTTGTCATATGATGAAGTTTGTTATTGTGATTTTTCTGTGCATATTGTGGATATCATCAGTGTTTAAGAACACAGACCAACTGCATGTTTCATTACAATGAGCATAATTAACTCTTAAAATTGTTAAAGGAGGAAATCTGTATAGCAGGCCTCACATTCTGCCACTACTGGTGCATTGTGTCTGTATGTCAATGAATTGTGTCTAATGTCATGTGTTGTGAAAATGTATTTAAATATAATGATATAATACTTTTATCAAATCACCCACCCCTAATTCTAATGATACATATATATGGGGTTAGTTGCAACATATGCCTCACTGCCCCACATACTACTTACTGTATGTATTAGGGAATGGTTGGGCACTTTGGTGGTTCCATTGACTGTGCATTAAATAATATGTTGTGTCTCACTTAGGGAGAAGCTGGGGAAGAATGCAAGTGACACGACTGAGGCACCCAAAGGAAGGTGGGGGAAGACAGAGGAATTTCAGATTTGTGTTTCATCAGCCATGATTCTGCAGAGTGGTGCTTGAGTTAGCGAGGCTGTGGTCTAAGTGTGATTACTTCCTGTGTAAACTCTTCTGGTGGGGTTTGAAGTGCAGCAGCCATCTTTCTTCAGTTTTAGACCACTGTGTATTGAATGACTAGAATGACTAGAGATTGCATGTTATCTAATGGCCTAGTTACAGCCATTCACTGACTTACTATCAGTCATGACTGTCTTAAGATTTGAGTACTCGGTCAGTGGTGCACTATTGATTTCTGTGTGGTCTTCAGCATTTTGAGATGAAAGTTGGATTAGTGTTGTGTGTGTTTTGTTTGTTTTTTTTTTTTTTAAGGTCTTGGCATGTATTTGTCAAGGTCAGACATTCTCAGTTTCCTCAAGTGATCAGTTCTTGTGAATGAATTAAGCAGATTATGATCAAGTGTCATCACTGTTCCCTTATATTAGATTAGGACCGCTGGTGTTTGACTAGGTCCCTTTTTAATCTTCCTAGTCATTATCAGCCCAAAATAACTTCTCTCATGCTTTGTGCACAGGGCTTTTATGGTTTTGACACACTATAGTTTAAAAGTTAGTGTTTTCAGAAAAATATATCTCACTGGATTGGAGATAAAATAGTCTAGCAAATAATATGAATATGATAGTTTTGAGAACTTTCACAACTTTTAAATGTTATGTTTTGTTAGGAGTCCCATTAACTCCTGGTTGTACAGCAGCTATCCTACATGGGGTTCAAAAATAATAACACGACTCAGACGTCAAGATAAAGTAAAGCAATAAATATCCAGAATGTGACAAAAATTATTCTGAAAAATTATGATTATTATTTTATAATTTTTTTATTAAGTCACCCGAGTATGTATTTAAGTATTATATGCAGTGTTAATGAACACAAATGATTAATCTAAATACAACTGTTTGGGGACTATTTTGCCTCACAACAACCTGTGTATATCTGGCATTAATGTATGTTAAGAAATACATTTAGGCCAAATAACGCTGTTAAATAATGGATCTGGCATCAGGCATTGTATTTCTAACCACTTGGTGAAACTCACCAAATCACTCTGATTGCCTTGGAGTACAGGTTAACCATATATTTAAGCACAGATGGTCTAGGTTATTAAATATAAAATAATACATTCAAAACTTTTGAATAGATCACTGTGCATATTTGTGATTTACTGTGTGTGTGTGTGTGTGTGTGTGTGTGTGTGTGTGTGTGTGTGTGTGTGTGTGTGTGTCTTCTGTTAGGCCTGAATGCCTGCTGTCCCACTGCATCATGGCTCCTGCCCTGGTGCTGGACCCAGCACTTCTGCCAAACATCACCCTGAAGGAGCTGCCCTCTCTCTCAGCAGCGCTGTCCTCCACCAAGCAGCTCCTGCAGGTGGCCAAACCCCTGCACCCTTCAACGAGCGTCTCTGTTCTCCTCTTCCACTCTCAGAGTGAAGGTGCTGTCACTTCTACACATGCATGTTTGTTGGGTGCAACATCATTTTGTGTCTTTTCAGGTTCTAAATCACTTTGAAACAGTTGAAACAGGTGAAAGAGAGGAAGCCCTCAGCTTTCTGCTGATACCAGTCCAAATCTTAGACAATGCAGGAATAGTAGTACATTAAATGAAAGTTACAGTTGTGTAGTACACTTGTGTGGACTCTGCACAGTCCTTTACACTCGACCTTCCACTGAGACGGCTGCATTGAGTACTAGGGTTGTTGACCCAGGACAGAGTGCCAATCCATAACTTGGCATATAGACGTACACTCATTCATTCACACACCAGAGCAATTATAGAGTAACCAATTCTCCTGATCACGTTGTTTTTGGACTATGGGAGAGCATAATTCTTCCACCGCTCAGTGTGATGCTCGCCTCCCCTCCACCGCTCAGTGTGATGCTCGCCTCCCCCTCCACCGCTCAGTGTGATGCTCTTCGCTCAGTGTGATGCTCGCCTCACCCTTCACCACTCAGTGTGATGCTAAACACTCCCTCCACTGCTCGGTGTGATGCTTGCCGCTCCCTCCACTGCTCGGTGTGGTGCTCGCCACTCCCTCCACTGCTCGGTGTGATGCTCGCTGCTCCCGTCACTGTTTGCTGTGGTGCTCTCCTCCAAGCATGTACATTTATGGCATTTAGCTGTAGAGCTGTAGAGCTGTCCAATGTCATTGAATATAGCAGCAGTTTGGAAAGAAGTAGAGTCTCGGATGAATTACATGCTCCCAGTGTTGCCAGAATTCCTGTGATTGGGGTGATTTCTCAGAATTACCACTAGCGATCAGTGAAAATTGGGAGAGAAAAAAACAAAAACTGTTAAGAAAGTAAAACCAGCAGCAACCCTTGCTGACTCAAAAACTCCAGCAAAGGGGAAAAGAGAACACAATCATGCATCACACAACTCTGCAGCTAATTCCAATGTTTGAGAGCTTCTCGTTTGTATAAATCATTTGAGTTTCACAATAATATGGTCAGAGTATGAAAGCTGAGGCGTTGATTGACCAGAGATTTAATTTGACACGTTCTCGGGGGGGGGAACATTAGATTGTGATTCTCAGGCATGGAAGCTGGAATAAGATGAATATGGAAAACGTGCACATCTTTATTTCCTCTGTGTTATGATGCAGACTGCATGCTGATAGCGTTCATCGGCTAGATCTGGTGCGATGCAGGTGTTAAAATGAATGTGAGTTGATAGCAGAGTGGCCTTGTCTTTTAATTCATTTTGTGTCCTTTTGTTTCTTCAGCGGATTCCGCTTATTTAGACGCACCGAAGGACATTCCGAAGCACTCCGTCTCCAGAGCCTATCTGGTGAGAAGTCCTACATTTCTGACATGTGAAAACAGTACAATTTTAATACCCAGTGATCCTGTCAGTTCAACCTGTATAACATTCTTTCGCCTCAAGCTCAGAACACTTTTAAGCAAGCCTGTCATGTATTGACTTGTTTGCATCTGTCTGTCTGTCTGTTTGTGTGTTATCTCTCTATAGACAACAGATAAGGATGCCCCTAGCCTGGTACGGATTCAGACGCTGGCCTACCTGAGTGGCTTCCCTGCATCTTTTAAAGAGACTGAGCAGCTGAGGGTCAAGCTGCCATCTGTGGTGACCAGCAAAATCAAACAGGTGAGAACTGATGCTGGATTAGAGGAGATAGATAGTGGGAAAGACCACAAGGTGTCACACAAGAGCCTTTGTACAACTGTTGTTGCCCCCCCCCCCCCCCCCCCCCCCTTTGATTTTTAGAGGCAGCTGGTCTTTTGCAGTGGTGTGTGTGTATGTGTATGTGTATGTGTCTGTGTTTTGTAAACATTAATAGTGATGTTACAAAGATCTGTATGAAGTCTATAATGACAGCCATTGCTAATACTATTGTTTTTTTAAACTATTCACTATTTTGAACGTCATCATTTGTAGGCATAGACATATACCGATCAGCCATAACATTAAAACCGGTGAAGTAAATACTATAGATTATCTTATCAGCAAGTGAATAGGCAGTTCTTGAAACTGATCTGTTGGAAGCAGGAGAAAGTGTCAAGAAATATGACTATGGTATAAAAAACCGCAACCAAATTAATATCATTAATAATATAATTAATAGAAATTAATTATATTAATAGACTATAAAATAGTTTTTTTAAGCAGTCACTATTTTATATGGATTTTATTTGATTTAAGAGTAGTGAATGTAAGAGCTTGCTCTGTTGGGCTTTGGCTGGTGAAGTGTAACTCTAGCTGGGGTAGTAGTGGTGGGAGGGATAATGTTATAACACCTGTTTAAAATGGAACAATGCCAGTGTCTACATAAAAAGAGGGGTTAGCTAACCCTCCATTTCTGGCATCTTTTCTTCCTCTTAGGACCTTAAAGGCTGTTCTTTTTCTTTTCGCTAACCCTGATGACTAACACCTGTGTCTTTTGTTGTGTCTCACCTGCAGACTCTGATTTTTTTTTTCTTCTCCTGCTGTAGATGTTGGTGTTTGCTGATGTTTATACACACTGTACCATTTGCTCTGTTACTCTGAAAGCTCAATAACACTGTTTTTCTCTTCTTTGTCCGAGAGTCTTCTCGTTCCATCTTTTCTTTTCATTCCCATTCTGAAGCGGAGTCATTCTACAGTGCTGCTTTTGCTAGTCCCACAAGGTGGTGCACTATTTCACCGAGTTGGGTGTGGGTGTGTGGATGTGTGGTGTAGGGGGTTATGAGGACGGGGTTGTCTGTAGTGTTTTGGTGTGAATTCAGTATGATTTTTGTCATGCCGTAACAAGAGATAGATAGGGGGAGAGAGACGGAGAATGATCCAGGCAAAAGAAAGAGATAGGGACAGAGAAAGAAATGGGAGGGAGAGCGAGAGTGAGAGCGAGAGAGAGAGAAAGCTTGAGAAGGTGAGGGAAAGTGAGAGAGGAGTGGAGTAAAGTGTTGAGAGGTGGTGTGTATTTATAGCTCCTTTTAGACTGACTGCTATGTTGGTGAAAGCTGTCCCTTGACCCCTATCATCCTTGTGTATGTTTCTGTGCGTGTTTTAAGAGCGTAATGGACAGTGATTGTGTGTGAAGCTCTGTGTGTCAGAGAGACTGAAAATGAGTGAGACGGGGAGAGAGTGAATTTGTGAGAGATAAGAGATTATTAGATACATAGAGAGAGTGTGTGTTGAGAGAGAAGAAAATGATAGGAGAAGTGTATGTGTATGTATATGTAGAAGTGTCTATAGGCATGTAAACAATCAGAAACGTGTTACCCCCATCAGTAACAGCATCTCAAGTTTGCATGTTACTTTGCTGACTTTTGCTGACAGGTAATGTCATTTGCATTCAGATGTTTCCTATAAGGTGGATTGATCATGCTTTGGGCTTGTGTTGCAGCCAGTGGCATCACTGGTAGAGGAAAGAATGGATTTGGTTCATTATAGCGGATGCTGAATGAGCTATAGCCGAAGCTGAATGAGCTATAGCCGAAGCTGAATGAGCTATAGCCGAAACTGAATGAGCTATAGCAGAAACTGAATGAGTTTAATGGGTTAGTCACTATTATAATACATGTTATAATATTGTATAGTGCCACACTAGTGTTGTTACAGTGTATTTTCATGCATTTTTAAAGTTAGGCAAATGTGAGCACACACTCGCTCACACCAACACCTACACATTTTCCTCCTCTACCATGATGACATGGCACATTCAGTGGCGCAGCCTTCCAGCCTTTGTCATGTGTGAAATATGTGGCTTGGATGTGAGTAACCATACAAACGTTCTTGGAAACAGAGCTACTGAGTAAAAGCTATTGATAGACCGGCAGCCTTCTGTGCTCTGTTCTGTCCATGTGGGGATTAAAGGAGGCATGTATGGAAGAATGTCAGCCACGGGGATGCGCTTGCGTGTGTGTGTGTGTGTGTCTGTGTGTGTAAACGGCATTACAAGAGGTGATAAAAAGTGTTTAAGAGGGAGAACCTGATCCTGTGAACACACTCATCATTGGAGGACCTTGACTTGGCCCTGGAGTGCGCTAATCTGCCTGAACTATTCCAGGAGAAGAGAGGAGAGAGGGATGAAAGGAGGAGTAACTGTAGATCTGTGCTGCTGTGGATTGAGGCTGGAGGTGGACAGATGATGTGTAGATTGGTTTTAGACTGTAAGGTGTGTGTGTGTGTGTGTGTGTGTGTGTGTGTGTGTGTGTGTGTGTGTGTGTGTGTGTGTGTGTGTGTGTTCGGTTAATGAAGTCATTTGAGAGGATACTGTTCCCAGTAGTACACACAAGCCGTGAGATGCATGAAGTTTGCCAAAGGCATTAGACAGGATCTTTAGCATGTGTGAAAGCAGCACCATGGCCACTGATTGGACCAAGAATTTGCTGGTTATTGGATCCAGTGTGATTAGATCCAGTCGTTGACTATGTTACTGAAACCATGTCATCATGTCCCACATCAGAGGTTTGATGTGTGTTTGTTGGTCACTCAGGTCACATTAATCAAAGACATGGCAGAACAGACAAAATACACACGGTAATGGAATGTCTAGGAGACATGTTATTATTTATTTATTTATTTATTTACAATCGTTGTTTACTCTTGTTTATTCTCAGCAGTGGAGTCATTCCTTTTTGTGTTTATTCTTAGCTCCTTCCTTTTTTTCCCCCCTAAATTCCCATGTGGTTGGGGAACAGGGCCGCAGCTGGGCAGACAGGCTCATTTTGGGAACTGATGTGTCCATTACAGCTGGTCATTGTATTCTGTTGGCCCTCTGTGCTTAACCACTCATCACCCAGTCCCACATTCCCCTTTTCACTCTCTAACTTGTATTTACAGAGGATGCATGCATGTTATAGTGTAATGCCCCGAATTACATGATTTTACTTTTTGGAAACATTATTATTATGGTTTTGATGCTCCACTGACCTGTAATAGCGAGAATGGCATCTGTCATTCCTGTTCCGGGCCTGAAATGCCTGAAGTGCTGCTGCACCAAGTTGGAGAACTGTGTGCTGCCGTGTAACCCAAGTCATATTTATATAAAATTATCAGTCCACATGCTTCTTCCACTAACCACAGTGCTGGTTCTGTGTCTCTCAGCTTGTTAAAAGATGCATGCTTACAGCTGTCCATGAGGGGGGGCTCATGGCATGTTTTTCAGCAGTGGCGTAAAAGTGGGTTACACCTTCAAACTGTAGGGGGAGCCCAGCTGCAAAAATAGCCATAGTTCTTGCATAATACTGCTTTAAGCCAAGACTTTTTTTCTTTTTTACTGGGGAATGCCAAAGTCCAGGAATAGGCAACATCTGTGTCTGGAAAACAGTAGCAGAAGCTGAAAGAGTTGGAGTGGTTTATATTGGAAACGATGATTGTTGCATTCCTTGGTTGTGTTTGTTACAGTATCTGCATTACATAGTGTAAACCAAAAATCTAAGGAATTAAAATAATGAAAAAAAAAAAAAATTTAATATTGCAATATTTTTGTTAATTGTCTTTTCTTAAACTTATAGAAAGCACACAGGGCACTATTCTCTAACAAAAAAGAAAGTGCAACACGTTTAACAGTCTAACAAAATAAATAAATTATTGAATAAATTCAAGTCACTTCCCAGAGGAACACTAGAGCAAGTTTCAGCAAAAGTTAACTCAAAAATAATTCACAGTAGTGCAGAAATCAAATCATTTATGTAACAAACAGTACATGTCTCTCTCTATCTCTCTCATATATATATATATATATATATATGTGTATGTATATGTATATCTATATGTGTGTATGTGTGTGTGTGTGTGTATATATATATATATACACACACACACACAAACACACACATAAACGCATGTGATCTATAAATGGTTAAAAAGACTCACAGACTACACTCTGATCAGACTTTTAGAGACGTAGCCTATACACCTCTCGGACAAGAAATCTGACATTTTTTGGACTATATATGTTGACAGAGAGCCATTTCAGAACCAACAATGATGTGATGCATCGATGCACATTATGCAAATCGTCATAATTTTGTAATGGATTGCGTCAACACGTCGCCCCAACCCCTAAGTATGATGCATTATGCCTAATTAGGGTTGGGTTATCATCAGCAATGCCTGTTGCTGGTTAAAGGCAAAGATAATTATTAGCGATACCTGTTGCTGTTAAAGGCTGGTTAAAGCTAGCACTTCAGCATACTCCAGCCACCAGGATCTTAACTTTCATAAGTCACTTTTAAGCTTCGAATCGTCATACCTCAGTACAGGAGCTGTTCATGTTGTATTAAAGTCTGTTAATCATTGATGCTTCAGGTGTGATGATGTTACTGTTCTAAGAGCTCTAACTCGTCCTGCAGCTGCAGCTTTACTCTGAGGCCAGCATTGCCCTCCTCCACCTGAACACAGCGCAGGACTTTACAGACCTGCTCCAGCAGGCAAAGAAGAACCTGACCCTGGATGGCAAAGAGCTCACCGTTAGCCCGGCGTATCTGTTCTGGGACATCAGCGCTGTCTCACAGGTAACAGCAGGCATTGCACACTGTGTATTAGCATACCTCACCTCCTGTAATCAAATTGAAGTGGATTAGAGCTGAGGGAGTGATAAAATGGATGGATGAATGTCAGAATTGAGAGATCAATGCATGCCTTAACTGCTTTACGTCTCCAGTCGAAGCAGGACGAGGATGTGTCAGCCAGCCGCTTTGAGGACAACGAGGAGCTTCGCTATTCGCTACGGTCAGTGGAGAAACATGCCCCGTGGGTGCGGCATATCTTCATCGTCACCAATGGGCAGATCCCTTCCTGGCTGAACCTGGACAATCCCCGTGTTACCGTGGTTACCCATGAGGTGAGCTACCTGTCACTTTTTTTTGTTGTTGGAGCTCTTAACAACATTATCTCAAAGTTACTTAAAAACATAGTCCACTACAATCAACTGATTACTTCAAAATGAACATATAACTAAAATGAACAGTCTTGTGCAAAAGTTAGGGCACCCTGACTAAATTACACATTTTGTAATTTTGAATAGTAGTAAGCCTCTGTAGGTCTCTGTAGCCAATCATACATAAAATAAATAAATAAATAAATATATATATATAGTGCCCTCCATAATTATTGGCACCCCTGGTTAAAATGTGTTCTTCAGCTTCTAATAAAGTTTTTTTTCTAAATAATATAGGACCCCGATGGAAAAAAGAGTAAAATCCAACCTTTAACTCAAGTGAATTTATTCAGTAGGAAAAAAATCCTACATTAAGAAATAATTGTTTAACATCAAATCATGTGTGCCACAATTATTGGCACCCCTGATGTTAATACTTTGTACAACCCCCTTTTGCCAACAAAACAGCACCTAATCTTCTCTTATAATGTTTCACAAGATGGAGATAGAGAATATCTTCAATACAAATAGAGGGATCTTTGACCATTCCTCTTTGCACAATCTCTCTAAATCATCCAGCGACCTGGGTCCTCTCCTCTGCACTCTCCTCTTCAGCTTACCCCACAGGTTTTCAATGGGGTTGAGGTTTGGGGACTGAGATGGCCATGGGAGGAGCTTGATTCTGTGTGTGGTGAACCATTTCTAGATTTGGCCATATGTGTTGAGTCATTATCTTGCTGAAAGACCCAGTGACGACCCATCTTCAGCTTTTGGGCAGAAGCCACCAGATTTTGTTTTAAAATGTCCTGGTATTTCAAAGCATTCATGATGCCATGCACCCTAACAAGGTTCCCAGGGCTTTTGGAAGAGAAACAGGCCCACAGCATCACTGATCCTCCCCCATATTTCACAGTGGGCATGAGGTGCCTTTCTGCATTCTCAACTCTTGTGTTACGCCAGACCCACTTAGAGCATTTGTTGCCAAAAAGCTCTATCTTAGTTTCATCTGACCAAAGCACACGGTCCCAGTTGAAGTTCCAGTACTGCTTAGCAAACTCCAAACGTTTGCGTTTATGATTGTGAGTGAGAAAAGGCTTTTTCCGTGCATGCCTCCCAAACAGCTTGTTGGCATGCAGATAGCGCCTGATGGTTGTTTTGGAGACTTTGTGACCCCAAGAAGCTACCGTTTGTTGCAATTCTGTAACAGTGAGCTTTGGAGACCTTTTTATTTCTGCGTGGTGGCAAAATAAACTTCGTCCTCGTCCAGGCTTGTTTACCACTGTTCCAGTTGTTTTAAACGAATTAATAATTCCTCTGAAAGTAGATATGGACAGGTGTAGGTGAGTGGCTATTTTCTTGTAGCCATTGCCTGACTTGTGGAGGTCAACACACATCTGCCTTACTTGAATGGTATGTTCCTTTGTCTTTCCCATGTTGAAGAGAAATGGCCTCTGTGTCACATCATATTTATACCCCAGGGAAACAGGAAGTTGTGAATTACTAATTAAATGTTCCTACATACACTGATCAACTTCATAAACTGCTGTAGAATTGACAGAAATACTTTAATTACATTTATTTCCTAAGAAATGTTAGGGGTGCCAATAATTGTGGAACAGGTGATTTTATGAAGAATAAGGGATTAGAATAAGGGAGTTAAAGGTTGGATTTTTCCAATCGTGGTCCTATATTATTTAGAAAAAAACTCAATTTATTAGAAGTTAAAGAACACATCTTAACCAGGGGTGCCAATAATTATGGAGGGCACTGTGTGTGTATGTATGTATATGTGTTTTTTTGTTTTTTTTTTTATTTAAAATTAAAAATGAAAGAAAATAAATTCTCCAGTTCAGAACATTAAAAAAATTGCAGTTTAGGGGAACTGTGGCAGTCAAGATCTGGAAGGCCTAAGAAGTCCTCTGACCCAAACATAGAAAATTTGGGAATCAACCTCAAACAAGCTTTGTATGCAAAACTGTCCTTTTGTAAAGAAGAGTGGGGCAAAAAAACAAAAATGGAAAGTCGTGTAGCTGAGACAGAAAGTGTTTGCAAGCTGTAATTTTTGCCAAAGGGGATGTTACTAAGTCCTGACTCCAGACTCCTGTCTTTCATTATGCAAACGTGTATAGATTTTGTAAACATTTGGGCACCTTACAGAGTAAGTGTGTTAAGATTTTGTCATCTGACCTCACTAACGATCTTGTCGCTGAATGCAGTCAAATCCTCACAGCAGTGCTCCAAAATCCAGTAGAAAGAAGGACAGAAGGAAAGAAGGTCTTTCGTGGACAGTAGAGATAGTTACTCCTACAAAAACAGGATTATTATTATTATTATTTTCTATGTTATAGTTATTTATTATTTTTTAACAGCCTTGATTTTGGAAGAAATGCTGAATAAGCAGGTGTCCCAATACTTTTGTCCAATACTGGATAAGCTCTTAAGAGTTTAATGGAGTTAATGGAATTAATTCACATTATCCCACTATTATGTCCCATTTAACCAGGCTCACCGTGTGTGTGTGTGTGTGTGTGTGTGTGTGTGTGTGTGTGTGTGTGTGTGTGTGTGTATACCCTCCCAGGAAATCTTCCAGAATCAGTCGCACCTGCCCACGTTCAGTTCTCCAGCCATTGAGACCCACATCCATCGCATCCCGGGCCTCTCACAGAAGTTCATCTACCTCAACGATGATGTCATGTTCGGAAAGGATGTGTGGCCTGATGATTTCTACAGTCATTCGAAGGGCCAAAAGGTTTGAGGGCACATGGTTTTCTATTTAAAAAGGTACAAGCAGGGATTACGGAGCAGCAAGGGTGTCAAACATACGGCCTGATTATGGTTCTAATCCGGCCCCAAATCCATGTTCTCAGCAGTGAACGATGTTTAATTTACCATTCAACCACTCAGCCAAACTCTACAGCAGAACAGATCAAAATCTCGATTTCAGCTGGGGGTGAGACAACAGACAGTTAACCTCTGAGACAATACCTATCCGAATACCCATTTGTTGTTTGTTTAGAATTTGATTATATGGCTTTAAAATGTAATCCCAACCCTGCCTAGAGGTGGTCGAAAGACGGTACAGCTAGAATGTACTACAGCCAATTTCTTGTAAATTTCTTTCTCTCACCCATTGTAGGTATACCTCACCTGGCCTGTTCCTAACTGTGCTGAAGGCTGCCCAGGCTCATGGATCAAAGATGGCTACTGCGACAAAGCCTGTAACAACTCTGCCTGTGACTGGGATGGTGGAGACTGCCTGGGTGAGCATTAATCTCCTCTTTACTGTCTCTTATTTTTGATTGTCTTTGTCTCTTCTGTACATTTCTAAAGCACACAACCTAAAGTCAGGTTAACTTTGACTGTCTGCTGGCCATGCAGGGTTGGTTAAGACCTTGGTTTAGCCTCACTGCCTTCATCCTGTGTGTGTGTGTGTGTGTGTGTGTGTGTGTGATCCTGCAGGTACGGCAGGAGGTAGTCGTTTCGGTGGTGGTGGTCCTGGAGGCTCAGTTGTCGGAGGTGGACAGCCCTGGCAGTTCGCAGGGGGGTTAGGAGGTCTGGGGGGCGTGTCCTTCTGCAACCAGGGCTGTGCGAACTCCTGGTTAGCTGACAAGTTTTGTGACCAGGCGTGTAACGTCTTGACCTGTGGCTTTGATGTGGGAGATTGCGGACAAGGTGAGAGAGAGAAATGTGGTGGGCAATGTCTATACACATGATCCGAAGTTAAGAACATAAGAATGCACAGCGGAATTAGGTCATTTAGGCATGCGGTTTCCCCAGTGCGAATTGGTCCCGTACTTGTTAGCTACATAGCCATTTAGCTCTAAATAAGAATCTTTAATACCAAACATGTCTTTGTTGACCAGCAACATGTGGGGTAAGAGGGCAATTGTACGGTTAAAATTTTTACTGGTACTTTAGGTCAGTAGTAGAAATGTATTAATTAGTAATACATTTGAGAAAAATGTATTTTGTAGGAAACTAGTAGCAAATTATTATTATTAGCAAAATTGTAATTATATTCAACCAAAGGGTGAATGTTAAGTGATGAAACAGCTAACCATTAAATCTAAAAAGAAAAAACAAATAAACAAACAAAAAAAAGTAATAATAGATCATGAAGTACAGGATTGCTTTATAGTGTTTAACAGTCCAGCCACAAGCTAATACATTAGCACTGTAGAAACCACCCAGATACACCAAAGTAAACACGCACAACCATTTAGAAACACTGTAGCAAACACCTGGGATACCATATCTACCCATTAGCAACACCGTGGTAACCACCGGAGATACTGTAGAAACCGCCTTGCAACCTTATTGCAACCACTAGGGATACAAAACAACCACCTAGTAAAATCATAGCAATCATGAAATCACCTTAAGCTGTTGCTCACTGTTGCATATTGAAGAACCTCCAAAAGTTCCTTAAGGAACTTAACAGGGTAGTGAACACATAGACAACCCAATTACTGCCTGGAAATGGGGACCACTTAAGCTATGCAGCCCTTCTCTGTTTTCATCAGGAATCACTTTTATAGTTGTATTTGATGTACTTTGTATGTTTCAGTGCTAACGTAATGCCCTCGCTGTGTGTCTGTTTTTATTAGATAACTTTGGCCAGCTCCACCGTGTTGTCCTGCAGAGGAACAAGACACATTACACTATTCCTCAGGGAGAGCTGAGGCCCTACTTTAGCTTCTCTGATTTTGTTAACCGTGTCTCTGAGGCCCAGGTCAGCGATAACCCTGTGGTGCGTCACACATCTGTCGCCAACAAGTGGAAGACCATCCACCTGCTGCTGCTGCCGGGCTACAACGCCACCCAGATCCACTACAACCTTACATTTCAGGGTACAGCTGACCAGGAGTTTACCATGAGCTTCAGTGTGGCTTTGGACACCCGTGAGCTTCCCAAGCCCAACATAACAGAATCTGTGCAGGAGAAAGGGCCCGAAGAACACAAACCCACTGTAGCCACCCCAGAACTGGAGGTTTTGTTTACGGATGTCCCAGCCGAGAAGCAAGCACCCAAACTGAAAAAGAAGACTCCTGAAGACATGCATGCAGTTGTGGAGGTCCCTGCATTAAACACCTCTCTTCTACCTGAGGACGTGAAGCGTGAGCTGCAGAAGCTGGATGAGAAGCTACTGCTAGGGGACATCACCATGAAAGGCTACAATTTGACCAAAGCCACGTTGCTGAGGTCGTTCCAGGACAGGGCACCATCTGAGAGTAGGGAAAACAACAGAGCAGGCAATGCAGAAGAGAGAGATGCAGCAGCGGATAGAAACGGTGATGCATCCAAATCTCATGATAAACAAAGCCAGTTGGAAAAGAGAGTTTCTCTCATCCCAGTTAAGATTGACAATGACCCTGCAAATGACCAGGCTTTCTCTGACCAGTCACGACTTGTGGGCACAGACAAGCCTCCTGCATCCAAACTGCTTGATTCACTGGTGGGAAGCATGTCTAAAGGCAAGAGTACAGAGGCCCAGGCCCATGAACAAAAACCTCAGGCTGAGGATGGAATGGCTGAGTTCGGGCCACCTGTGGGTCGTAAGCTCCAGCACTATACAGGCCCTGAATGGAGCTTCCTGCCATGGGAAAAGAGCAAATATTTTCAAGACCTTCTGGAGGTGAGTTGTCATTAAAGTTGGAGGTAAATAATGTACAATTTATTAAATGAATTTAATTTTTGGCCCTATATTAAAAATGAATCCTCTAACAAATTGAAGTTATTTATTTGAACAGTAAATTAGCACAGTGATTTATCAGTCTACTCAGGCTTTAGTAGAGCTCAGTAACACTGAGATAAATAACTGATCAGCACAGTGATTTATCAGTCTACTCATGCTTTAGTAGAGCTCAGTAACACTGAGATAAATAACTGATCAGCACAGTGATTTATCAGTCTACTCATGCTTTAGTAGAGCTCAGTAACACTGAGATAAATAACTGATCAGCACAGTGATTTATCAGTCTACTCATGCTTTAGTAGAGCTCAGTAACACGGAGATAAATAACTGATCAGCGTAGTGATTTATCAGTTTACTCATGCTTTAGTAGAGCTCAGTAACACAGATAAATAATTGATCAGCACTGTGATTTATCAGTCTACTCAGGCTTTAGTAGAGCTCAGTAACACTGAGATAAATAACTGATCAGCACAGTGATGTATCAGTCTACTCAGACTTTAGTAGAGCTCAGTAACACTGAGATAAATAACTGATCAGCACAGTGATTTATCAGTCTACTCATGCTTTAGTAGAGCTCAGTAACACTGAGATAAATAACTGATCAGCACAGTGATTTATCAGTCTACTCAGACTTTAGTAGAGCTCAGTAACACTGAGATAAATAACTGATCAGCAGTGATATTTCCGTAGTTTGCCTCATGAATTACTAGCCAGTAAAATTGATTGATCCAGTTTATCCCTTGAAAGTGACCCTGAGTGACCAGTGACTAATGGAAGCTGCACCAAAACATTCTGGAACATTCACAGGAAGTGGAACGTCTGGAGAGAGAGCTGGAGTATAAAGCAGACAGCACTGCTACTGGCCGGAGGCTGAAAGACACCTTTGCTGATTCGCTCCGCTACGTCAACAAGCTTCTAAACGGCCAGTTCGGCTTCACATCCCGCAAAGTGCCCGCTCACATGCCACACATGATCGACAGGCTTGTCATGCAGGAGCTACAGGACACGTAAGAATCGCAACACCCGCTCTCACACACACACACACACACACACACACACACTAAATATTCTCTACTCTTGAATGGACAGTGTTATGATTAATGGTTACTTTAGGCAGTCACCATTAAGGAAGGGGGGAGTGAATTCTTATGGTTGTTGTTTGTGCTATTTCAGTCATATTAAGGCTGTAAAATGTTCATTGTTAATGTTAAGATAAATCATGTCTTTCCAAGGCATTTTTGACCAAGCCATCATGTCTTTCTGTCTGTTTCTCAGCTTCCCAGAGGAATTTGATAAGACTTCCTGCCATCGCGTGCGACATTCGGAGGACATGCAGTTCGCTTTCTCTTATTTCTACTTCCTGATGAGTGCTCTGCAGCAACTCAACGTTTCGCAGGTCTTTGACGAGATCGACACGGACCACTCTGGCGTTCTCTCCGACCGAGAAATCCGCACGCTCGCCACGCGCATTCACGAGCTCCCCCTCAGTCTGCAGGTACTTACTTGCAGCCAGTGCTGGATGGGAGGAAATGATAGTGCGAGCCTGTACTATGTCTTGTTAGTAGCATTATCAATACGCTACCTTTCAAATGTAGCAGTTGTCATTCATATTTCTTTCCCGTATTTGTTCAGTAAGCACCTTTACTGTGTATAAAGCAAGGAATAGATTCAGAACAGCTCTGAAAACACATCCACCATGCCTCAGGGAAAGAGTATAAGAGCCTGTGCTTCTGTAACGTCTGTGAGGATGTTTGATGGATGCTAATGAGTTAAATTCCTTGTCTGTGTGGTTGTGAGCAGGACCTGACCGGTCTGGAGCAGATGCTGATTAACTGCTCCAAGACTCTCCCCACCAACCAGACTCTGCTCCACATAGTGAACCCTACTCAGGAGGCCTACTACGACCCCAGCATGGTGAGTGAGCTGATGAGAGCCTTTTTCTGCATGGTCAGCTTTATATGTACCACCTTTCAGCTAAGAATGTCCATTCAATTTGAGAATGTCCATTTTAATGCCCAAGGTCTCTTTGACTGTCCTAGTTTTATTACATCACCAGGTGTATCACAATTATGAAATGTAACAACGGAATTGAAATGTGGTATTTTGGGCATATAGAACAGCCCTGACCACAAACGTGGGTCCTGTAACATCCTGCTGATTAACGCACGCTGTATACTTGCTCTCCTTCTGTTATTCTGTCGGAGAGGGCTTGTGTATAATACTGGACCTTTTACTTCTTGTCTGCAGCCTCCAGTTACCAAAGGTCTGGTCATTCACTGCAATCCAATTGCAGAGAAAATCCAGAAAGCCTTCAAAGACCAGAACAAATACAAGTAGGTCCAGTGCAAAGCATTATGGATCACAGCTGACATTTCCAATTGCTCTTCATTTAATGCTTAACTATTCTCTAAATTAGATTTGAGATCATGGGGGAGGAGGAGATTGCCTTTAAAATGGTACGAACCAACGTCTCACATGTGGTCGGGCAGCTGGATGACATAAGGAAGAACCCAAGGTGTGTTTCCAATACTTTTGAAGTTCTTTAGTCTTAGAGATGTGTGTGTGTGTCTGTCTGTCTGTCTGTCTGTCTGTCTACATGTGAAGCCTGCCCCACAAGTATACCACTGTGAACATGAAAACCTGTCACCATTTATTAAGGCTGCAGGCAGTTTACCATTCCGCTTTTCCCTGTAGGAAGTTCATCTGCTTGAATGACAACATTGACCACAGTCATAAGGATGCCAGCACAGTGAAAGCCGTCCTGAGGGACTTCTACGAGTCCATGTTCCCGCTGCCCTCGCAGTTTGAGCTGCCCCGAGAGTACCGCAACCGCTTCCTCCACATGGGAGAGCTACAGGAGTGGTGAGAGCTTTAGCCATGACGTTAGCCTCTCAGGCAGAGACCAGAAAATGAAAGAGCACTGCATGGAAAAAGTGATGATACCTAGAATGCAGCTTGTTTATTGCGACATCAGTCAGATAGTGGTGGAACTCTCAGGGACTCCCAGGCATAACATTGATGACACAGAGGTCAGAAGCCAGAATTGGTTCTTCTCCTTGAGCTCCAGCCACTGTGTGGATTTATTCAGTTCCACCAGCAGCTCATGTGATTTACTTTGTTGAAGGGCGGATTAGTTATTAAGCAAAGCCTTCCTCAAATGGTTACATATAGAATCACAAAGTTTATTTTTGTTTATTCTTATATAGTTTTTTTCTTAACTAATAAATGCTTACTGTTGCGAGAAATAGCTCTGTACGTCATTTTTAGATGACTTTTGCCCAGTACTGCAATTATTTGATTGCACCCTAGGTCTCTAAAGGTTAAAAAAATGCTGGAGAATTCAATTCCCAGAAATGGATTGTTGTTTTTTTTAACAAAAGAGGGCGCTCTGTAGGTGCCTAACACTCACGTCAAATATAGCGTCCATATGAATGGAAGCTAAAAATGCATTATTAAAGTGTCTATTTATTACCTATTGGGTAAGCTTACTCTTGCAGTGTGTGATTAATAGCTTTGTTTGTCCATCATGTTGAGCGACAGGGGATTGCTATTCCTGTCATCACAGCAGAAAGGATGGCCAATAGCTGTCATCACTAGGAGGAATTCTGGGAATGACTAGGTAGTTCAGGCTGTGTTTATGTGTGGGCATGTATGCTTGTATTTTTGTACTAGTGAGGGTCAAATGCCCTCGCCCATAGCATTGTTCACACTGATGGTTTTTATGATGATATACATGAAACCTATGGGTTAAAATGAGACATTGGGAGATGTTTAGAATTAGCTTTAGGTACACTAGAATAAATGATTATGCAATGTTTGCTCCTTCAAGGTATAGTTTTCCAGTAATGTATGTGTTTGTGTGTGTGGGTGTCTCTGTGGAGACCAGCTGGTTAAGACCTCGAACTTTTGAAATGTGTCCCAGGTTTTGGGTGAGCCGGGCAGAGACCCCGAAATAGCCGGGGCGTCCTGCGGTGCAGCCGGGCAGATCACATGGTGCTGAGGCGGCTTCGCTGTAACAGAGCCGCTTGGCTTCCCAGTTATGAATGGTGATGTGCAGTGGTCATAGTTTCCAGCCTGCACACCTCCACACACACACACACACACCTACAAGGTGGTGACAGGAGAACGACGAGCAGGTGGCAGCATTCCAGGGAGCCGATGATGTCAGCCGGTCACCCTCTCGCCTCTGCTGGGCTGCTGCATGACATCATGTTCAGGCCAAAGGGACGGTCGCTGCCAGGCGTAGCGCTAAAGTCACTGAATTGGATAGCAGCCAGTGCTACATAGCTACACCCTGCGCTGAAAGATGACTGAGATGTCGAAGGAAATTCAAATCTTCAGATTTCTTCTTGTCCCAACTGTAGTTAATCAACCAAGACATGTTTAGTGTCGGAACTTTACTTCTTTAGTTTCTCTGGAGATACGGGGTTAAGCTAGCTAAATTGATTGACTAAGCTTCCCGGACCAAAAAAAAAAAAAAAAAAAAAAGTCCCCTTTGCGTGTTTTAAGGTGGTTGTAACTTCAGGCACAGGATGATCAGGCTATGAAGACCTGTGGGGTGTGCAACTGGATTCATAGATTGGGAAGAGGGGGTGCAGTGAATGTCTCGTTGGATGTGTGGAAAATGGGTCACATAGCAGATGTTAATGATTGGCAAAAAGGAGTGATTGCATTGGGGTGTCCAAAAGGCCATAGTGTGTAGTGTGTAGCTGAACTTACAGGTCTATCAAAGCGTACAGTCATACGGGCCTACCAGTAGTGGCAAAAAAAATCTCAGGCAGCAGAAAGTTCTTGTCAGAATTGTGACCAAAAGGCGCAACTGACGGACAGGGACCAGCAGCATATTTGATATTTGGCTTGTTGATGAAAATCCCTTTGCTTCCAGGTAAGATCTGCTTCTAGAAGACAATGCAGGTCCTTCTCACCAGTTTCTGGGAAAAACTAAAAAACTTCACAGGGAACTGCATAACATGGAGCAAGGTGCTACGCGAGAGACCTTTGCTCAGGTCTGCATGAGAATACCAACTTAAACATGCAATGTTTCTATGTAGATTATATTTAATAGATAAAATCAATATAGATTTATGTATAAAAATGGACATAGCTTGGCATATGGCTGAAAATCATGATGCCTCAATTGTGCCTAATTTTAGGCAGAAACCACATAAGCAGGTTAATTGCTCCACTAATTAAAAGAATACTTTACTTTTTATGGGTGGGTCCTGACTTCAGGAGATTGTGAGTTCGATCTGTGGCACGAGTCAAGTTGGCCTTGCCCTTTCTGTGTTGTGGCCCTCCTTTTTACTACATCACTCACTATGAACACAAGATCTAGCAGTTAATGTTCTCCTCCAAGCATCTTCAGCTGTCCAGTAATGGTGGCAACTTAAAAAAAGATGCTGTGGTGATGGGGGAGATCCAGCTAATGGGTATGATACGACTAAACTAGAGGTAAAATTAGCTACTCCAGAGGCCTAGGCTTGTGGGTTCATTTCTTGTTTCGGTCACTATCTGGGTTCTCCCCTGCATGGGTTCCTCTAGGTACTCTGGTTTCCATCCAACTCCCAAAAAACACATAGTAAGTAAATCTGCTATGCTAAATTTGCTCCTCAGTGAAACTTGTGAAAGTGTTACCCTGCAACAGACTGGCACCCTATCCAGGGAGTATTCTTGCCATGTGCCCAGTGTTTCTGGCTAGGTTTCAGACCCGCAATCGTGTCAAGGAAAGGAGGTTAGATAATAAAAGTAAAGTATTATAAAATTATGTTTGTCCTCTGTTTTCCAGGAGAATTTACAGGGACAAGCTGAAGTTCTGGACGCATTGTGTACTGGTGACGCTAGTCGTTTTCACCGTCATCTCCTTCTTTGCCGAACAGGTCAGTGTCATTTCTTCGCATGCCTTCCCGTGCTCAGACGGTTGGTCCAAATCAGTAACAGTATGCAGTAATAGGGTTCTAATTCCGTTCCTTCTAAAAGAACGCCGTTGTCATACATGGCGTTATCTGTGGTTGTATGGTTGTGTGACAGTCGGGGCAGTTTTATTAATAATGAGGTCAGGGGAAATGCCTGATTGACATGTGCCAAGCACACTCGTGAGGCATGCAGGGAACGGCTGCATTGTGATTTGATCTTTGGCAGAGGGGTCATGTTCCTCACTTGTTGATCCTGGGAAAGGTTAATTAGCCCACTGACCTTTTAGTGGACAGAACGTCTTACTCCGTCTGCTGTGACAGGAAAGGAATTGGAACACTCACTCTTAATACGGAGCTGGAGATGATTCATTGTCACAAGGTCCTCCATTGAGGTTCTGTATTTCTTCCTCTCAACCCCTGGCCCCTGCATACATGGACACACACACAGACCGACAGACACACATAGCAGAAAGCATGATGACAGATGTGTTCCTTAATGACCTGACGCATTAGCAGCTTTTGCTAAAACTCCAAGGCTTAGATTTACAGCACCATGAGTGCAATCTATGAGTGCTCCTTGTTGTAGCGTAAAGAAGAAGACTCACAATGCATGAAGTGAACGGAGTAAAGAAAGCTGAAAGTGACAAACAACATTTTCCTTGCTTGTCCGAAGGCTCTCTCTTTAGGCCATGCAGGTCCTGTATGGGAAGTTTTTATGAGGTCATTAAAAAACCAACGCATTTACATTAGCTGTATTTTCAGCATGCAGCAGTTCAGCGCCAGCCATTCACGCTGAACTTCTAAGGGGTGTTTTAGCCTGAACTGCCTTTGGGATGAGCCACCATATCAGAAAGTTCCAATCTAACTCCTCCATGTGCTCATATTTGTGTAGGTGTCACTGCACAGTAGGACGGCACACCACCACTGCAGAGTCTGCTTAGTGTTCCTAAGAAAGTCCTATAATCCAGCTGCTTAGGGTTTGTGGAGTCCGAGTGCGTAAAATTCAGAGACCTTGGTTTGAGGTACCTGAGGGCTTGAATCTTTTGGTGCCCTTTTTTTTTTTTTAACATTACAAAATAAAATGAATCCACTAATTTAGCTTCAAATGTTGAAAAGAATATCATCATAAACTTGAAACCTCTTGGAAATCAGTTAATCTTCTACTCACTAAACTGTTCACAGCTACAGAAGCTTGGCCTGGTAGGCGGCCAGACGTGTGTGTGTGTGTGTGTGTGTGTGTGTGTGTGTGTGTGTGTGTGTGTGTGTGTGTGTGTGTGTGTAACTAACCCTAACCTACAAGCTCCTGACTCGTACCCTAATTATTTTGAGTCCTGTTAACCTCCACGGGTTTACACTGCAGCTTGCTTTTAAGTTCAGTATAATGTGCACTAATTGGGCTTTTTTTGGGGGGGTCGTGAAATTGCCATGTCACGATTGTTTTGTAGCTACCAGTGGCTTTTGTGAAAACGTATGCCTGCTTAGGTTCTGTGGTATCGGAGAACATAGTGGCTGGTGCTACTTCACAGCTTGTAAACTTGGGTAACATGGAACTTGCCTGAGGTTTACCACTAGCACTTACACCTTAGCACATTCGCAGCCATTCAAGCGCAGCTCTCTTGCGGTCAGCTCGTAAATTCGCAAGTTTATGAGTTGGGAATGCACCAAATGCGCCGTAAATACGCGTTTTAATGGCAGTGATAAAAGCTAAGTGGATTCCCAATGTGATGTCATTTTCTTTTCCCATCCCTGCAGCTGATCGTGCTTAAGCGCCGGCTCTTCCCCAGACGCAGGGTCAGCAAGGAGAGCAGCTCTGAGCGAGTATGAAGACGAGAGCGAGGTCTGATACACGCTCACTGGTTTCCGCCTTCCTTTTCCTTCTCTCTTTGAGGGGCTGGAGAACCGAGAAGGAGGTCGGTGTGTGTGTGTTGTGGACTAAGAGCAAACCTTATTTTCCCTGGTGTGGCACGCTCACCCCTGTCCTACGACATAACGGTCACCAAGGGGCCGAAGCACAGAGACTAATAGGAGAGGTTTCCTGCTGGATTTTATTGTGAGAGACTGGAAAGGAAAGGACTGGGACCTTGCATGCTTCCTCCACAAGAGGGTGACAGTGAGACACTGCTGTGACCCTGCTGACATTCAAAGACCGGACAACGTGACCAGCTAGCTTCGCTGAGCCGCAGCACAAACAGAAACACTCCAGTTGGGACTGATTTACTGTTTTGGACTCGGTGAACTCCTGAGAGCAGAGCAGTTGTTGTGTACTGAATGTCAGACACTGCATTAATGATAGTATTTTAAATGGAGAAGGGGTTCAGATTATGGAGACTGAGCTTTAGATGATTCCTGTCTTTTTATTTACTGTTGCTGTTACTCACTGTCCACGCCCCCCGCCCCCGGCCCTCTCCCCAATACTGAATATCAGTGCCTTGTCTCTAGTACAGATGAACACGGTTCACTTTGTTGCACTGCTTGAACTCTTCTGGAAGTCTTCTATTTCTACCTGTCTTTAACCGTCCTGGTCTGTCCCTCTGCCTTTTTATAGAACACAAGATACAAATACAGCACAACTGGAATGTGAGGGAGCATCACTGACTGCCCACTAAGCCATGTGGCTAACTGTCTCTCTGTCTGTCTGTCTGTCTGTCTTTCTCACTTTCTAATTACTTCTTTCCCTCTTTGTCTTTCCCTCTTGCTCTCTCCTTCTTTCTGTCCCTTCCTGTTCATCTTTTTTGTCCTTTTGTTTATTTTATTTTCAGTCCTCTCTTTCCTTCTTTTCAGTCCTTCAGTCCTTCTGGCCTTTTTCTTTGTCTTTCTTTCCTTCTTTTTGTTGTTCTTTCTTTCCTTTATTCATTTTCCGTCCTTCTGTTGCTCTGTCCTTTTCTTCTTTCCGTTCTTAGTCTTTTTGTCTTCCTGTCCTTTCTTTCCTGCTTTCGTTTTCAGTCCATTTGTCATACTGTACATTACATACTGTAATGTACATCTTTTTCGTTTCCTAAATTTTTTCTTGTTTTTGTTTCCCTCTTGTTCTTTCCTTTCCTTCTGTCTTTCTGTACATCTGTTTTTCTTCCTTCCCTTCGCTTCTTGTCCTCCTTTCTGTCCTTCTGTCATTCTCTTAACTGCATGTTGATGAGGTCCATGATTGTAGCCTGAATCTGTGTGTGTGCGTGTGTTTGTATCAGGACTGAAATTAGAAAGTTCTCATCGCATGCCGGCACTTGATTCTGTATCTCCACCTCAGCCTGTGTGCTACTTTCACAAGAACGTCTGATTTTTATTTTTTTTCCTTTTTGTTTAAAGATCAATGAAAGGAATGTGGGTCTTTTTGAATTGGGGAATGTAGACGTTTTAAGTTCAAGTTGAACTACATTCCTCTGTTTCTGTGTCTGAATGAACCCTGGGGAAAGACATGATCCTGCAGATCAGGCCTGATTAACTCACTTTGCTACTTTGCTACTGTTCTCAGCTCTGTCAGCTCCTCCCTTATAAAGCTTGTATTATAAAGAATGAATGCCCGCCGTGACCAGCGATCACTCTGTGTGGCCAAGTAGCGCAGACTCTGTCCAGATCTGCACAACTCCGTCTAACGCAAATGCACCTCCACTGCTCATATTGAGGCCATACAAACTTTAATGCTTGCTAAAAAAAAATTTTCTTTTTTTTTGAAAAGCATTTGTAGGAAAAGGTACATAATAAGTATTTTTTGTTTTTTTGTTGTTTCATTGAAATGAACTGTGAAGTGAACTGAATGGGTACGCACTGAATAGTATTCAGTCCAACATTTTATTGATGGACGTTTTCAGAGGTGTTTCATCTGATATACTGATCGTTTACTCCATGTTAACGGTGTCTAGCGTGGTTAAGTGTTTTCTTATCCTCTTGCTCTTCTTCTCCCTCAGGTTTTAAAAAGGGAGCAGATCCATTAAGCATTAAGTATTCAGATGTGTATAGATGAAAGGACTGATACACTTCTCTACTGACAGTTAATGTGCCATGTTTTTTTTTTTTTTTAACTAGAGGAACGCTCTCAGTGCAACCTATAATGTATAGAATAAAACATTTGCTGGTCACTGGCTGGACATCTGCCACCTTTTTTCCCCCCTGTGTACACAACCTGCTGTCCTGTGCTGTTCAGGCAGACTCCCCACTGGACATTAGGAATGAATTTCTGGATGTGATTGAGAATGTCTGAGTAAACTGTCAGTGTAATCTTGCACCATTAGTTTCTAAGCATGTCACAAGTAATGAGATCTGTAAGTTCTGAATTCATCATGCCATTCAGGTTGGAATCACTGTTTGAAAAAAATTTTAATTCATGTTTTTCAATAAAATAAAAACTATTTGGTTGCAGAAAAAAGGTGTAAAATGATTCTGTAGGAAAGTCCTGTGCCACTTCTCAGCTAACAGGTAATAGTTTTGTTTTTTTAACAAAGGTATGAGCAGAATGAATACAATTAATAATAACAAAACATTTGTTATTTAAAAATAACAAAATATTGTTTATTATTTATCACATTCTTTTTGAGACCACTCTTGTTGTTGTTTTGGCAATTATTGGTCCATACTTCTATACTCTATTGAATATTTAAAAAAAATAAAAATACCCTTAAGTGCATGTAATATTGATGATCTTATTGATTATCTTTTTATTTATTTGATTTTAACAAGTACAGCTTTTATTTATTTATATATATATATATATACAGTGAGTCCAAGAAGTATTTGATCCCTTGCTGATTTTCTTTGTTTGCCCACTAATAAAGACACTATCCTTCTGCACTTTTAATGGTAGATATATTCTAACATGGAGAAACAGAATATCAAGACAAAAATCCAGAATATAATTTTAAAGAATATATTTTAATTAATTTGTATTTCAATGAGGAAAATAAGTATTTGATCCCTCTTGCCAAACACACTCAATACTTAGTGGCAAAGCCTTTGTTTGCAAGCACAGCGGTGAGACGTTTGTTGTAGTTAACCACAAGTTTAGCACACACACCAGGGGGAATTTTGGCCCACTCTTCTTTGCAGATCCTCTCTAAATCATGAAGGTTGGTGGGCTGTCGCTTGGCAACTCTGACCTTCAGCTCCCTCCATAGATTTTCGATCGGATTGAGGTCTGGCGACTGGCTGGGCCACTCCATGACCTTAATGTGATTTTTCTTGAGCCAATCCTTTGTTGCCTTTGCTGTATGTTTAGGGTCGTTATCATGTTGGAAGACCCAACCACGGCCCATTTTCAGATCCCTGGCAGAGGGGAGGAGGTTGTCCCTCAGGATTGTGCGGTACATGGCTCCATCCATCTTCCCAGTGATGCGGTGAAGTAGCCCTGTACCCTTGGCAGAGAAACACCCCCAAAACATTATGCTTCCACCTCCATGCTTGACGGTGGGCACAGTGTTCTTGGGGTCATAGGCAGCATTTTTCTTCCTCCACACATGGCGGGTGGAGTTGAGGCCAAAAAGTTCAATTTTGGTCTCGTCTGACCACAAAACCTTCTCCCAATAACTTGGTTCATCTTTCAAATGATCATTGGCATACTTGAGGCGCGCCTCCACATGTGCTCTCTTCAGCAGGGGTACCTTTCGGGCACTGCAGGATGTGAATCCATTGTTGCGCAAAGTGTTGCCAATTGTTTCCTTGCAAACTGTGGTCCCAGCTGCCTTCAGGTCATTTGCTAACTCCTGCCGAGTGGTTGCAGGACGATTTCTGACTGTTCTCAGCATCATTGCCACCCCACGAGGCGAAATCTTCTTTGGAGCACCGGGCCGAGGTCTGTTGATTGTCATGTTATACTCTTTAAACTTTCTGATAATTGCACCAATAGTTGTTACTTTCACATCCAACACCTTACTAATCTTTTTGTAGCCCATTCCAGCTTTGTGAAGGTCAACAATTCTCCTGTGGTCCTGTGACAGCTCTTTGGTTTTACCCATGTTGGAGACTTGAAATCTGTGTGATCTGTCTGATTCTGTGGACAGGTGTTTTTCACACAAGTGATTAGTGAGAACAGGTGGCTTCAGGTCAGGTAACAAGTTGATTGGGAGTGTCTAATTGGTCTGTAAAAGCCAGAACTGCTAATGAATACTAAGGGATCAAATACTTATTTCACTCCATGAAATACAAATCAATTAATATATATTCCTTAGATTTATTTTCTGGATTTTCTTTTTAATATTCTGTCTCTCCATGTAAGAATACATCTACCATTAAAAGTATAGAATGATCATGTCTTTATTAGTGGGCCAACGAAGAAAATCAGCAAGGGATCAAATACTTCTTGGACTCACTGTATATATATATATATATATGTTATTTAAAGAATGCTTTTGCTTGTCCCGGTCAAGTTACCACCTTGGAGATACTTTTGGATGATCTGTAAATCTACATAAAGTTATTGTACATAGATCAACAGAAATTTGGAATAGTGTTGTAAGTCATTTACAATGAAACTTTTAGAAAATATTTGGGGGAATGTTATGAAAAGTCCATCATAGCTTGAGGTGGGGAACCGAGGGCCAGAGTGTGGCATAGTTTGGAGATTGCTCTGCTCCAACATACCTACGATACCTGGCAAGCGATGTGCAAGTTGAATCAGTTGTGCTTGAGCAGAGAAAATACAAAATCATGCAGGAATCAGGCTCCCCAGGTTGCTCACTTTCAGTTTAGAAGGTGTCAGACGTTTGGGCTCTTTTAATGTATTTTTAAAAAATAAATAAATAAATAAAAATTAATGAATGAAAATGATATATGATATCTGATTGCTTTAGAATAAAAACAAATGCAATTTAATTGATGCTGTTTGAACCCTTGTGTTTCACTTGTGTTGTGAGTCACTTTTTATCACTTTATGATCAGTAGTGTTTCAAGACCTAAAGTTGAAGATGACAATTTTTTTATATTTTAAAATTGTAAGCAATTTTACTCTTATTTTATAAAACAAAAAGAGAAAGGGCCAGAAGCAGAAGTGTGGGCACCCTGCATCATCATTAGTCTAGTTAGACTAGTGTTGCAGTTGCAGCAAGTGCTTTTTGTAGCCAAATAAAGTTCTTTCAGTTCTTTTGGGGGGGATTTTTGGTCATTCTTTATTGGAAAAGTCTTGCAGTCTTGCTCTTTTGAGGTCTATACAAAGAGTTTTCATGATTTTTAAGTTTTTTCATCGTCTTTTACCCACCTAGATGGGTTTGCTGTTCCCTTCCATAATTTGCTGGTATTCAATTGAGCCCATTCCTCCCTCTACCAGTGAATTGTTCCCTGTTTCACTGGCTGCAACACAAACCCAAAGCACAATCAATCCACCAGCACAGGACTTGCTTCCAAAATGTATCGAGCTTGTTGAAATGTTTCAGAATTTGAATGGGAAAGACACAGGGATGGGTTTTCTTCTGATGACTCTTCCATGAAGGCCATATTTGTATAGGTGTCACTGCACAGTAGAAAAGTTCACCATCACTGCAGAGTTTGTTAAATCTATTGGAGACAAACATGGGCTTTAATTTGCCATCTTAGCAACCCTACAAGCAGTTCTCCATGTCTTAGCACCAAGTAGTCAAGGGAATGGCAACAGTGGCAAGACATAAAAATCTCCCTCAGATCAGGAGGAAGAAACCCTGAGAGGAAGCAGGACTCAAAAGGGGAAGCATCCTCCTCTGGTCGACAGCACCTAGTTAAACAAATAGGACTAAGACCTCAAATATTTATTTTTGGGGTGCCCTAACTTCTGCACTTTTTTTTTTTTTTACTGTGAAATTGTAATAATAATAGACTAGTTCTTTGTGATCTTTAGAGACCAGTTCATCTTCTATGCACTGAACTGTTCAGTTATGTAAATTTTGAGCAGGGGTAGCCAGGGCTTACTTTTGCATGCCACTGTATATCTGATACAGAGGAACAGTCTAACGGTCTACACGTTCATCCTTCTGTATCTGATCACACCTGTACTGGTGTATACACCTTATATGAGTAGCTGAGCTGTTCCCTCAACTCCCCCCAGTGTTTAGTGGAACAGAATGGCCTTGTGAAAGCTATCTGCACTTGAGCACTAACCAGATTTGTGGGGAGGTTTAGATTCGAGAGCAGCATCCATCAGCATCTCCAAAAGGTACACAATGCCAAGCTCCACAGAACTGCAGAACGAGTTTCATTCACAAAGAATAACGCAACACACCGGAATGCTCAATTACACATAAAATCACATAAAATTTATTTTGTAGATTAGCCCTTTGGGAGGAGATATTGAAAGCAGGCAGTGTTGTGAGAGTAAGTGCATCATCAAACAGGCACAGGAGCACCCTGAATGTTCGTCATCCATCCATCCATCCCACCAGCGCTTCAGAGCAGGCTTCAGCACTCTTGCTGCTTGCTCCTCTGACCTCAGAGAGTTCAGTAAGGAAGGAACTGGAGATACAACAAACAGTGAATGCAAACATTTAGGTTGGTACGGCAGGGTGGTCCTCAAAACGAGGGTCCTCGCTGTTTTGTTTTGTTCTATTTTTCTTAGCACAAACACACAATCCTGGTGCCAGTATCCACAGCCCCTGACAATTACAACCAAGACCTGACTCAATTTCACACCATATCCAGTCAATTTGTTAGAATAAGTAAACACAAATGCTTTAATCACTGGAAAATCACGAGAATATTATTATTCTTTTTCTTTTTTTTTGTTTTTTAAAAGCTACCGTTGCTTTTGGGAGGGATGTAGATACAACTTTTTTTGTGGAAGTACAAAATGGGCAGCACCACTGCTACGGAATGTTAGAAAACCTTCCTGCTCTGTTTGGGTATAAAATGCATAGAAATGCTGCATTAAAGAAAATACATGGGTAGGACAACATGATGGAAACGCTACAAAATATAACTAATGTGGTGGCAGATAGTTTGTATTACACCAGGCACCTCATGATACCCAAAATGCAACAGTAGCTTTTTTTTTTTACAACTACTGTGATTTTTTACATTATAAAATTGGAGCTTTAAAAAGCTTTGGACTTTTTGGCTTAAATTGTAATAGCATGCTCTATAAATCAACACTGTTAGACAACAGGTGAAAGAAATGGCATCACTTAAAACAGGTTAACAATGACGAGTATCTCATTAGCTCGTATTTTTTAAATAAAAAAAAAGATTCTGTGAAATCTTCCTAAAACATAATTTTCGGTTTTAAATTTTGATGGATTGCACCATTTTTAAATTATGCTAAGCTTCAGAACGCCCTAGTAGGATCACATTTTAGAAACTTGGGGAAGTGTTTTTTAGTTCTCATCCAGTGTGGCAGATGCGAGTGGTCCACTCGAAGCGGATCGAGTGAAAGTGTGATACGGTTCAGGTCATTTAGTCAACGGTCTTCACACTGTCAAGGCTGCTGTGGTTTTGGCTCTCCTGCTCTGGTTCCAGAAGCGGGGCGCTGTCTTCGGCTGGCCCCTCTTCCTCCTCCCGCCGGGCAAAACGTCAGTCTTTATGGGCGTTGCCCTGTGGGGTGATGCTGAAGACCTGGATGCGAAGGTGGGAAGCAATCTGCAGGCACACACCGGTGCAGTATCGCGTCAGGTCCACCAGCGACAGGATCTGTTTAACACACACACACAAAAGCAGTGAGTTAGACCAGATTCACAAGGCAGCAAGGTTCGATCTGGCGCACTTAAAAACACAACTGTAAACAGTATGTTTGTGTACTTTCTAAAGTTGCAGTATTTTACAGTTTTCTTTATCACTTTATCTCCAAAAATGTGTTTGTAACATTAAACAGATGTCAATCTAAAACAACTGTAAGATAAGTCATTTTGGAGCATTTATATTGTTCCATTCATCATTAAATCTACATAATGTAAATAAAAACTGCCAGATTCAAATTCTGCCAAAAAGGAAAGAAAGATACAGCGGCGATATTACTGCTAACTTTAGAGCTGAATTGAACACAAAACAGAACCTAAATCAAACCTGTTCTGCGTATTATATTACATGTTATTTGAGTGGAAATTGCTGGTGGTTTTGGTATGATATGAACCAAATGAAATGACTCTTACAGCTGCCTGCCATCCGCAAGCCACTGGTGTTGGCTTAATACTGACTTAGAATGAAAGTTTAATATGACAGTAATAAGAGTGGCTGCCAAAAAACAATCAATGGTAATGTTACTTCCAAATCTTTGGTCTTTCACAAGTACAGCCATTGCTCCTTTCTTATTACCCTAATAAATATCCTGCAGGCAGTCTATAAACAAAGCTCCTGATATTACTGATGGGCCTGCAAGATGTGACCTCTTTGGTTCAGGCAATAATTCAGAAATACACACACACACACAAGTCTCTTGGGCGCCAGGACACATAATATATATGCCCTCCATTATTTTTTATTGATATGTCCCTCTGCTTTACAGTTTATCCTTTAAAATCAAACCAATCAGACGTGATTAAAGTACACATTTAAAACTAACTAAATAAACAAATTAAAAATAATAATTATTTAAAAGACTTAATATTTAATATTTTTATAGTATATTTTTTATAAATATATTACTATGAAGTGTACTTTTAATAAAAAAAAATATTTCTCAGCTAATTTAATGTAATATCTGTTTAATACTTGGGTTAGGTTGAAATACTTGGACATTTTGCAAAGTATATTAAAACAAATTTACTACAATAATTTTCTGTCAATAACCTAAAATGTCACATAAAATGATTATATACAATTTTACTACATAAAAAAAAGTTTACTACAATCCCAAAAGTTGTTTTGACCCGAATAAATGAAGTCTGTGGTACGTAAAACTGAATATATCCCACATTATTTGAGTTTGGTATCCCATTCTGATCGTTTTACAGATATTTGATTCAAATCACCTTTTAATAATTATTCTGTTGCCATTTCTCCCATACTGATGTTTCTGAAGTCCAGTAACTGAGTTAGCTGTGCTGGTTCACTAATATACAGTGGGCTTGTGTGTGGAATACAACCTATTTAAGTAAAACTCACAACTTTTCCATTGGCTCCTGGCACCAACTATTTGCATACTTGGTGTTGTGATCCCCCCAGGGCTACCTTACTCTATATGTTCACCTGTAATCTATATAGTGTTGTAGCTGCTAAATGTGGTTTCATATTGGCTGGATGCTATAGTGACCACCAAAGCAGAATTATGCCATCAGCATTTGTAAAAATTGTAAATGTTAATATGATAGGTAAAATCTACAAGAGGTTTTCAAACCTGGACGTGGAATCCATCCAAACAACTGCATTAACTAGCGCAAGAAAAAAATCCAGGACTGAAACCTGGACTGACAGTCTTAATGTAAATGTTGTAGTATATTAAAGTATATTAAAGCACATTTCTAATACACTCAGTATATAAATATGGTAATATAATAATAATAATAATAATAATTGATACTAATTAAGTACACGTATGGCAAAGTTAGCAAACAAGCAGCACTAATAAACAGCCCACTCCAGCCCAGTCACGACATGCGTCACACTTCTCCCTCATCTCAGCTCTAGTCTCATTAACTGCATATTTTCTTCATTCAAATTTGGTTCAAAACACTGTGAGAACACTGACTCCTGACTCCATTATTGTGACCTTAAGCTGTGTCTTTATAAAATATATCCCTGTTCATCAGCTATGGGCTTTTTCAGCAGCTCAGACGAAGCTCAGTGGCTCCCAGGCAGCTTCAGATTACAGCGACTCACCAGTGCAATCCAGAGGACAACATGTTCATCAATAAAGCTGTTGAAGTACTGGTTGAGGAAAAGCAGTCCAGGGCCAATGAAGGCTGTGTCATGCAGGTGAAGTTCACTCCTGGTCATGTGGGCCACCTGGGGAGTGCACACAAAACTGTTAGCAAGTGAACTGTTAATGGTTAGCTTAAAGCAGCTCTGTATGCAGCTCACTGAACAGAACAGTATGTTTGTCTATTGCTTTGAACTGTACTGAACTAAGCGATACTCAGGAGTAACCAGTCCATCGTCAGGAAACCCTTCCTACCCCAATAGGACATTCACGGTTTGCCAATGAGGCTCACCTCATAACCCTGCGATATCAATTTCTCAGATTCCTCATATATTATTTCAAGGGGATATTTGACTTAAGAACCACAACACGAACTAGCGGCAAGCACTGCAAGTGGCTGAGCCAAATGACTGAAGTCTGGATAAGTCAAAGGACCTCAGAGAACCTCAGCAAGGAGGACAGCAGTAGCACTCACCACCAGCTTGTTGGAGATCTTGGCAATGACCATGCCGAAGGTGAGGATGTAGAGGCATGGGTGATGCTCAAACAGTTGGCTGGAGGACTTCTTAAAGATCATGAAGGCCAATGTGAGGATAAGGCCAATGTGCAAGCCAGGTGACAACACGCTGGTGTCCTACAGGAAATCAGAGTACACACAGTCACAAACAGAGTAACGTATAGCTGGTCATCCGTCAAGATGTGTCAAGATCTTCATCTCCACATGGGAAAAATGAGATCACAATAATTTCACACTGGAGTGGTCGAATCCAATGTCCTAGTCCAATTACATTAGCGATATCAAGACCACTTACTGCCACAGTAGAGCCATTTTTGCCCACTCCACCACTCAGGATGACAGAGAAGTAGTTGAAGGTTGAAAGCAGAAATCCTCCGATGATGCCCATAATTGGCAAGGTCTGCAACCTAATGCCGAGCACAGGCAACTACAACCAAGTAAACAAAACATTTCATTGGAAAGACAGTTTAAACAACCCCTCTTTCTAGTTTCTCATCTCTAAAGCTGTGAAAAGAGGTAATGGTTCCGTCATCAACCAGACGTCTTGGAGTGTGAGCAATAAGAGAGAGGTTCAGGTTAACTGATGCAGTGAGGGGGCCTGATAGGATGCCGTAGGCAAAGCCTTAAACACTCATTTTCACACTGACCTTCATTCATCAAGTAGCTTAGAGTAAAATTTTTTTGTTATTCAGGAATTTCATCTATAGCATTCAAACTCACATCCAAGTCAAACTGTGTGTAACACTTCATCTGCAGTTAACCCATCAAAATCACTGTCAATATTTTTTTTGTGTACATACAGACATGTATATGTGCATGCAGAAACAGTGCTGTCTGGGAGCTACCTTATTGTATTGCTGTATAAAAGATAAGTACAAGATTTATGTTCTTGCAGGACACACTATGTTTTTTAACCCACAAGTGAGCCTCTTTTTGCAGGATGTGCACAAATTGCAGCTTGCCTCCTGTAGATTACATGCAAATAAAGGATTTGACGCATGACATGTGCAAACAGTGTGTTAATGAGGAACTTGCGAGCAGACACTTTTCTGCACACTAAAAATGACTCATCAGTTGCGCTCGAAACTTCTCTATTTTTATGTCTACAGCTGATACAGACGTTTACAGCTATCTGGTGAATCCGACACAGAGTAGCTAGTACAATGTTTAGTGTGTTATGTGCTCATTTCTAAGCAAATTCAAGGAATAAAATAAAAGGATCTTCCCAGGCAAGATATGCTTTCTGATTGCATGCTTATTGGTTAATGCTTTTTCATAAGATCACAAGAGTGTCTGCGAGTGCGTTTAACAGACCTGCAGACTGCATAAAGTAATAGTATACATATGTGTACATACCGTGGTCTCCCAAAGACTCACTCCTCCAAAGGCTGACATCACATACATAATTATGATGGCAATCTGAACCTCTGTCACATCAACACTGGGGAAAAAACAAAGTAAGGTAAAACACTGAACATTTATTTTATCTCTACACAAATCTTGGAGATTAAGTAATTATAATACACAAGCTAATTCACACATGAACATAAGTCAGCACTATAACTTACAACTATAACTTCGGCACTACATCTGCTTAAAATATTAAGATCTCAGTTTGGCCTTTCTTTGTTTTTGTTCCACATACTCACCTATTTGACATATGTACTAATATAAGGCTAAAGTTTATTACAGTGTTCCCACAGGTCTGAAGCAAATTGGAGGATCACCCTGGTAGTTCGGGGGTATATGAATGTTATCGCTGTCCAATGCAAAAAAAAATACATGCATCTGCAAAATGGTGAGCTTACAGGAGAATGTAAAAATGCTCTTAACTTTGAATGAGTCAATGTGAAATAAGAGTTTATGCCAAGAAATTTAGAGCATTTCTATTGGTCCATTCATCCAGACTTACTTACACAGTGTACAGAGATGTTATAGCTTGGAGAAAACTAAAAACGGACATAAATGGAGCCACGTTTTTCATTGGACAGCAGCGATATATGGATAACAAAACCTTGAGTAATTTATCAAGTAAATGAATGTTAAACCTTTTATGTTTTTGGAGATTAGTGGGTAGCAACACCACCTTCCTACAGTTCTATAGAACTGTGTGGGGGCACTGTATTCAGTGTTGTGTCTGAGGTTTGAAACTGAACACTGTGTACTGTATTTTCACTTCTTATGTACTCACATGCCGAAACGGAGTGTTCCAGACACATACGTCTGCCAGTGTGCACAGAAGAACATGAACATGCCCACGAAGCCGCAAAAGAACATCCAGTTTGGGTGAGCACCGATTCCAGCAGATATACATGTCCCCACAGCAACAAACACTGCAAAGAGGACAAAAGAAGACTGAGAACAAATCACAGGTAAAGAGCAACATCCAAAGAAGCCTACCTACAAACAGGCTGCACACAATTTGGAAAAAAAAGTATTTTCAAGCTGGTATATTGAGGTCGGCCTCAGTTCAAACCCTTTCTTCTCCTACTCATAACTACAAACCTCACATATCTGTTTCATCGTTTGTAGTTACTGAATCTTCTACTGTACATAACTTTGCTATAATAAAGTAACTATGCAATAATAGCTTAATATAAACAGTGGGGGTTCATTACTGATATTTATTATTAGATTTTGAGGCAACCAAGACACTAAAAAAAACTAATTAACAAGAAAAAAAACAGGTCTGCAAAGGAAGGACCATATGGCTGTCTGTTCTCTACCTCATGGATCAGGTTTTCCTCATCTGTTTTTGGCTTAACCGTATTTTCCTTAAAAGCTGTCTAACCTCACCACAGTGTTTTTGTCGAGATGAAACATGAATATGATGCGACGGTTCAAAAACAGAAACAGGGTCTGCATCATAAATGGTCAACAAACAAAACACTCTGAGCACGAAAGCCTGAGAGAAAGAGACAGAGATACTTAAAGAGATTTTAAAAAGTAGTTTGTACCTGTAGAGACAGCATCACAGCCGTGGTCAAAGAGCTCCCCCAGTGCGGAGCTACTGTTGGTTCTCCGCGCTTGCTTTCCGTCTATGGCATCCAGTGATTGGTAGATAAAGAGGCCTAAGGCGCTGAGAATAAAGGCCCATGCTGGAGCCTAGAGAGACAAAGGGAGACATGAACAGAGATTACTGTAAAAACCAAAGGACTGGTGTATACCTACATCAGATACAGCTGAAAGTACAGTGTTATGCAAAAGTGTGGGCACTCCTGACACAAAATGACACATTCTGGGTTTTGTTCTTTCAATTGACAAGTAGTAAACACAGCCTCTGACATGAGGACACATTAATACAGCTATCAGTTCAGCTACATGGCCATTTGTTTGTGTGTGTGTGTATTCTATAGCATGTGCCAGCTAATAAAATTTTATTACTTTAACTATCCGTTTTATGTACAAATTTTTATTAATTAAAGGTTGCACAGACACGCACACACACACACATGCACAATTCTGCTCATAAAAGGCTTTGTAAGAACCCAACAACTGATGGGCTGAAAGCAGGGTGCTGTGCAGGGGTTAAGCACTGAGAGGAGAAGGGGCCGCTGTACTGGAGTACTGGAACAGAGCCCGGCACAACATAAACACAAAGCAGTTTTATGAAAAGCAGCTGACTTGTTTACCAGTCCGTGCTGATGCTCCCTAGCCAAATCAAATACAAGCACAAAGACACACTCTCTGTACGGGGTGAATCACACAATCAGTTATCATCTCAAAATAACGCTGAATCTGTGAATGGGAGGACGCAGTGAGGAGCTCATTTCGGTTCACTGAAACAGCATTGGAGGAAATTAGCAGAATGTTTAGGTGAAGCTGGACTACTGCATTAACAGTCCTGCAACATCTCTGTGTGACTGGTTAACAAATCCAGCTACATACACATCAATCAGCCATAACATTAATACCTCCTCCAACCTCCTACACTCATTCGTCCATTAAATCAGCTCACCTTACCACACAGGAGCACTGTGTAGTTCTATAATTCTGTAGTCCATCTGTTTCTATGCATTCTCAACACTGCAGTGATACTGACATGGTGTACTCTGTTGGACACTCAAACCTAGCTGGGTCAGAGACTCATCTGTTGCTACACAGTTTGTGTTAGTCATCCACTAGTCCTTCATCAGTGGTCACAGGAAGCTGCTGGCTGGATATTTCTGGTTGGCAGACCAGTTCTTTGTCCAGCATTGACGGTAATGTGTTTAAAAACTCCAGCAGCACTGCTGCACTGATCCACTCATATCAGCGCAACACACACTACTAACACACCACCACTGGAGTGCTGAGAATGACCCACCACCCAAATACTACCTGCTCTGTGGTGTGGTGGTCAGTCCTGTGGGGTCCTGCCCATTGAAGAACAGGGTGAAGGGAGGCTAACAGAGTATGCAAAGAAACATACTGACTACGGTCTGCAATTATAGTGTGCTATAATATAAGTGCTCCCATATGGTCAGCGGAGCTGATAAAGTGGACACTGAGTAAAGAAACATTACCCCCTAACTACCAAATGAGGTGGAGTTAATGTTATGGCTGACCGGTGTGTAGTCCCAGTTCCTACATGTTAATGTATCAGCATGAGCAAACACGGACATGAAAAATATCAGAAAATGGCATCAGGCCCATTCCCATTCCCACATCTGGTCATCCCTAGTGTCCTGTGATGAAATAATTTCAGTCATTTGTATGTGTGTGAAAGAGGGAGAGAGAGAGGGAGGGAGGGAGGGAGACTCTGAGGGAGTTCTGACAAGTATGTATGCATGTTTGCACGTCAGCTAGAATCCTCCACTCGTTTCCTGGAGGTTGGACAGGTTATCAGGGTTCATACAAAAGCTCTTATTCATCTATTTTCCGTTCTCTTTTTTTCTATTGTTGTTTTTTTCCAGCATAACAACACTGTTTCTGCTAGTTGCTGCTAATGTGATGTAAAGGCATTTTAGGAGTTGGTACAGATGAATATGAATATTCAAGAAGTGGTACAGAAAGAAAAAATGACTCTGGAACAACACAAACAAGTCTGACAGGTTGACAGTATCCCAATGCATCATGGTATTCCTCTGAGTTCCTTGTATGACCTGAACAAAAGCAACTTCCTTACTTGAAGTTTAGCTTTGGCTAAGATAGGATCAGAGCTCAGTGCTCAGCAGCAGCCTGTCTTCTGGGGTATGGGGTATGATTCACGAGATACATACAGTACCAAAGTGTCTGGCTTTCTGTAGCTGCGTATCTGGAGACGCTCTTGCTGGAGGTGATGCATTGGGATACTGTATTGGGTTCTTACTGTGGAGCAGTCGAGTGTTTGGGTAGTTCGTACCCCCCTCATATGATGCTACCAGCAGTGGCGGGGTGAAGGTTAGCAAGTGCTTCCGCCATCCAATCAGCGAGAGCTAACTGCCAGTCCTGGTAACATTTTAGCCATCCAGAGAGAGGCCAAACAGGTGGCTGTGGCATCACTGGGAATCAAAGATGAAATACTAGATGTGTATCAGTATGGATGTTGTCTGATAGGGATGTCAGGAGAACTTAATAAGACTTTGGAGCCAATACCAAAAATTCTAACGTGTGATTTCTCCTGAACTGACGAGGGGCGGCATCTGATGCAAAGTGCGGAAGAAAGGTACTACAAAAACAAGTGTGTGGGTAAGGGCAGGTGAGGAAACTGCGACTCATAGCCTATGCTGGACTTGACAGTAGGAACCAGGTCAGTGCTCTTGTTCCGATCAACGAGAGCACTGACCTGGTTCCTAGCCTCAAGTCCAGCATAGGCTTTTAACCATGAAGTGTGATCTAGTGATCATGATGGGTCATTTACAGCTTCCAGGTCATGGCACAGCAGTCTACAGTGGTACCCAGCCTGAGCATTAAACACAAAGAGGTAAACTTGATACTATGAAGCGGGTCAGTGCTCTTCTTGTTCCAATCAAAAACATCCCAGTTTTACCTGCTTGTGTTTAATGCCCAGGCTGGGTACCACTGTGGACTGTTGTGCCATTACAGTTTTAAGAGTTTTAGAGCATATAGTCTGTTTAAAAGACTCAAAGGCTTCATGCCACTGTTTTTCTTTTGTAATAATAGTATTTTGTGGCGTATTTGTGTTATTTATTACACCTAGGCTATTTTTCAAACCCTGTTCCTGTTCAAATACATTAAATTAATTGCTTTATATTTTCAGTGTAATTGATGCAGACTACCAAGTATCTGGTTTTGTGGCATTCCTATTTGCAGGTACGTCAAATTTGATCCTAGCTGGTATTTAAAATGGCACCGAGCCACCTCTAATGACTACATGTCAGCTGAGTCTTTTACATTATCTGATAGCTCTGCGATCGCTCATCCACAAGTGTGAATTTAAAGAACCTTCCGAAGTGTGACCAAACACACCTGACTTTTATTAGAGAGACCACATTTTACACTGACTGTTAGGACTCTGAGGCGCGTCAGTACTTCACATTTTCACAAACACCAATACAACCTTTTCAGTCCACGCAGCTAATCTGAGCGGCGTGTTGCGCAATTGCCATTTTCGCTTCACCTTAGGGAAAGCTGCCATTGCGTTCTTATCTACTGTAGGTTCCTCCGGAAGTGATCCTGTATCGTTTACCAGCAACTTTGTGAAGGATGGCACTACAGACAAATAGTCTAGCAAATGAATGCTTAATATCTTCAGGTCCAATCAATCAAACATGTCGTTACAATAACCTGCATTTTAGCCACAGCCATATCAACACACTTTTATAATTACAATTATATTATGTCTATATTTATTAGTAAGTAATACTTACTTAACACTTCACTACACTGTATGTAGCATTTATGCTCAACCAGCCAATGCATTTAGTGACCACCTCACCTCATAGCAGAGCTATTGTTAGTTAGACAAGAGCTGACCTCATTCCTTTGTTTGGCTACAGAATTCCGCAGACCTTTTGCCAACAGGGACAAAGGTGAGGCTTTATCTTACATTGCTCCACTGCAGTAACAGGTGGGTTCACCTCTGATAGGGACTTGCTGATCCTGGTGGCAATAAACTAGGAGCAGCGGAATCCGGACTTTGCCTGAAGGCCGCAGTAGGCAGATCCTGATATAAGCAAGGGGTTATGTCCATACACACACACACTACTAACTAACATGGGTTAGACTGAACCCAGGTCACTGCGTGTGGAAAATGTCAAAGGTCGAGTGACAGATAAAGAAGCAGGACAGATAAAGCCTGTTTGCGGTAGCTGATTTGTGCTGGACAGAGAATACACTATCAAGGCTGCTATTTAACGTAATGTTCCTGTTGATCATTCGACTGTCTGCCGGCAAGCCGTGATTCATGTAGTGTTGTGCGTATTCTGGGTAGAACAATGTTCATGTGAGAAATGATGACAAGGGATTTTTTTTTTACAGGTTTTAGGAAGTGATAACACTTTTCACTTCTACAAGTGACGACGGCATGACTAGCATAGTGAGTATTTCTAAACTCCGGTCCTGGAGGCCCTACCTGCTCCCAACACCAACGTCTGATTCAACTAACCAGCTTTTTTATTAACAAGCCCTTTAAAGTTGCAGGGGGTGTGTTAACCCCTTAAACAGTCTTTGGCCTTCCGGCGGGCTGAAAGTGTTATTAGAAACTTCTATTAGCAGAGAATAGCCCTGCCAGTTTGTACAGAAGTCACTGTAGTTACTGAGTAATACACCCTAGCCTTGCTGTGATAAGGGGTTGAAGCAGGGAGCTTCCAGGACCAGGCTTGAGTAGCACTGGACTAGCATATTATTTGTTAATGCACTGGCATTCACAGAGGGTCTAGAAGAACAGCTCAAATGGTGTCTATCAGTTTTTAGTTGGTCCTCCTCTGGCCTCCTCTTGCCCCACACCATTTCGGTAGTTTTTCACAGTGTTTTCTTAAAACTCATGATACAGTGTCTACCGTTCCTCCCCAAATGACGGATTACAATTTCTATACTACCAAATTGGCTGATGATCATTTAAACAACATTATTAACTCTTTAATAGAGCCAAACTGCCATTTCAACTTCTAAATAGAAGCTCAGTCGCCCACAGTCAACACACATCTGCTCAAAATCAACATAATAAGTGGTTGGATTGCTTGTTTAGAGGCAAAAATATGGTAATTCTGATGCACCCCTACTTGATCTTAATCATGGATGACCAAACTATTTGTCTCAAGAGACCACAGTGTAATGCTTGTGGTGGGTTAAGGGGCAGAGGGCCAAGCTGACTAGCAGCTATCAGCTAGCAACTCCTTGCCCTTATGTTTTCACACTTTGCCAGAAGATTGTCGCTGTTCAATGAGAAAAACACGTATTTCCAACACAGAAGAAGACTAAATTGTGCTTAACTAATGTAAAGTAGGATTATTCCAAGTATTTTGGATTCAAGTAGTAAGAATTTCTATTGATCTCTTCATCGAGAATTATTAACACGGTGTACAGAAGCAGCTACAGGGTTCAAACCATGGAGAAACTAAAAACGGACAAAAATGGAGCTACATGTTTTTCAGTGGACAGCAAAAGGCCTCCAAATCTCCAACACTGCTTGTTACTCTCCTTTACCTTGTAACTGCTTGCTACATCTGTATTGTTGTATATCACATATGATTATATTATAAACGTAGGCTGTATAACAAATGTGTTCTCTCACTGAATGGGGGAGTCAGAGTTTAGGCCACTTACTGACAGGTCAAATCGTCAGGCCACATTTTCTTCACCGCTGTCCACAGACCTCAGGTTATAGTGGGTGTTTTTTTCTTCTCCACACATTTCTCAACACAGTCCCTCAAGTTCTTAAGGCTGCCTAAATCTGGGGACTGTGTTGTTCATGACTTCACCTGACCTTCCTCACTACACCTGATGAGCGGTCTGGATTAGTTCTGCATTGTCTTGTTGACACATCAAGTCAATCTGTGTAATTATCCAGCAAATACCTCCACCAACGCTGATAAGCATCCGTGTATGACATCTGTACACCTCAGGGGGTTCTTTTTATGAACGTCAGTGTATAACAATAATGTCACTATATCATCGCTGTCAAGCAAAAAACTCATATCTCCACATTAGTCAATGTAAAGGTCCTTTTAGAGCATTTCTATCGGTCCATTCATCATAAATTTTTAGATTCAAATGAGGTAAAAAAGTGAAAAACATCCTAAATGGATCTACAAGGCATTTGCATGACAGACGAAATGCTGTATGATGACCACAGGTTTTTTTGGTTGTGCATACGATGACTGACATGATCCTCCTAATGAGCTGTAATGACGGTCAGTGGGTTTCTGACCACAAGTGAGGAGTGTGTAATGGTTTTCCTAATCACAGGTGTTGAGGGTACGTGTCTGACCAGTACTCAGTTAGCTGTGATAAACAGACCCCACCACAGGCTGAAGAACAGAGGCACTTGTTTACTGCTCCTGCCTCAGCGCTTCTGCTCTGTGGAGATAACAGGGCTCAGTAGAGCCAGGCTGGCACACTAGCAGACTCCTGCCCCTGCTTTGTTTACACAGCCCAGCAGAGCTCAAACAGGCCGAGCCAGAGAGCCGGGAAGCGGGGTTCAGCAGCGCCCCTGCTCTTACCTCCTCCGTCCCGGTAGGGCAGTAGTACACCAGGATGACAGTCGTGATGATGTTGATGACAAGTCCTGTAATGGTGAGCGTGTTGGGCGCGACCCATGTGGGGACCTGCAGGACCAGCCAGTTCCAGTAGATCTGGCAGGGCGGCTCAAACAGAGAGCGGCCGGCCGCGCTGTACTTGTGCTCCTCCAGCCGCCGGAGCTGAGCGGCGGACAGGGGCTCCGGCCACGGCCACCGCGGCATGGCGCCCGGAGCCAGCGCACACACCCAGCCAAAACCAAGCGGGGTCGAGGTCGCTCCGAGTGTCCACCGAGGAAAGGGTTCCGCGAAGGCTACGGGTGCGCAGACATGCCGAAGAGCGCAGCGGCACTTTCCCCTCCTCCGGGGAGCTGGCGAGACGAGCCACAAGAGCAGGAAGCTGCGGCCCGGAAGTGGACGCAGCCAGGGCTGTGCTCCAATTACAGGAGTGCAGCACTGTGTACTAGAACACTAGCCAGTATACACAACCCTGAGTAGTCTACTTAATAAGAAACCTAGCTAGCTAGCAGACTACATTTTAGTAAAGACAATGCCTAGTACAATTTAGTAAAAACATTAGTAGCTACACATTAATAACACTAGCTAGCAGACTACATTTTAATAAGCACAATGTCTAGTTCTTTTTTTTAGTAATTTTGTTTTACATTTTAATAATAACACTAGCTAGTAGACTACATTTTAATAAAAAAAAATAAAACAGTACATTTTATTACTAACACCTTCTAGCAGACTACATTTTAATAAGCACAGTGCCTAGTACTTTTTAATAGTAAATAAAATTGTACATTTTAATAATAACACTAGCTAGCAGACTACATTTGAAAAATCACAGTGACTAGTACGTTTTATTAAAAATAGTTTATAGTATAGTAGTACTAATCAGCCAATCAGCGTAAACAAAAAATCAATTAAAATCTAGCTAATGTATCACTGTATAAATAATAGTAAAATTAATTAAGTAAAATAAAATAATTAAAATGATAAAAAAGTAAAATAATTAATAAGATATTAGCCAGTAAACTTTACTTCAATTACTGGCTAATTACAAAATCAATCAACATGATAAATCTTTGTCCAACATGATCGCTTACAGTTGTCTTCTTCTAGGTGTTAATTTTGCCTCTGTAACTGCCATACAATTTTATTTTATTTTTTAACCCATTATTTATTCATAGCACAAGCCAAATAAATCAAACCACAAAGCATCGTTTTCATACAGTGACATTTATTCAGCTCAACCATGCTCAATGAAACAATGTATCTGGTTCAACACATTAGATGAATATTTTCATCTTCTGCCCTGTTTAGATGGAAACAGGCTAAGCACTTGAAACCTCTTAACACACTGATGGCCAGAGAGTTACGCTGTTACTACAACGCATAGAGAATTACTTCATCACATATACTGCAGTATACTAGGGGAAGGGCAAGAGATCTGGGAAAAACAGAGTAAAACAGAACAAAAAAAACATAATTTAAACCTCTAAATCCTGTTTAGTGGAAGCTACTAGGCCTTCTTCCTGAACCCGGAAGAAACTGAAAGCTTGCCTGCCTCACCACTTTCATGCTACAACAGTTTACGCACACTAAAATGAACTGTCCGGTTCAAATGTAGACATGCATCTGAGCTTCAGTGGGGCTTCGGGAAAAGCGGTCTCTCATGAAAGCAGGGTAGACGTAAACAACTGGACTATGAACAGGCTTGACTATGGGAACTATAGGTCCATAGGTCCGAACACTGCATGCCATGCCAAAGACTGGACGCACACGTTGTTGATGGGGACTCTGGGGAAGTACTGGGAAAGCTCTGGGTGAATCAGCCATCAGTCAGATCCCTTCTTCTCAGACTCCGAGGGCTTTGTCTCACTCATGTACTTATCAATTAGATGTAAGGGAACGCCACGCTTCATCAGCTCAAAGAACGTAAAACCTCCTGAGGGGGAAAAAGACACACAGATTAAAGAGCAGGACAGAGAGAAGGAAAAGAGGAGAGAGATATAGACTGACAGACTGCAGTATGCAGAAGGCCGGGTGTGCAGCGCCCAAAATGGGTCTCCCACATATCAAGGCTGCAGCTTTATAAAGAATAGCTAGGGAAGGACAGGGAGACATAAAGACAGAGAAAGGGAGCAGGAGCAACATCAGGACAAGAAGTCGTCAGTACTGGGCAGGCGCTGCACAAATGCTGAAGCTGTGAGTATAATCATAGCTACCGTATCGCATCTCATGTCTGCACTCTTATCAGGTAACAAATTATTTGGCGTGTGTTTAGTCTAGAAGACAGCGGAATGTTTTATCATTCGGAGACTGGCGTTCGTGCTCATTACACTAGCACATAAATAAGATATACATTTGCGGCGCTTGCATATTTGGGTGTGGCAGAGACATTTTTGGTGTTGAGGGACAACTGTAAACAGGCCGAGTTGAGGCTGTTACACACCAAACACACACAAATGACACAAACATGCCAAATATTCAGGCACAAATGTTTTTAGCAGCTACACAGCATACAGCAGACACAACATTTTGAGAAATTCCTTGGTATCCATGCCATAAATAAAACAAACAAATGGGCACAATGTCTTTTACCCCTTAAACAGCCTATAAAAGAGTTTTATACTCACTTCTATTACTAAAGAATAGCCCCACCAGTTTGTACAGAAGTCCCTGTAGTTACTGACTAAATTCAGTCATGTCACTCCACTTCTGCGTTCTCTTCACTGGCTTCCTGTAACTGCTTCCCGCATCAGATTCAAAACCTTGATGCTGGCCTACAAAGCCAAGAACAGACCAGCCCCTCCGTACTTGATGGCAATGGTCAAAAGCCGATCCGCACCAAGAGCCCTTCTAGCTTCAAGTACGGCTCGGCTCGACCCGCCATCCTTCAAAATCCACGGAAGACAAGCGTCCAGGCTTTTTCTTAACCCACCTCTTCCGAAAGTACTTGGGCGAATAGTAGAGTACCATGGTCACCCTATTGACTTGTGTTTAGTAGTGTCTACACTTGAATTTTTAGCCTATTCAAACTAGCTGAGGTTATTCTTGGGGAAAAAAGTATTTTTGTAAGTCACTCTGGATAAGAGCATCTGCTAAATGCCTTAAATGTAAATGTTAAATGAGTAATACACTTTAGCGTGTGAAAAGCCTTGCTGTGTTACAGGGGGTTAAATACAAAAAGATATCATACAAAACAGGCAAACATTGAGACTGAAAAGTATTAGGCTACTTTCCATTTGAAAAACCATAAAGAGGAGGTGCTGCCTCTGAATAGCCGAATAACATTTCTTTCCTGTCTACGTCTTTAATTGTACCTGATCAGGCAGCCATGCAGCTCCACATGTCCATTATCCTGATATTATCAAAAGATTATCAAAAAACTTTACAGAGTCAGTAATCAGTAAAAAGACAAGAGATCAACAAGACACAAACCCCTAAGACCCCCTGTGAGCAAGCCAAAGGCGACAGTGGCTGGAGGAAAAAATCTTGGGAGGAACCAACGTGGACTACGACCCATCCTCCTCTGGCCATAATTGTTTATAAATTATTAATAAAAAGTCACTGTACTACCACATAAGACTGTAAGTTCTACTGCTCAAAGTGTGCAACATAATCATAATATAGTATAACTAATATAATCATAGTAGATAGGTAAGAGTAATGAGAGTAATGATGGTTAATGGTGGTAATAATAACAGTGGACACAGAGTGCATGTACATTTTTAACATAGTCATTAGGCAGGTCGCAGTGGCAGGCTAGTATTAAGCGAGGCCAGGGCAACCAGATCAGGCAAAATCAAGTAAAGCAAATAAGAAGGAGCACCATATGCTCAATGAGGTGAATCCAATCATTTTCTTTGTAAACAGTTAAAAACGTCCAATGTCCGGCACACAACCGATCTATCCTTTTGGTTACTGACCATGTCTATGCCAGACAGTCATGATTAGTTGAGTGAGTCACATCACTGGGAAAAGTGAACTGTGTTTAGTGTGCAGCTTATCATACAAGTGTGAATGTTGCACTTGGTGTGTAAAGGCCTTTAGATTGGAAATATTATTAAAAGCAGGGGTTAGGCATGATGCAACAACAGTCAGTCAAATTCGCTCTGCTTAATTAACTGCATTACTTTATGGATAGCGACGATATTGAGCGTTCATGCCCGAGAGCTCTAGAACAGAGGGTTAATGCTGAATAACTCCAGTATAATACATCTGGTGGCAATTCCCCCTTCCCTTAGAACTAGCAATGCTTCAGACACTTCACGTCTCTTTTTGAACATCGGCAGGCAGCCAGAGGAAAGTGTCGGGTCCCCAGTTCTGCCGAACCAGCTCACAGACGCCTGTGCCAGGCCAACGTCGACTATTAGAGTGCTCTACTAAACTCCAGGCCATGTGCAGCTCTGGCTTTGCCAGGGATTGTACTCTAGGTTTATTATAATGTGCTCAACGCTCTAATAACCCTAGTTGTGAGGTTTTCTCCACATCCTTCCTGTATTGGTGAGAAGCTAGCACAGCCTCCATCACCTGGCATGGATGTAAATGTGAGTGCGTATTTTGTATTTCGTCTAGTAACGGTAGTCTGATTTTGTCTACCTATATACAATGAGCAAACTGAGCATTCTGACACTGGCACTCTGTCAACATAGCTGTATTGCACAAAGCTTTACCAAAGCCCATTTATCATAACTTATACGTTATTGATGTCTATGTCTATGCTCTGTCTATGCTCTGTGCGACAGACACAGAGTGTATTTGTGAGAGAGTGCTTTTGAGACTTTTGAGAACATGATGAAGCTAAAGCTGATTTATGTTCCACCAAAAATGGCACTGGATGAGTGCCTTTTTGGATTTCTCATACTGCACTGACGAACTATGATAAATGCCATACCCCCTGATATGCCACTTCACCCAAGCTGATGCAAGCACGTTCATTTCAAGCCACTAAAATAGCATTTGGGGCCCAAAAGGGAATATAAACGTATTTGTGTCCAACCAAATTCGGAATATAGCAGCATATACTAATAGACTACCTTTGAACTAACTCGAAAACAGGGCCCTCAGTGTCTCCTCTGTGCTTGTCGTGTAATCTCTAATAACATTCAGCTACTCTATGCTAAACTAAAGCCACTGGACTGCAGGTGCAAACGGACGGAAAGTCTTGACTCTCTGCTGAGTCTAGTCAGGACGAGGTTACTCACCCTCTTTGTGGGTTATTGAAGCAACAGGCACAGTTACTATGGAAACAGGGATCACACAAGCAGGAGATTGTCTTCTGAGACAGTAGCCGAGACACACCCTGGCTTCCAGGTGATTAGAGACAGAGGATGTGGTTCCTCAGACGCACACATCAGCCTACAGCTGTCAGAGCTTGCAGCTTCATCAGCATGCAGGGACGAACACTGAGCTCACGCTTAACATAAGGTTCTGAACTAAGTCCTTGACTCAACTACCCATCCAAAGAGAAGATTCTGAGAGTCTAGAACTCTCTAGACTATCGTTCTAAGGTCACTAATGGAGGAAAAAGTTAGACTTCGAAGTCATGGCATAATTAATCAGCAATAGAGTGAAAGGAGGATTATCGAGAGGTGCAGAATGAATGACATAAATAAGCTTCATATGCTCGAAACCATATGAAAGCTTACCTTGGATGAGAATAACACATTCACTATTCCTGAGTGGTGACTGGGGGAGAGAAGAGAAGAGGGGTTAAACCCAGTGTTTACATGAGGGAGTTATATGTGTGTGTCCAGCCCACTGACTTAGTCATTACAGATTTAACATGGAGGATTAAAGCACAGACTGCAGGGAACATCTCCATCTGCTGGTGATGAGGAAATGTAGGGCAGTACATAAGAGTAATAGAATGTATACGATGAAGGTAAACACACTTTACATTAGGGCAACAGTCCCACTTGCACAATTTTTCCTTTATCCTCTTTCATATCGTGGAAATTGTTGTCCAGTCGAGGTGGCGAATCCTGAGTGGGTCATGCTCTCCTTTTTGTAGATGCAGCAGAATGTAACACACTCCGTTCTCAAATCATATCAAAGGATAGGTGACACCTGGACCTTTTGCAAAAGAACAACTAAATCGGGAAGTCAGATACATGTCACAGCAAAAAGCGAACTCCTGTGTCTGGAAGTTAAAACAGCATGTGTTGACTTTAAGGCAGTGCTATTTATTGGTTCTTGGTGGGCCATAGCTTTGCAGAGATCAGCATTGTCCAGCGTTAGGTAGCATTGTTGATTGATCATGTTTGGTATCAGCTGATTAACTGATTATGCTGATTAGCATGTGTCTGTCTTACAGGCTTTAGAATGACTGGCTTTCTCTGTGTAAATGCCAAGTCACATTTGACCTACAGTTGATTTTTTATGGTCATTTGTAATTGAATGGCAAAATGCTGAGTGGCGGGTTGTGGTGCTTAGAGAAACTGATCAGTGCTGGAGGTTGCCCAGCACTGATGTGGCCTTAGCTCTCTTAATTCAACCCTTGAACTCCTTGCTAATGAGCTAATGCATTGAATCAGGCACAGTTCAGTGAGACAGAATGCTAATCTCAGCAGTGTGGTGGCTCGTCTAACGATCTTTGTAGCTGATGGCTGATGAGTTGCTTCAGGTGTAAATGAGGCAGAACGCTGGAGTCTGTGGCCTGTGAGGCCTGCAGTCTGACACAAGCTCTAAGGTACATGATGCTGATAATGATACTAATACTATTGATGTGTTAACGTCAAATGGAGAATGAATGCGGACCATGGCGATGTTGATAGTGGTGGATTTCACTCACTCCTGTGAGACAGTGTATACTTTTGTATAATATAAATTAAAAAATTTAACAATAACTTAATATAGAACTCCTTAATCTGTGTTGCCCAGTGTTACAGTGCATAGTGTAACTGGACTATGCCATGGACTTACCTTTCACCTCCAGTTTGCAGTCCACCTGTGCCTCACCAAGGTCGTTGATGGCCTTGCAAGTGTACACACCTCCATCAAATGGGCTGGGCTTCCGGATTTCCAGGGTACACACACCCTGGTTGCTGAACATGCGGTAGCGCGGGTCGTCTAAGATGATAATCTTATTCTTCATCCAGATTACTTTTGGCTAGTAGAACAATATTCATAGAAAAAGGTTAAAGATTTTTAAGATTTTCATAAATATTTTTAAATAGGGCGACCAAGCTGCCCTCAGACATGATGGATTAGCTGAAAGGCATATGTTAGATATGGGTGGGTGGTAGGGGTGTGACGTTGGAATGCACAATGGACAACAAAAGAAAAGTCTTGGCACTGTAGTTTAGTCCCGCCCAATTATACTACAGCTCTCAGGAGTGTTTCAAAGTGCTTTTTGAATGAGGCACAATACAGGACGGCCAGTCAGAACAAAGCTCATTTATCTTATATCAGTCTTAAAGGCACAGTAACAGGATCAAAAAGTCTGTTGAATTGTAAGGAATAAACAGAGTTTAAAATACTGGTTGTGTAACAGTGGTGGATGGCCAATTTTGGAACATAAAGCCACACAAACGATGTAAGTGGACCTCAATGAAAAATATAAAATACAAAAAAAATGTAGGATAGGGCCCTTTAAATGCATTTAACAACAAGACTACTTATGCTTAATTTCTAATGAAGCATGGAATTGGTCACTGTTCTAAAAGAACTGATGAAATGAGACATACTATCATGTCATTTGTCACAATAACAAGAAATATCATATTGCCTTAGTAAAAAAGTGAACATTGCTGAAAGGTAAATGTCTAGGGGAGCTGGAAATATACAGTATATGTTTTGTTTGCCTTCTGAGTGTCAGTATTCTTTCATATTGCCATTGCCCAAAAAACTATAATGATCTATTGGGAGAGAGGGGTGTTTGAATGAAGAAATGTACATATACGCATAATAAATGTTCTATGATGCCATGGAAGAACCATTTTTGTTTCCATAAAGAACCACTTTAGAAATAGAGATGTGAGTATGGAGAACCATTTAAAGGATTAAAGGTTCTTTACCAATTCACACTCCTAACTCAACTCCCAAAAATGGTTCTTCTATGGAAACGCTTAAAGGCCCATTAAGTACTAATTGACAGCAATGATTTAAAATGGCTCCTGCAGTCCAATTTCAAAACACTTGGGAGAGTTGTCTGCCCCGCCCCCGCCTCCCAAGACCCGCAGCTCAAGCGGGTTGCCAGGTTGAGGACACTGAACCTGCAGAAAGGAGCGCAAGACGAGTTTTAGAATGGCAAGCGGCGAGTCATACTCTGTAAGCTGACCAGCAAATGTATCTGTTTGATATGTTTTTACTGTCTGCACATTATGTTGCACTTCGGCAACTGTCTTGATGTCCTTCTGGGCTCTAAGCTGCCTTCATCTATCCAATGTATTGCCGATATTTACTCTTGTTTTACCCTGTCTCTGGTCACTGAGCTTTTTAGATGGATTCCAAAGCTTTTTAGGTTGAGTAGCACCTAATGCTGATTTTGCGGATCCAGGTCGCTTGCTCGCTTCCATGGCTGCAGCACCCTGGGATTCCTTGCTGTTGTGTTCCGTACCTGGCAACCCGGGGTGTGGCAGTAGGACTGGGGAGTGGGCAATGGGCAGGATATACAGGTACAACACGAACAGATTTCCGCACCGTATCTGACCATTCAAGGACAAAAATGCAGGCTAAAAAACTGCAGTCAAAAACTGCTAGTGCTTAAACTTGCATGGTTCTTTAATATTTGATCATTTTATGAGTTAGTACAGAACATTTAATACTTAATGGACCTTTAAGAAGCCTTTATTTTTAAGAGAGTTTTTTTGGACAGCGAAAACAAATGCTCTTGACCACCCTGAACGTCTGGTTTTAGTCAAATTTGGGCAGAGCAAGAAGCCACATCAGAAGGCACTGACCCAACACATCACCTCCATCCAAACTACTGAGTGATTGTATAAAAGGAGTCTTAAAAAGGTGGATAGGGGGAGCTTTTTCTTACCCGCGGGTTGGCGCGTACACTGCAGTTAAGGGAGGCGTTGTAGCCAGCGACGGCGAAGGTGTTGATAAGAGGCTGGGTGAACTTGGGCGGCTCAGTGAAATCGTAGTCAATGTACTCTGGGTTCTTCAGGTTCATGCCTGAACGAGATCGAAAGGAGGCAGAAGAGGAAGAGGAGCCAGAAAAGGCAGAAGAGGCAGAAAAGGCAGAAGAGGCAGAAGAGGCAGAGGAGGAAGAGAAGGAAGAGGAGGAGGAGGAGGAATAGGGGGGAAAGGGAGAGCGGGTCTGTGCATGATACGGGCCAAACGCTGTATCATGGGGGAAATTCCCTTATGTGATGAGGAAGAGACAACACCGGTTTCATTTATTATCTCCCTCAAAAGGACAATATGTAGCATTATTCTTTGAAATATGCACCATCTATATCTATATTAAACACCAACATATATACACCAACATCTATATTAACTCCTAAACCTAATTTAGGAGCTTATCTGGGTATATTGAAAAGCCCAGGACCTGAGTTACAGATGTACAGTACTTGTTTAGTTTCCAATAAGTACCACTAGTCACTGGTTAGTTGACTAAGACTTGTTAATTCAAGCTGGGGGGGAGGGACCAACTGGACACCTTCCTCAATAAACTTAGGTTTAAACTGGACATCTGTTAAGTTCAGGATTTAAGCTGATAATTCTTCGCAAAGTCGTTTAAACCAAGTTTAAACCATCAGTTAACTTGCAGCGACCTCAAAGCATGGCACCAGTGAGCTGCCCAAACAGGCCCAAACGAGTCAGAGTCAGGACTTACCCTCCTTCACAATGACTGCGCTGTCTTTGGTGGTGGTGGCGCTCTCGCTCAAACCCACCATGTTCTCAGAGTAGATCCTGAAGAAGTACTCGTTGCCTACCACCAGCTCAGTAATAGTGATGCAAGTGCGGTGGTAGTGCTCCACACAGGTGTACCACTCCTGTTCCGAGCAAGCACACACACACACACACACACACACATTAAATGGCATATATAACATAATACATATATCTATAGTCCGCCCAAAAAAAGAAGCTTATTTGTACCATTGTCTTTTTGTCTGCCTTCTGGATGGTGTATCCTGTTATGGGGGCATTGCCGTTATCCTTGGGGGGCGTCCAGTCGAGAGCTACATTCTCCCCCCAGACCTCTTCAATTCTAACACACTGGGGAGGACCAGGAAGGTCTGATCGAGAGATTGTCAGAGAATGACACTTGGTCAGCATTAACTAGGTTAACATACAGCTGTAGACATTATACACTCATATCCAACAATTAGTGTGTTTACATGCGCTTCATTATCCCATTATAGTCTGATTTCTGCAGTTTTCTGATTACTTGAGTGTCATGTAAACAGCATACTCTGATTTTTTGGGTAGGAGAAAGCTCTATGAGTCCTATTAAGAAATTCAGCAAAGAGAGTAGGATTTTAGCAATCAGTAATCAGACATCTCAGTACACGCATAGTCTTGGATCTGGTGTATTCTCTGATTTCTCAGTCTGCTACATGATTCTGATACATAGGCAAATAGGCCGAATAGGCTATGAAAATAGGCAAATAGACTGTGGTACTGGTTTACATCACATCTTATTCTGTGAGACTATTGTCTGGTTGCAAAGCAGAACTCTGATTTCTGCCTGCTGCATGCAGACATAGATTTTTCCATTATGTAAGTACTCAACTGCATGTGAACACATCAGATTATTCATGAAATCTGATTCCCTTACTGTTATCGGACTATGAAGTGTACTCATGTAAGCGCACTCAACAATAGCTGATATACCATTACCTCGATCAGTTGTTGAGAACATTAGTATTAGGAATGTTAAAGTCAGATCGAATCTCTGCCAACCTCAAAAACTGGGTAACTCACCGACTATCTGGATGTCCAGAATAGCTGTATCCACGTGATTCTCCACTTGAACGCTCATGTGATATTTCCCAGAGTGCTTACGCTCAGCTTTGCGAATGAAGATGATGCTGTCACAGTCTGAGTTGCGAATACTGACCTGTGTGGGTTCGACAGCCTGGTCGTCTTTCAGCCAACTGACCTTTGGCCTAGGTTTGCCCTGTGAACCAGTCAGACATCGATAAGTGTCAAAGTAATTTGGATAAAAAAAAAATCTGTGATTTTTCTTTAAGGTTTAACGACTGTTGCCTTACCATGAAGGGCACAACAAGGTTGACGACTTCTCCGACCATGCGGGTGTACGTCTGCTTCAAATGGCGAGGTATACGGATCTTAGGAGGCTCTGTGAGATATAAGCCTCATGTTAGCAGCAATACACCTATAGGTAGTCATTACAGAGCTCTACTGAAAATGAAGCTCAAAGAATTTGTGTTATGAAATGTTGTGGTATTGCACAAATGATCTTACTTGTCCTTATTGCCAAAAATGACCATATTTAGAAACACTGATTACAGGGGCTTACCAATGACCTCTTTGACCAAAATGGAGTGCTGTGTGGTGCGGGGTGGGCTGGCTCCGGCGGCATTTATAGCCTTCACTCGCACTAGGATCTTGGCTTCCCGAGGCAGGTCTGTTATGGTGAACTTGGTTTTCTCGATCAGTTCCTTGTTGGCAACTACCCAGTCATCCGCTGTGCATACAACAGTTCAGTTTTTAGATACTTCATCATCAGCATCACAGTTAGGAAACTTTTCTTTTCTTAAAAGCACAGTTAAGACACTTTTCCTCAAAATGAAATGTGTGTAGGAACCTTGAAATATCTCATTTTGTTAGCAAACACATGAAACAGATATGCAGTCTGGGAAGGCTATGAGTATGTGATAAAAACTGCAGAGATCCAGAGAGCTGTCTCACTTCCTTCAATGCAGTACTCCACTTGGTACCCATCCAACCCAGCAGCACCAATGGTGTCTGGGGGACGCCACTTCATCGTCACAGTTGTGTCTGTGACGTCATCCACTACCAGCAGTGTGGGTTCACTGGTGACAGCTTAAAGAGGAGACAGAGAGAGTCACCGTTAGTGTCGCAGCATGAAAAAAGCGTTATTTTCAGTGTAGCTTGTTATATTAGCTTCTTCCATACTGAAAAAGGGACAATGCACAAAAATACAAGACAATACAAGTCAATATAATAAAAATACACAGTTAATAATTAATAATAATGATTAAAATAATAATAACTAAAGGGGCCATTTGTATACAAGCAATCAGGGCTGACCTAAAACTGTTATGGGGAGCACAAAAGTGCAATATCATCAATAATTTAATTAGTTATAATAAAATTAATATCCAGAATTTATTATGGATGAATTCAAGTAGAAATCACAGGCAGACAACTTGAAAAAATTAATAGATACATAGATCATACATTTTGAACTACTGTAGAAAATGCTAAAACTATTTTAATGAATTCTTATTAAGATATAATTAAGATATAATTGTATGTACAAATAAATGAACATGAAAATGAATGTCATTAAAATTTTTGAATGCTAGTGCATCTCCTGCCATCCAAATAGATAATTAAAAATGTAATGATTTACATAAATGCGACAATTGTGTCTCTATATAATGATCATAATAAACAAAATAGTGACCACGCAAACATTCTTATGCCCATACACATGCTCACACATGCACGTGAGAGGGGATCCTCCATTAATCTCTCTGGCATCTTCTGTAGATCTCATTATGTTGTTTTTCTCTATTCTTCCACTGCTCATCATGTGCAAAGAGTGACTGGGACCAAGAGAGGAGCTCATCTCCTAAACCTATAATCCTCCGATGATTTGGCAGCCATCATAAAGACATATTTAATATCTTCTAAATCTCAGGCTTGGTCTGTGGAGGTCAGAGTCAGAATACTTTGGATGCTGGAGTCTGCACAGCAACAGCTGCAAAAGGGGAGACCGAAGGGCAAGCTCAGATATGGCGACTGAGTAATGGTGTATCTATAGTGTTGCCATCTCTTTTGATGTGATATGCTGAGGTTATGTACCATTATCTTACACAACAACACTCTAAGGAGTTGACATAACTAATCCAGTGATGGTGTTGACAGTGCTGGCCAGGGAACATCTAGAGGCAACAGGACACAGCATGGGGCAGGGGTGTAAGAGAGGTACTCACCGAGAGGAACAAATGGCTTGGAGGGTTCACTGGGTTTGGACACACCGATGGCATTGACGGCAAAGATTCGCACCTCGTACGGCACTCCTTCAATCATCTTTTTAGGCTCGAATGTGGTCTCTTTGCAGAGGTCGAAGTTTAGTCTCATCCATCTAGAGCTCTGCTTCTTTTTCCTCTCAATGAAGTATCCTAAGAGACAGAGCAGCACAGACAGTACAGACAGTCCTACACTGCAGATAGTATTTCGGGGCTGCAATTGAATGCACTTTAATGTCACTGTCAAGCAAAAACCTTAAATCTCCAATTTTGCTTTTGACATTTAGCTGACGCTCTCATCCAGAGCGAATTACAAGGTTACTCATATTACAAAGATTGACCAACCTAGTGTTAGTGTTATTGGTGTAGCACAGATTGGGAATTGAACCCAGTTTTCCACATGGTGTGATAGCTCACTGGAAGGTAGTGGTGTTATTCTTTGCGCCACACCAAACACTTTTTGACCTAATTGGAATCTGGCAGTTGTTCATGACAATGTGTCCAAATTGCATGATAAACTGACCAAACTGACTTGAAATAAAATATTTTTACATTGACTTTTATCAAAAGTTAAGAAGGTTGTTTCCATTTTGGAGATACAAGGTTTTTGTGTGATAGCTACGATACTTAGAATATGGAAGTGCTTTTGGTGTGCCCTTACCTAGAATTGGAGAACCACCATCATAATAGGGTGGATCCCATGTCATTGAACACCAGTCTCCACCCACCGTAGGAACCAAGGGAGACCCAGGGGCATCAGGGATATCTAGAGATCAAGGAACAGCAATTAATGAGGCAGAGGTATAAAATAACTAATAACTGCATAAACTGGGCAACTCATGACTCTTAACCTTCTTAAGCTGTTCTTCAGTACTATCAAAAGCTATCAAAAGTCAAACGCTCACAGCAAAAGGTAATGTAGGCTGGTGTAGCATAGTGGACGACAACGCCGCATTCCCTGTGGCATACTCTACTGTACTCTACAACACTCATTTGATTTACTACTCTTATTAACAAACCAAAAATCAGCTGCATATTAATATTGCAAATTAATCTTTCGACAGTCTTACCCACAACCTTGACCTTGACACTGGCTGTGTCTTCTCCTGCTTCATTCTGCAGTACAATCTTGTAATTGCCAGAGTCTTCTCTCTCAGTGACGTCAATGGTGAGGCAGGTGTGGTCTGGAAACGTCTCGGCACGAACTCGACTCCCCGTGTCTAGAATGACCTAAACCAACACACACCCAAAGGTACAATAGAAAACAGATCTATTTTACTTCAACATCTGGAGCGAGTTTTGATTTCTGAAGTACACAAAGGTGCAGAAGGACAGATATAATGTACCAGTACTAGTCTTAATCTTTTCCAGTTCCACTCACCCTCTCTCCCTTCATCCACACTACTCTGGGAGCAGGCTCTCCACTGATGGGGATCTCCAAGCGCAGCTTGTTCCCAGCCACTATGGTGACAGTGTTGTCAGGAGCATTCAGAGCATCCAAATGCACTTTAGGGGGATCTGAAAAAAACACAGCCTTTTAAATGTGGGTTGGAGCAGTGCTTGTTTTTTTTTTTTTTGCTTTGTCTCTGTTAATCTATGAAATGAAACCTATTAAAGGGTCACTTGGAATGAACTGAAACACATTAGGCTCAGGATGGTGTTGTTAGTCTTCCCAACAAGACTTTGTCTGTACCTATGATGTGGACTTTGGCGCAGAGGCTCTGCGAGTACCCTTCTGGCACAAAAGTGTAGTCTCCAGCATCATGGAGAGTGCAGCTCTCAACTTCCAACCTGTGGTTCCTGTCAATAAGACAGAGGGGAAAAGCCAGAGTTGGAGTGGTGGTGGCAATTGCGTAGCTGTGACAGATCATCAGTGGGTCTGATCAGACTGTGTGAGTTTATAGGTGGAACTACACAATGGTTCTTCAAGCGATGCCACAGAATAACCACCTTTGGTGTAATAGTAATGTTTGAATTTGAAGAAGCTTTTAAAGGCTTAAAGAATCTTCACGATTCAGAGGTTCTTCACACATGGCTTTATGGTTAATGGAACCAAAACGGGTTTTGCTCAAAAAAAACATTTGAAGCATCAGCATCAGGTCATTCAGTGAGGACAATATGTCTACAGTAAAATAAGCCTCATATTTATTAGTGAAATATGCCCCAAAAAGTGCAAAATCAGGGACAGGGAAGAGTTTGAATGAATGAATAAAGCTGGATGACTGTACTTGGCTCGGTGAATAATGGTGATGCGATCACTGGACTGGATGAGCTGCCCGTTCCTGTACCAGCGCCCAGGAACATTTCCGGGAAAGATCTCACAGGGCAACTTCAGCGGCTGGCCCAATTTTATCGTTACATCCTGCAGGTCTTGCAGAATCTTCAGAGGTTTCACTTCACCAGTCAACAACATGGGATGCAGAATGGAGAAAACAAAAATCAAAGAAAAATGGAGAAACAAAAAGATGAAGTGAGCAAAGAAAAGTCAAATTCAAGAGAATTTCATTTATGACTCTACAAATATAACTGTAAATAATGCATAGCTTAGCAACTTTGGATATACCATTTCCTGTGTTTAATTTCCAGTCAAAACAGTCAAGTGCCAGTTCCTTATTTCAGGAGATATTAATGGAGAAATTAGACATAAGATTTACTATGGTAGAGTTTCCAAGACATGAGTTCAAAATTTAGAAAAAAACAATTTAGATACATAAAAGATACATAAAAATGGGTTTCCCAACAATCGTCTGGCCTAGTAGACCACTAAAACTGCCCCATCAAATATACAGCATTTAAAGCTTTCAACTTTGAGAGAGAGAACAAACTCCACTCCAGGCTCCACTCTTGCTTCAGATCTAACAAAAAATCCACAAGTGTGAGAAGAAGACTCCTCTGGATCTAAAAAGGTATGGAGCTCTTCATGAGAAAAAAGAACATTGGATCAAATCAAACTGCCAAAGCTTCTGCTGTCCTTAGTATAAGGGACTGACCACCCGAGAGTCCAAATCTCAACATCATTGAATGTGTTTGAGAAGACTTGGATGGTGAGATGTTGTAGAAGTTGTAATTAAAGTCAAAGGGAACAGAATGGTTGGTTGTTTGGCTTCGGTTTAATATATATATATATATATATATATATATATATATATATATTTTTTATTATTATTATTTTTTTTTATAGTAAATGGACAATAAAATATTTTTTGACTGGGAATGAAATGCATGAAGAAATGTTATTTTGCACATTGCTGTACTGCTAAATGCTTTAAACAAAAGGAAGGAAAATTGGACCAGTGCTTTGAATATGATAATGATACGCACAGTCAACCTGGACACGGGCCTCAGAGGTGCCTCCAGTGGCCATGAGGGAGTATGTGCCTGTGTCCTCTTTAATAGCATCATCTATAATCAGCCAGTGCTTGGTGCCTTCACTTTTCACACGATATCTTGAACGCACTCCAGTCGGGACCTCCACCCCATTCTTCATCCTATTATGGTCAGATATGAAAGTGATAACATTATTTAACATGAGATTTTTTATATTATTATTATTTGTGGGACTATAATGTATCTTTCTCTTTTGCTTTCTTTCTCACACAAACACACACTCACCATTTCACTTGTGCTCCTTCCTCTGACACTTCACATTCCAACTCGATTCTTTCATTAACTGTAGTCTTCAGAGGTTCCAGCTCTTTGACGATCTTCACTGGCAACTCTGCAGGAGGACCAGACAAAGATACAGATTTCATCATGAACACCCAGGATCTGCACTCAGCATATACAATACATTTATTTACAATCTCATAAATAAAACACATAATTATGGTAAAAACAGTGTGTAAACATATGGTTTATTCCAAAAACTAGTGCAGATGGATGCATACATAGACCTACCCTTCACAAATAGTTCTGTAGTAGACTTCTCCTCTCCTGCACTCACTGAATATGCAGCATCATCGTTCATTTGACAGTTGTTGATGACCAGGATCCGCTGTGTACCCTTGTGCTCAAAGATATACCTGCCCAATGAATTCATTATTTCAGTTACTGAGAATGCGCCTGGTAGACCATTCAGTGCTTCTTGGGCCAGATTCATAAAACATCTTGCAGGATTTATCATGATAACAACGGTCGATGCGGTAAAACCTTCTCATTCCGAATCGCATGTTACTGTTGTGTTCTATCATCTTGAAAATGGGGTGCTATCTCGCTTTTCTCTCATATGTGTGTGCCATTAAAGATTCATAACAGAACACCACCCTGCAAACATGTTTGGTCACACATGCAAATCAGCAGATTATGCACAGACACTCACTCAGCTGAATACTGTTATATTTAAAGGCACATGTTGAGCTGTTTGTACTGAGCCTTGTGGCAAACATGGTAGCTGAAGTTAAGAAGAATTTTTTTCAGGGTTTTAATATCAAAGATCTTTACTAGGCCTTAGAATGTGGTTCAGCCACTGAAAACAAAAAACAGACATATGCGGTTGCTGTATTTTAACAAACACTCATTATAGTCTTTTATTATAATCCACAGCTCTGAGACTTTTGGTTTTCTTTCTTTAGGGATGACCCTTTTGACAGCTAATCAAATGCTGAGCATTAGTGGTTCGTATCCACCAGCTGATTAACATGTTGATTTTGACTGGATTTTGACACATCCTTTTGAACATGGCTTAATATTAGTGCTGCACATTTAAAGTTTTATGAATCTGGCCTCTTGTGTTTACCCGGAGAACTGTACACTGTTAAAAGTATAAGTTCCTTGGGGAACCTGTGGAATATTTTAGAAGGAAAAGGTTCCTTGAAGGTTCCCTAAAGCACTTCAGGAGGTTCCTCCACAGTTTCCCCTAAAGTTCCTTAAGGAACTTATACTTTTAGCAGTGTGCACTGTATTAAACAACATGGTGAAGTTTCTGTCTGGTCTAAAATTTGATAGATTTAGTGGAATGAAGCTGAAATTGTATATGTTGCTTTACGCCTAATGAAACCTATTTTAATCTAATTTTTAATCATTTTTGATAAATCACAAAAAAGGACCACAAACACCTATAAACACTACATAATCTAGCATGCTTTATCAGTCTAACACAGCAATCACACTCAACCACAACCAGTGATGTCAAAGTTTACAGGAGGTTAAATGTCACAAGTAGTTGGAGACTTATTGACATGCAGACTTACTTCCTATTACTTAAGGCCAAAAGAGGAGCCAGAAAGGAACCCGGAGAGCAGGATGGAAGAGGTGGAGGTTATGGTGCACAGATGAAAGCACCACGGCACAACAGGCACAATTGGACAGGACAGAAGGACAGAAAGACATCATGCCTGGAATGACTCAGGCTATAAGAGCCATTGTTATAGAGAGGTTATACAGACGCATAGATAGACAGATGAATAGACAAGTAGATTGTCCACCTCAATAACAGGAAATTCTGAGACAACAACACAACATCAGAAGTAAAGGGCAAGAAAGATACACTGACCACCTAGATGGCTTTAGTGTAGTATGGCTTTCCACAGCGATGTAGTTGAGTTTAAGTGATTTACTGATAGAATTTATTGGTAATTTGTACCATGACAAATCATATACATCGTAAATTTGGGGTGGATGTTTAAAACACTGATAGAGCTCATCTGTTAATTACCAGATTTGGAGGGTGTATTTGAGGAATCAAGGAAATCACCTACTGGGCCATCAGCCTTCTAAGACTTAAATAGCTACAGGTCATTGGAATACAACGGGGTTGTCTAATTTTGGTTCTGGAGGGCTGGTATCACAGTTTTCTGGGTTCTCTGTTTAAACACCTCTACTAAAGTTGTCTTAGGTGAGGAGCAGAGAAAATCCCCAAACTATGTGGTACGTCAGCCCTCCAGGCCTGGAACTTAAGAACCCCAGAATGCAGAACTAATACTGAATCATCCCATTCCCATCAGTCTCAAAAATGCAACAAAAACGAAGATGAAATAATAGTTGTTGTTGAAAAGCCAGACTCTATTAAAGTCCTGTAAAGGAGGTAGTGCCTTTTCCTGCACAAGGAAGGACCTGTCGTTAATAACAAAGGACCATTATTCTCATGATATTTTCAGATGTAGCCCAGGACCCACACAAAAGCCTAGAAATGCAGAACAAATGGGACATTTATTCAGCTGATATGAGACAACTTCAATATTTAAGCAATCATTTTGTTCATCGGCTGCATGTAATGGTTCACTGCAAGGAGGTCTGGAAAACAATAGAAGCAGAAATGCATCTTTCTTAGAACCTTTTATGGTTTTTACATGAGACCGACTAACTTACATGAACCATTACATCTGGGTCCTGCAGCAGCACAAGATACAGGTAAACAGCCTCTGCAAAACCATCCCACAAATCAAACACATTTTATGGGAGATTCCCAAAAATGCCTTTCATTTGTGCAAAAAAACCAGATGGTACACAAGGGTAAAAAAAAGAGGGTGACTTACTTAGGAGTGGGACGAATCTCCTGTCCGTTCTTGTACCATTTCAGATCAACAGTGGGGTCAGCCATGTCCACGACTAATCGTATCTTCCCACCTTTGTCCACCTGATATGCAGGTTCTAACTTCTTGGCAAAAGCTACAGGAAACAGTAAGTAGCTATATGACAGAGGAAGCTGCGAAGTAGACATTTGAACTAAATTCCAAATGAACTAAATTCTAACTACTAAATGGAATTTCGCTTTCTGAAACCCAAGTGAAGCTAGTGAAGGAAGCATGCTCAGCACCTTCACTCTTCTTCTCCTCTTTCTTCGTCTTCTTCAACCTCCTCAGCAGGCCGCGGAGGTCGGTGATGCCGTAGGTGAAGGCAATCTTCTCATACTCGTCTGGCCGGGCGTTTTTCAGGATCTCCCACACATCCACCTCTGGTGTCTCCTCCTGCTTGGGTTCTCTGATGCCACAGAGTAGAATAGTGTCAGTAGCAGCCACAATCATGCTCTTGCAACATGTGTTGAGGAACCAGGATGTTGGCTAACAGGGATGCTGACTTTGATGCATCGGAAGCCTGATTTTTCACTGAACTCCATAAAAGGGGTTCATGAGTGCTGTTGCTAGCCGTCTTTTGTCTGCTCAGTGCTTGGGGACAGACTCTGAACCACTGGCATGGGTGGTGGAACTTCATATCCATCCTCTGGGTCAGCATTAGCAGGAGGAGAATGAAAAGAAGACTGTCAGAAAAGCAAGATCCTGCAGGCTGATTAAAAAATACAACCCGCCAGAAACTCACTAGTGCAATTTATTGCAGACGTCCCTCTGATAAAGTGACCCAATTGAAATAGGGCTTTGAATAGGGCATTACCTCATTAATGAAGTCTACTTTTCTATGATTTGGGTTTGCTGAAGGTTTTACTGCCTCTCGGCTCTGGTTCCTCTGCACATGTCACACAAAGAGATGGGCAAAAGAAAATTCTAATCTCCTTTATTCTATTGTTCTTTGGTTCTTTGGATGTCATTGATTAATTGTTATAAAGGAGAAATGGTAGATCTATGAGGGTAAACCTATCATGGGGTGTTTGCACAATGACAAAGAGCAGGGATTTGTTACTGGTCGCTTACAAATGTCTTATATTGTAAATTTCTGTTTGGATTTAGAGTCAATTCTAAAGTATGATGTCAAAGGGATTGTGTAAGTGGAAATAAAAGGATTATTTGAATTTTCTGAATTAGATTAATAACTGCTATTAATCTGCTGTAAAGAATACACTGTCAATTGCTGAAAGCCCACTAAAGGGAGATGAAGGAATGAAGCCAATGAAGACTGATGGAGGGGTAAGATGAACTTCAGTTTATGGCCAGCTATCTTATCTATGTTACTTCACAGATTAAGAAGGCCCATCCCTTTGCAAAGGTCCTATTTAAATAAACTGAGAAGGAACTTACTCTTTAGGATAAGAGGTGAGGGTTTATTAATATTTGTTATAACATTGTTATAGAGAATGTTTTTTTCAGAAGGGGGTAAGTTCAGTTAGTCGTCAGCAGTCAGTGTCAATTATGCCTTTCTTTCACAGACATTGTCCTGAATGTCTGGAAGATTTGAGGCAAACAGCATGAAATGAGTATTTTCATTTCCTCTAATGTGTGTTTGAGATCTGCACGTACTCAGGCAGGTATTAAGAACACTGGAGATTACACTTGCAACTTTATTTTGTATTTGTATTTTAATTGATAGTAATACATTAAAATGTAGTGATAACACTATTTCGCAGCTTCATTTAGAGTCGATCCGCCAACGACTCATAAATTAGTGGAAAATTGTGCCCTTTGTTTCCTTTTGTTATTGTTTGCTATCTAAAGCAGTCATAAGATTTTTCAGGCTCACTTTTAATAGCGCAGCTCTTTAGTGCAACGCCATAATGCTAGGCAAACTACCATAACGCTAGGCATGTGCTCACCACAGTGCATGTAACCCACCCCTGCATGTTCACTTGATCCACCTAGTCTTGTAAAAGTTGCAGGGTGCAGCGACTGATGGGTCATATTTATCTTATTACTTAACATAGTTATGGGCAGTATCATTTAACACTGATATGATTTTGAAAAAATATATATTTGTAAGAAAGGCCAAAAAAAATGACATTAATAATAATAATAATAATAATTATATATATATATATATATTCTTCTGGCCTTTGACATTTGTAACAAGTTCTAAATGAATAAGAACTGTATTAAATGAAAGAACTATATGAAATATAAAAATAAAGAATAAAAGGTTGTTTAGTAAGTTTTTCTCTTGGAATGCAAATAAGAGTACAAGCCTATTTAGTTTCCAAACCTTAGGGTTTCCTTTAGGGCTTCAAAGGTTCAAATCTAAAAAAAACAAAGGGCAATTTCCATGATTTCTGAGTGTTTCTGGAGCTTTCATGAATGCTGCCTTTAAATGAAGTGTTACCGGACTACAGTAGGCCAACACTCTTGCTTGTCCAGTTTCGATAGCTACAATCCATGCTTGGTAAGCTACAGGATTATGATACTTACCGAGAATAAGGTCTAACTTAATTACCTATTTTCTGTACTAACCTGGCGTTTCTGAATATGTGGGGAAGAAGAAGAAACAAGCCAAAATAAATGTGGAATTTAGATTCTGTAAATGGATTTTCCTATGAGCTGTTCACCAAACAGCAGAACAACAAGAGCACAACCCCAAGAAATCAAACTTTTGAGGAGGGGAAAAAAAACCTAAAAAATGCAAAAATGGATCAAACAAGGGATTTTCACAGTGGTATCTTACAATAATGTGAATACACAAGTACTGAACATATTCATGAAGTCATTAGAGTACATATATAAAAAGATATGTACACAAAACAAACTTATCAATGAAATTTGGAATGATGAAAAAAATATCATTTTCTATTCTGTTTTTAGTAAATTTGAAAAGAAGGAGTTAAGAAGAGGACATCGTAGTCAGGGCTTTAAAAAAAAAGGCAAGAAAAAAAAGAAAAAAGGAAAAACTTGGTCCCCTGAGGGGCGGACTGTGGTTCTCACCTATGTTTGAGAAGCCCACTAAAGTCAAGCTCCCCTGCATCCTCCTGGCCTTCACTGCTGTTGTTAACAAGAAGAGATTAATGGAGATTCGATTAGAAAGACAGTTACAAACACTAGAAATAAAAACAACGCAACCAGGGCCTCTGCCTGCAATCTATGCATTAGCGCCAAGCAAACGCATGATTGATTGAGGCATACGCAAAAGCCTTTCGCTCTGTAGCCAGCAGCCTAGCCTACAGCATCGTTTGCAGCTTTGAGCGAACTGGTTTGTGCATGGCCAATGAAGAGTAGTCCCAAGAGACCCATGATAGCGTTCTCACACCAATGCATCGATGTTGCTTTGCAGGCATTTTGTGAGAACGCTATGAGCCAGGAGAGTGTGCGTTGCTTTCCGACACATGATGGGAAGGAGTTTTCAAACGCAAGCGTTGGCCTCGAACAGTTCAACGGTTGTTCGGTTTGAGGGATCTGTTGATGCATATCTCTGGATTTGGTTAATCATGAACATGGAAATCCTCAACTTCATCAAACCATGGTCCAACATTGGTTTGTGGAGGATTACAGGCACAGAAGTTCAATATTAAATGAAAGAGCACTGTCAGCTTCTTAACTGAGACAGCAGTTATGCAACACTGTCAAACACTGCTTTGAGAAAAAGGGGACTTGAACTAGCATGGCTTGCTTTTTAGTCTTCTTTAGAGTCTAAACATTTTATTACCAAAGCAAAACTGAATGAGGTTGGTTGAAGGGTCTTTTGTTACCTTCTTTTGAAGGCAGATCGAATATCAATACTCTGAGACACCTCTGGAACATCTGTAACAAACAACAGCGCGAATACAAAAAGAAAAAGCATTTGGAAAACCATAATCTCCCTTATTTGCCTCAGCTGAAATTACGAATCAATGTGCAGGAGAAGACACACCTTTGACCTCCAGGTCAAAAGAGCAGCTGTCAAATTTATCCTTATAGGTGACCTCACATCTGTAGTTTCCAGCATAGTTCTCCTTCGCCTTGATGATGTGCATCTCAAAAGTGTGAATCTGCAGTGGCAAGAAATGGATAATGTCTGTAGACGTGGGAGGTTTTTTGACTGAGGGCAGAACAGATAACTGCAGATATGTTTACCTTGGTAAAGCGATCAAAAGTCTCCTTCAACTGCAGGTGCTTCCCTGTCTTGCTGGCCAGATCCATCCATTTGCCCTTAAACCATTTGATAGTTGGTTTACGGAGCAGGTCCTTGGCCTCTACCTTTGCAATGAAGGTAATGTCTCCACCTTTAAAAACATGTCAGTTAGTTTGATCAGAATCTTTAGAAATGCCCCAAAAAAGGTCTGTCTTTGAGGCTCGGAACACTTTGCATCAACATGTATTTTCAGTGATTGAGTCGTGTCCAGATTTTGTATAATCATATAAAAAGCCAGGAGTAAACACACTGTTGTGATCACAGAAGAGTCAGATCACATGACAGCTTAATTTGTTTTTATATCTGCATACAGCTATACTAAAAAAAAGGAACACTTTGAATGTACATAATTTAAACATCACTAGATGTTCTGATGCTAAATTGTGTGGTTAACTTCTGAAGAGTCCAAATATGACTTCCATTAAAGTCGTATTTTTGCAGATGTCAGTGCACAGTAGAATAGTGCACCACATCTTCTTGAAGATCTTTTGCACTGATGTACCTTTCGAGCAATCTTACAAGCAGTTCTCTCAGAAAAGTCTCCTTGGTCTTCCACCATTCCTTTTCCTGTTTACTGCCATCTCGGAATTACATTACGGACTCATTATGGAAACAGCTCAATAAAAAGGCTTTCTTCCTTTTCCTGCTTAGTGGGCATCACTTTTTTTGAGTGCTAGGCAGCTACAGCCGATGACTGCTTATTGTTGGCAGAAGGTTTGAGGAGTCCTTACACCTGAGTATTTACAAAGCTTTCAAATTTGCATCACCTGACCTTTCCTAATGATGACTGTAAACAAGCCACAGTCCTAAAAAGCTATTTGCCAGTATGTCCCAGGCCTTCGTAGACTGGAACGGGGGGCTAGATCTTGGATGACTTTTTGGGCTGGTGTTCGGAGCGGCTTCTTAGTAGAGGCATGAAGCCAAATCCCCCCACCCCTCCACGAAAGGTGAGAAAAAAGGTCAAGAAGGGAGGAGACTGGGAGGTGGGGGGTGCGAAGTTGTTCGACATGATGATGGAGGGAGAATGCGGCTTTATATAAGGCGGAGTGAGAGGAGTTTGAGGCATGGACCATCACTCGAAATGAAGTCATATCAAGATTTCACATTAAAGTCAGGGACCTTGGTGATACTGATCGGAGAGCTTAAAGCTCTTGGGGCACCCAAACTTATGCATAGTGCTTCTCACCGCTATCATGCCTAACTTTATGCCTTTTGGAGCTCGTCATCTATTCATGAGGCTATTCACAGCAATAAAAAGTTTGACCGGGGAGCCCAAACGTTTTGCCTGCCACTGTATATCCGGATAGGACATTAAAACACACGATGACCCATTGTATAAAAATATTAAAAAGGTGGAATTATGAAGTGATGAAAAGTGATTACCAACCTACAGTGATGGAACCACCCTGAGGCTTCTCGATCAGCAAGGTAGAGAGGGGAGGGTTTTCTATCTGCTTATCAAGGTCCTCAGGAGGCTGCCCGTCCCCCAAAGACCACACTACACAGAGAGTAGGACATTATCATCACCAGTAGAAATGTTTAGCAAAAGACAGACACACACACACACATACTTACATACATAACACACATAATATAACAAAGACACAACTCATTCAATCATTCACACAGATATTCTCAGTCATACATATACACATCCACACACACAGCTGCCAGCTGAGAACACAGCATTTAGCAACACAGAAAGCGTAAAGATACTAGCAGCAAACATGAACCATTAACCTGTAAAAGGGGGAAAAGAGAGGGACATTATTAACACAGTCAGAGATATACCGTGAAACCTGTGCAGGAAAAAAGGTCACGTGTTTGGACGCTTTTTTGGATCTGTAAAACCTTCGGGTTGGTTGGTCTCCTTCCAAGGGAATCCTTAGTCACATCGTAAATTGTGTGGTAACTCGTAACTAGTCATTGAAAGTTTGTAGGTTGCATCTAGCTCTGTTCATTTTCCCATGGCTTATGAAAAAGCAGAGAATATCCAAAAAGACCCATAGCTTCCTACAAGCAAAGGTGGGGTCCAGCACTATGGTGTTTTAGGAGACCTCTCTTTTCCATACAATATGCTGCTTTTGGCCAAATGAACCTGGTGCATTAGAGTGCATTAGTCAGGTTTCCATTTAGCCGGCCACTCTGGGGAAAATGAACTTCATGGCTATTATATCCTCTGGACTAGGAGCCAGTTGTTTCACTGAATGGACACATTCTCAGTGTCCACAAAGACCAGTGTACTTCCATGACTTACTGCTGCTTTCACGGCTAAAGTATTACCTGAGTCTTTTCTCCCCATGGCTGACTCAGGGACGCTATCATCTAAACAGAGACAGAGAGAAATTTTTTACAGCACATCACGGTTACTGGGAAATCTAGTGCGGCAGACACATGTTAAGACATGCTGACACACAGCATGCAGTCAGGGAAGGATGCAGTCTTTGTCAGTTCTCTTGCTCCATGTGTCCTATTCATAGAAATAATGCATTCACATTCACGTACAACTGTGGTCGATAGTTTGCATACACCCACCTGGACATGGGTTTTTCAGTGATTTCTTTGAACTTTGTCTTTGAGCTGTTTCTGGGGATTAATAAGTGTACTACATACACTACATCATTAATAGAAAGAAATAATTACATTTTGGGGGTCACGATTACACATGCAGGGTCAAAATCTATGCACACCCACTTAAAAGGTCCAAAGAGTCTTTTGAACTATTAAACTGCTGGAAATCATCAATGGTACCTGGCTTTACCCCTACTGTTTTAACCTAGCTAGTGTGCTTTGCTTTGTGTGGAGTATTTGTATGTACCAAATAGTAAAGCTTAGAGGGTAATAAAAGTCATTAAACTCTAGACCAAGGCCTCTTAACTTCCTGTTAATGATCCTGATTGGCTACAACTGGTAGCTTCCCTGAGCTCACATAGAAAAGTCTAAACAACTGCAGATTCCAAGATCATCAGCTCAAACATGATTATGTATGGGGAGGTGTAGCAACTTTGCCATGGCCTGTGAAAAGACCAAAACTGACACCCGTAACTAAGAGAAACCTAGTTCAGAGGGTGAGGAACAACAGTTGTATCAACTGTTAAGCATGGTGTAGGCAGCATCATGCTCTAGAGCTGAAACTGGTACATTGCACAAAGTGGATGGAATTCTATTTTTCCCTATTAAAGACGTAGGTTGAACAGCTTAAAGAAATCACTGAAAGCTCAATGTTGCCATGACATTTATTTCCACGATGACAGTGTCTATAAACTTCTGACCACAGCTGTAAATGTACTTTTAATGGTTGGAGGAAGCTGCACAGACATTCAAAAGTCAACACAAGTTGAGAAAGACTACGTCTAGCTGGTACGACGTCCTGATAGAGTGTTAAGCTACACATGTATTAGAAATAAAAGTAGCTCTTTGTATGAATACCATGTCTATAAGAAACTATGAACACATTCCTAGCACATTATAATGCAATCATAAGGGCTTATAAACATGATTGTGAATATTTATGGGTAAGGGTTAAATATGCATTACACATTAGAGTCGTAATTATTAGGTTTACTGTATAACTATTAATATAATTCAGTGCATTATAAGGAGTGGCCATAATACATGTAACACTAAGAGCAACTAACCTGACCAGTCATAGACAGGCTCTGAGCTCTGCTGTGGTTTCTTATAACAAATTATCAATGATAAATAATATTGTTTTTTATGTATTGTAATGTCTTTGCAAGTAAACATTACAGTGATACAGTGTTAGGTTATCACGATAAGTGTAATGCATGTTTATAAACACAGTCCTGCTTATAACACCTTATGAATGCATTATAATTGCTATTTATGATGTTATAATATTATAACTGATGCACAGAATTGATCCTCAAACTTTAACCTGTTGACTTTTTTATGCAAATCAATCATCTTACGAAGTTTGACCCCAACTTCCACCTGTAAGTCACTCTCTTTACAGAGCCTTCTACTTCTTACCCCTCCTTCATCTCTCTCCCTGACACACAGCTGCTTCTCTCTTAGCTCGAGGCTAAACACTGTAATAGTATAAGAACAAAAATCGCCATTTTATTAGGCATTATTAGTCCTACCGCCCAAAAATTCAAGGACGTGCTATCTAGCATTTTAACTTTATTAAAATCATTAGTCACAGAATAGTGTTGTGATTAACGCCATTAACCGTTTTAATCGATCAACACCACTAGTTTTAATGCACTACATTAACAATTCATAATATATAATAACAGTATAATGCATTTTACAAGATTACACCCACATTCTGAGTGTGTGAGTTCCTTATGGACATGGCATTCAAAGAAAGCGCTCCCCAAATAGTCTCATCTACTCCTTAATCAAACTTAATTAAGAACCACACATAACCTTTAACACCTCTGAAGGTTTACACTTCCAGGCATTGCTTTCAATAAGCGTCTCACTGTTTTAAATGTCAGATGTTAAGGGATGAGAGAATTCTTACTAGGTAGATCAACAGACAGTTTCTTGTGTGTACTGCCATCCTCTGGAAAGGAAACACAGTGTTGTTAATTGGCATCTGCTTCTGTTTTCACAGATCATGAATTCCATTGGCTTCAGCATTCAGTTACACCAACTGCACCTGACTACGAATTCGAACACTTTCACCTGTCACCTGACCATTATCAAAGTGTGACAAAGACCTAAACGAGTGTGGTAAGCGTTGAAGTGCTCTGCGGTGACAAAACGCACATACACATACCACTTATAAATATGTGTATAATTACACATACATAAACGCATATTCATCCACTATGAATATTTTGGTATGTGTATATGTGTAAGCAATATGTATTATTATGTATGATGTTTTCCACATCTGGAACTTTATATATATATATGCAATATTTATATATATATATATACATATATAAAGGTAGTGCTTGTAGGAATTTCTGACAATGTGTATAATATGACAGACATGTACTGAATGTATGCCTGAATACATACATTAAGTACTTTAAGCAGTCAGAACCAAGAGCTATTATTTTCCCCTCAACAGCCTCTCATGTTCTTCTCTCCTATCCCTCCTCTGTTTGATAAATCGAGGCCTGTTACCGATGCTCTCTGCGACACCAGATCCATCAGAGCAGCACTACTGTTTCCATGATGAAAGCCTCAGCAAAGAGGAAGTGATGCGAAGCGGATGACTTGTCATGGTTACCAACCTGATGGGGGAGGAGGTGATGGAGTGCTGGCAGTGATATCATCATCTTTATCTGCAATAAAGGTGTAATTGACACACAGACCCACCTGTCATTGAGTTCTATGTTCACCAATACACCAACACAGCATGCAACTGCAGACAAAATGACAGACACAGCTTCTACAGGCGTGACCCTGTCTGGCAGGGTTGGGTCACACATGACGGTGCTGCAGCAGCGTTTTTAACAATGGAAATAGCACTTGCCAACACTTTGCCATGACTCAGTTTATGTGACTATTATGGAAGTCCATTCCTGTCAGGTGAAGGAGAAACAAAATTATCCATAATTTTTTTTTCCTTTTTTCGGTAGCAATATGTCGACATTTTGACCTACTATCTGATGACCTAATGACCTATTAACTTATTTACTTTTTAGAAAGCGTTACTTAGGAAGCGTTACTTAGGAAGTTATTATTTCTGAATACTACATTTAAAAAATGAATACTAGATAAAACATATACTATAAGCAACAATTCAAAGAAATCAGAATATCAACATACAAAGTCAACCTTTAAAAATGTAAATATAAAAAATAAAATATAACTAATTTAAGATTATTCAAGAATATTAGAAGTTAAAAAAAATTATAAAGTACAATTTTGAGAAACTTATTGATATATCAAATCAATATTGTGATCAAATAAATTATTTTGAGATAGTCTATATGTTAGATACCATTATTTCGAGGTATTAGGTCATAATTTAGAGAGAAAAAGTTATTATATGTAGATATAAAGTCATGTTTTGGAAAATTGTGTACATACTTGTAATTACTTTTGAGTTATTGAAACAAAATGTTGATCATTATCATTCAGAGAAAGCAAGAAATTATTCTGAGATACAAAGTAAAGTTTTGGAGACAATAATAAATCGCTTTGAGATGTTGAGTCAACATCATATGAAAATGTCATGTCAAAATTGACTCATACCTCTTCCAGAATCAGATGATAAAGAAACTACCTGTCAGGAATGGGCTTCTATACACAGACACACTTATGCTGGATGGAGCAGAAATATGAGCTTTCTCCACACATTTGCAGCCGACGTATGAAATGAGGCGTTTTTGCGAAACAGTAGCACTATATTCACGACTGACACATGCTTGTCTAAGGGCCAGCCAGGCCTGAAAGCAAACCATGTGTTTTTTGTGAAGGCGTTGTGAATGGAGGAAGATGCATTTGAGGTCTATGAAACAAACTACCTAAACGAATAATGGTTTTAAGCAATGTAACAACAGAGCAGAGCCACACACACTTAAATGGTGCCACACATACACACACACAGCTCTTGAATGGTGCTATACACACACACACACACAGCTCTTAAATGGTACAATATACACAAATAAACACAAGATATATTAAAGCACATACATAGACTGACCCAAAACTTAGCTGACTTTACAGCCATGTGTTCAATCCACACAGACGTGAGCGCATATGTGCAAATATGGTGATACACAAGCACACACACAGTGACTTCAGGCAGACATGTATACTTCACGCAGAGTCAGACCTTTGAGGATGGGGGTAGGAGGGGGGACCACCATGACTATCGGGATCGTATCGGCAGCCTTCACTGCACCATTCATAGAAGGGGCTGATTGGGACAAGGCTAGTGGGTGTTAGTATTCCTAGTATCTCTTGCTTGCGCTCTCATAAACACATTCACACAAGGGTTGCAATAAATCACAACATCATCTTGTTTCTTCACATTGTCATCAAATACCAAATACACCAGGCTTTTAATAAAAAAAAAGACTAAATTATGAAACTTTTTCAGTTTAATTGATGAATTGAACTGGTGGAAATGTGTGAAGTTAGTATACTGTGCAAAGATCTTTCATTCATTCATTGAACCTGAGAGAATTAGTTTAAATTAAAAAACTGAAACTGATTGTTAGAAAAATGAGACCTCTTTTCACAGTCCATCCACAGTGAGATGGTCAATCAACACAGTCTGAACAAATGTGGAGCTTACTGAGAAAAAATAATATTGGATCAAATCAAACTGCTGAAGCTGCTGCTGTTTGAATAACAATAGACAGATCACCCTAGAGTCCAGACCTCAACATCATTAACTGTTTCTTTTGTTTTTGCTTTTTTCCCCAATGGAAAGGAAATCAACAAAGGTCAGGGACGTTTGCACAGTAGTACTGTACATATATACTGCTGATAGACATAACTGAATAGAAAAGGAAGGATTTCTCTTAAACTGTATGTGCCTGCTGTCATGCAAGAACCTTGTTTCTCCTACATGGTCAAGCTTCTTACTTTTCAATCAGTGTGAAAAAGCTTTTCATTCTTGAGCGTTTTTGTTGGTTCATTTATTATGAAATTCTGCCACAATGTAAGAACACCTACCAATGTAAATTGTCAAAAAGTGAAAAAGGCAAAATTGGAGATACAAGGTTTCTGATGATACGTAACTTGCCCATACACAAATAACTAATAAAAAAAGAAAGAAAGAAAGAAAGAAAGAAAGAGTAAACTTAAATCTGTTAGGATGTCAAAGTGTTGAACATTTCATAAAAATGAGGAAGTATTATTTAGAGCATGATCTCTTTTTGGAAATGTATACCGTATAGTTACATGCTTGGACAGATAATCCATGTTAAAAACGACGTCCAGTGGTTTTGAATAGGGAAAAGAATAGAAATGAATAGTGCGTCAAGCAGGTGAATCCAGTCTTAGCTGCAAGCAAAGCATAAGGCAATGCTCGGGATTTCCTTGGTTAGTCCCAGAACACTGGGCCACACAACACCTGCTTCAGCATGATCTGCCACAACCAATCCACTAAAGCCACTATCCAACAGGCGTGTTTTAGAGATCACCGGAGACACAATGAACAGTATGACTATCAAAGAACGTAAAGACGGATGTGCTGCTGAGGTAGAAAGAGAGACAGAGAGAGAGGGAGAGGGAAAGAGAGATGTTATGGTCCTGGGTGGAGGCAACTGAGTCGACTGAGTGTAATACATACAAGGTTGCAGCCAAGATTCAAACAACTGCAACACATTCCCAACAAGTGATCTTAACCCTTGGGTAGTCTTAACCTTCTGTATATTTTCCCTATGTCCTAAGGGTCAGAAATGTCCCAGAGACATTATCTGTATACCCTGGTGATGGACAACTTTCACAGAACTATGAACAAATGCAAATAACTTTCTCTAGTGTTGGAAAGGAACAGTGAAAGCTATTCTCTACTGTTAAACATGGTGGAGGGGGGATTGGATTTTTAACCCTTAAGACAACACAAGGGTTAATGTGGGACTAAATGGATACCTAAAGTTAACTAGGGCTCTGATCTACACACTGCACATTTTCAAGTGAGCATGAATATCTGGGTATATACAACAAAAGGCCATATCATTGCTGCCATGGGATATATAATTAACAATTTGACATTCTAGCGCATTTAACATTCTAAAAGCTGATTCGCTCAAAGCTGTCCGAAACACAAACAAATGCTGCATCTTTTTTTTATTCGCAGTTTTTGTGACAGCAATGTTATGCATCATGCTTTGAATGTGTTAAGATCAGAGACTCAGCAGTACTCACCGGGGGAGTGGACAGTAGTCTCCTCCTTACCCTCAGACACTTGTACCACCTTAACATCTTGTGTGGGCTCTGGCGCCGCCTGTCCATGCTCTACAGGCTCTGTCACTATTGGCTGCGCCTCTGTGACCTCTGCCACTACTGGTTGTGGCTCGGTAACCTCAGTTATTATTGGCTGTGGCTCTAGGACCTCAGGCGCTACTGGTTCTTGCTCTGGCACAGTCACTATGGGCTCTGGGTCTTTGACCTCCGCTGCAGCCTCTGCACAAATACAGCCAACTACAGCAGCAAGCCTACAGCCCGGTCGCACACACCTTCAGTACTGTCCAAAAGCCTTAGGCAGTTGTGAAAATTGTTGATAAAACTACTGGGCTTAGCTGTGAGTGCTATGTGAGTACTATCTACACCTACTACTGGCTAAAACATGCTTTATATGCTACATATAGTTTAGAAGAGCGCAGTTAGAAGAACATGGGGTTGGGTTTTTCTCTGTGAAATCCAGACACTGTATGGATTCGGTGAGTTCCTTGTGACTTACGTACTGATTAGAACTATAAATGCTGGCCTTTCTGGAGTAGAGATTTGGAAATAGTTACTCAAGCACTTATACACACATCAAATTACACCGTATTCTTTATTTGGAAATAGTATGCACTTTTTCTAAGTGTGTTTTAAACCAATCTCAATCACTTACTTGCCACAAAAATGGCTGTATATCATTTTCTCATGCCTAAGACTTTTGACAGCCCTTTGCATGCTAAGATCATATACCCGACTGATACAGCAGTTGGCCGTTGGCCTATTAGCCAATACAGACAATGACACTCCACTTTTAACTTGTGATGTCCCAACAACAAAATCTTAAAATCAATGCTCAAAAGCTTCTTTGAGCAATGTTATAGATGAACCAATTTTGGTTCCCTGTAGAACCATGCTTGTTAAAGAGATGCGTGGATCTTAAAATCTGTATTATCAGTCGGGCACTTCTACACACACAAACACCTGCAGCCTATCAGGGCAGGTGTAACCAGCATGCTAGACATAGATGCAGAGGGACTAGAACCTTACAGTGTTTAGGTTCTTAATTTACCTGGATGAAAATGCAGACGCCATATGTGCTCAACTGTGTATTGTGTGCTTTTGCACAGCTTGGGGCTAGTATTCCTCTGATTGTTCACTGCAAGTATAGCCAGTGTGCATCTATGACACGTCGAGTCTCATATAAGAGCGAAACACCACAAACCCAGAAAGCATCCCAGGGGTGATCATTTTTAGATGCCAGAATGAAAGCCCTTCTCATTGCTATTGCAATTGTGAATATTAAAGTTATTTAGGGTGGCTATTCCAATCATTTCCACTAGTGTATCTGTTACATGCACCCACATAGGTCATCTGTCTAGGTTTGGGAATATTGGGCCTTATTCACCAACAATTCTTAAGATTCTGATGAAGACTCTGATATTCACTAATGTTTTCTTATGAGGGATTCATTCAATTTATGAGGATAATGGGATTCACCATTATAAGAGCAGAGCTGTTGTTCTGCTGAAATAGACCTTTTGTTTGGGCTTTTGTCAAGAATTCTTAAGAAGGTATTGGTAAATAAGGTCCAGTGTTCTTACTGGTTCATACTATACCTTTTATTTGGTGTAATTTCTCACTCTCCATTCTTTGCACATTACGCTACCACCGTGTCCAAGGCGGACAGAGTAAGCAGAAGTAAGGCAGGCCAGCTTGCCATCCATGAAGCAAAGCAAGCATCAGCGTGTAGCGCTCAGGTGGGGATTAGAGCTAACAAGGTAAAAAAAAAAAAGCCTTTTTGTGCATGTGTGTGTGTGTGTGTGTTTGTGTGAGTAGGTCTGTGAATGTGTGTGAATGGTAGTAGGGGTTTGTACGGCTGTATTTTCTCCGGTCAGTTGTGCTGAACACGCAGTGTGAAGAAACAAAGTGGAACCCCAAGACACCCTTGCACACGTGAAGGAAAAGTGCTGCGGGTGAACGTTAAGGTGAGCCGGAAAGAGGTGGAGAGGAAGAGAGATCAGAGAAAGAAGGAGACCTACCTGGTGGAGACACCTCAAGAGAAATCTCGGCTGGGGGCAGGGCCTCCCCAGTGCCTGGCGTAACATTCTCTGAGTGTGTGACAAACACAGCGGGAATGCAAGCGCCACTTTCACAGCGTGAAGCATCAGCACACACAAGCTCCGACACATCCACACACACACACACACAGGACACGTGGGAGATATACTGACACTGATAAACACACATACACTGATATACAAAACACAACACCATTCAGTATAGCACACTAACCCCCACACACACATCTACACACCATCAGTAAAGGGCAGGAATTAAGAGGAATGTCAGAAAGTGAAGGCCACTTCACTTTCACAAGAAGGGAGCTGACATGAGTTCAGCATAAAGATGATGATGGAAAAAGATCACGTGGAAAAAGGCCTCTAAGTCTAATGAAAGATGGCTACTGTCCTGTAGCTATATAAAGTCATACAAGCAACTCATCTTAATGGCAAGACCTTCAGAACTGGCCGACATGAAGCTCTCAAACTGGGATGGGTTTCCCAAATGCGTCTTGGCACAAAGAAGAATACTTATTCACCAGGTAGCACAAGCCTCACACTGAACACTCTCTCTAAATCATTTAAGACAGTATTACCAGAAAGTGGGGCTTTTGGGAAACAAGGCCCCGATCGGTTGAGGGTAGAAAGACATGCTCTGCTCCCACATGACTATCTGCTCTATAGCAGAACATACACTACTGTTCAAAAGTCTGGAATCACTGTGTTAGACCATATTAAAATAATTCAAATATAAAATGATGAACATACTTCTAGATGATCCAAAAAGCACTAGAGATCCTGAGACCAGATTGATTCATACTGTATCAAATGTTTTTACTGAATTTCTCCCCTTTTTTCTCCCAAGTTGGTACTGCCTATTAAGCCACCTATTCATAGCTGCCGACACTAGGAGGGTAAGGACTTAACACATGTCTCTTCTGATACATGCAAAGCCAGCCGTTGCCTCTTTTCAGGCAGCTGACACACTCAGAGGAAAATGCCGGGTCCCCAGCTCCACCGCATCATCTAACAGACGCCTGTGCTGGCCAACATGGCCAACATTAAGAGAGATGAGGGGAGACAGCGTCTACTACCCACCCGGAGAGAGCACCAGCATCTACTATGTATCCACCTGGGGAGAGTACGGCCAGTTGTGCTCTTTTAGACTCTGGCTGCCGATGGTAAAGCAGCATGGCTCGTGATTTAAACCGACAACCTTCGGGCCAAACTGAAATCGGGTATTTGAATATATTAGAAATTTCTATGGTAGACAAGTACAGTTTATTATGTATCATTTCTTGAAGTTAGAATAGAGTTAAGCATCCAGAATGCCTTGTGTTTAGAATGTGATGAGTGAAAAATTACAAATAAAACTTTTTAAGTAGTTTAAAGAACCCATATCCTACTCTTTTCTTCTATTTTACTGTTGTCCTTAAAGCCCACCTCTAATATTGGTGTGAATTGACGTACTAGAAACTGTTGCTATTCATTTTTTATATCCCTTAGACAAAACCAGGCTGTTTTGCTACTTCACCTTTAAGACACATGTCAATAATTGCTGTTATGACTGGCTGCTCTGTATTGTGCCTCATTCAAAAAGCAATGTTGGTCGTTACTTGCAAACAACATGAATTAGCCGGAACTAAACTGCTTTTCCACAAATTGAAATATGAAATTTTTAAAGTACCTTCTGGTGTCCAGCTTATCATGTCTAAATGTACACTGTACACTGGATTGCTAAATAAAACAAGCCATTGTGAATACTACAGGTGATTCCAAACATTTGAATGGCAGTGTAAAAACGTGGCGCTAGGGTGCACCATCAAACGCCAGCGGCTGGGTCACATGGGCTCCAGAGGGTCAGCTGAATCAACAACCCACAATCAGGTGGTGGGCCAATGGAATGCAAAGCTTCTGACCATGACCACTGACTTCAGAACAGCAGTGAAACTTCATCATCACAGGGCAAACTAGGCACATTTACACTCACGGCTGGCCTGAGCAGCACCACTACAGTGGCTGTGTTTGCACATTTACACTGCAAACCAATCAGTTATGACCATATGTGTACACCCCAAGGATGTCCCATGCCCACACTTTCATTTGCATTTATTTGCTGCGCGGTTTGTGTGGAGCTCCTGTTCCAGCTGCTCCTGGACTAAGAGTGGCATTCACAGGGCTTATATTAAGCACTAGAGTTGCGGCTCTGCTATGATTAATACTGGCAAAGTAATGGGGATTGGCTTGATTAGCCATTCAGTGTGAACAGGGATTGACCTGTCTGACTGCTTTCAAAGGTGAACTAGCTGCTCAAGTTAGATAAACATAGTGTCTGTCCGGGGACATGTGTTTTCGTATTCTTAGAAGGAGTGTCAGATTCTGCCATCTCACAGTGGACGGGGCAGAATTATGGACATCAGAATATCAGGTGGCCCAAAAAGGTCTGAATAGTACTTATAAAAATGTAGACTGAAAAATCGGCACTGTGTTTATGTGAAAACCATGTTCGATACACAGATTACATTAAACTACAGAAAGTACAGGAGACCACCTATATCATCTATAATGGCTACTATATTGCACTATAAAGAAGGAAATCCACTTAATTTTGAATAACTGTCAACAGTAATATGAGTTATGAAAATGAGTTGTTGTCTGGCACCAGTTATAGCTGAATTAATCAATCATGTGCCAACAGTTTATTGAACATAATACCCTGTAAGTTGGTTCTTGGTCCTTGGTAACTATAAAAAGGTTAACGTTAAAGTAACTGGAAAAAAGAAAACTGTACCATAACAAACACCTCTCTCATTTCATCACCTTGTCTTTCAGTTAAAACATTATAACTCAAAATAAACTAATATCTTTTATCATTTATTTATGCAGTGGTACAAGAGTAGATTCTTGGTTTATGCTGCACTGTGTGAGAAATTGTGGTTTTGGCATCATTTTGCCACATTAATTTCAGTTAGAACAGCAGTTTTGGAAGACCCTGGTACTGATCTTACTGTGATCCAAGTGATTAAGCAGAGCAGCAGTTGGTTTAAACTGAACCTGAGAGCCACAGTACCAGTCTTCCCAATAAGAGCACTCCTAAATTTCGTCCCTATCTTTCATTCACATGCTTACATTACCCTGTTATGCCATGTCAATGAAAGCATTTGTAGAAATCATTCTATTACTCACCTTCAGGTTGACCATCATCTGTAGAAAAACAAAAGAAAAAAAGAAGCAGTCGTTAAGATCAGACTATTTGTTCCAACAGATGGAATGGTCATCTTAATTCTATAGCATTCTCAGTGTCCAGTACAAAAATTGTTGACACTTCATTTTACCATAGATGGATCATCTACTTAACAATGGTGCCATGTCAAGTTCCTGGAAGTAGAATCTTTACAATTTTTTAATCACTCCATAAATATTTGGACAGTGGCCTCTGTACATCACCATAGTGGATTTGAGATGAAGCAATCAAGATGTGATTGAAGTGCAGACTTTCAGCTTTAATTTAATGGGCTTAACAAAAATATTGCATTTATGTCGTATATGGGACCTCTTAATGTGTGGTTCAAACAGGTGTTGAGATGCAAGTGAAGGAGGCCATCATTAAGCTGACGAAACAAGAGAAACCATCAGAGAGATAGCAAATACTTTATGAGTGGCCAAATCAACAACATGGTACACTCTTAGAATAAGGAATTCTTCACTTGGTGAAAGAAAAACCCACCACGACATTTAGTCAAGTCTGGAACCCTCTTAACAAGGTAGACTTTCTCAAAGTCTGCAATTGAGAGCTGCATTCATGAGTGTAAGTACAGAGTGTTTTCTGCAAGATGCAAACCTCTGGTTACACTCCAGACCAGAAGAAAAATGTTAGACTGATAGAAACCATGTTAAAAAAAAGCCAGACCAGTTCAGGAACAAGATTCCTGTTAGTCAGAAGTTAAATTTATGAGTTCATGATCTCAAGCATAAAATACATCAACTGTAAAACATGGCGGCACAATAACCGTGACCATGGTCTTATGGCATTGGCATGTATGGCTGTCAGTGGAACTGGGCCTCTGGTGATGCTGATAGACATTGCAGAATGCATTCTGAGGACTATTGAGTGATAACTTCTGCTCGGATTCAGTCAAATTGGGTTAACTAATGGGGTCATGCTTCACAGTACAGACAGACAAATGTTCTTAAATGGCCAGTCAAATGGTCAGTCATCTAACTTCGATTGAGCATGCTTGCTGAAGACGAAACTAAAGGCAGAAAGATCCACAAACAATCAGCAACTGAAGACAGCTGCAGTAAAGACCTGGCAAGGGAGAAAGTATCTCAAGGATGATGTCCATTGGTTCCAGAATTCAGGCAGTCATTGACTGCAAATGACTTTCATCCAAGTGTTAAAAATAATACTTCTATTCATGATGATGTTAAACTGTCCAATTACTTTGGACAATGAGCCTTTGAGCCTTTTTCTTAGAAATAAAGCTGAAAGTCCACACTTTAATCACATCTTGATTCATTTATGTCAAATCCACTGAGGTGGTGTACAGAAGGAAGATTGTGTCACTGCCCAAATACTTGTATAGTACAGTGTCAACAGAATCTCATACATCTCATTCTCATGCATATACGCATGGCATCAGTTAATAAATCAGCCTGACTACACAAATACTGCTGTTTGTGATTAGAATGCTTTGGAAAACAGCAGCCTAATTCTATATGGCCAGGACTGACCATACAATACATTTCTTTCATGCCTAACAAGGAAAGTTTACAAGCAAGTCCATAAATTCTGCCTTTCGACTCTCCCTTAACCACTAGCTGGTTTGCGTTTAGTGGTTCCAGCAGGACAGCCCAGATTTGAGAAATATCTAGGAAATACTACATCATCTTTTAAAGCATTGAGTCATTGCTCACCCCTGCAGAATTAGTCTGCATCGGCTCATATGTCTAGACACCCAATAAATCTAAACTGCCAACAGAGACTCTTGTTGACACACTATTATACTGAAGCATGCTGAGAGTGTTGAGATGAAAGGGCAGATACGGCCTCCACACAACCCCAAACCGATTAGAGGACTTAGGCATTGGCCCTTCTGGATCAATGAGACCCTACATCTCTCATATGGTCAAGCCTGGAGGGGTTTAAAATAAAACTACTGTGTTATTTTTAAGATAGCAGAGCATGGACACGTGAGAGAGCACCTGACTCTTCCTTCTGAGGACAATGATGACTGATCTTCACACCTATAAAGCCATGGTTTTAGAACTGTGAGTGCTTCTTCATGCTCCACAGTAAATCCCTGAGAAGATTTTTATCCACGAGAAGCACCAGAGAACAAATAGCATTAGACTTGCTTAATCTGGTTTTGGAAAGATGGCTTCATCAAGCAACTACATAAGGTCTTTTTACGTAAGACAAAGCTGAAGCAACCACAAATAACTTTCACTGGCATTTGAAATGCTCACAAAACTACACTAAAAAGAACCATCTACAGCACGTTTTCTTTGTATTTGAAGAACCGTGGCTGCGAATGTTCTATATAGATGCGTTGCCTTTACTAAAGAACCCTTGAAGAACTTCCATTTACAACTATTTTAGAGCAGTGGTTCTCCAACCAGTCCTCATGGACCCCCAGATTTCCAGGTCCAGATTTTTGCTCCAACCCAACTGGCAACACATAGGAATAGGAACATAGGAACAAAAACATGGACCATCTGCGGGTCCCCTAGAAACCAACAGCTTTCAAATATGTGGCAAATCATTGAAATAACACTGGTGCTCATTTGAAAGCATTCTAGATCTAACCATTCATCATCTAACCAGTTTGAACTGCTGAGAGGATGCAACCCTGAGGCCAAAGAGGCTCGCTTGTGTGTGCGAAACACATATCACGGACGTGTGAAACTCACAAAACATGGTGTCACTATTGACTGTACTCCCAACATCATGTGGTTCCCGTTCACTTCGCCCACTCCCTGGCCCAGTCTCCTGTGAATTCTGGGAGGACGCCAGGCGAGGGAAGCGCCAAGCGCGGCAGCTCCTTTGTCAAGCGCCTGGAGGAACACAGAGCCTGACTGTTCCATTTCTGTCCCCTCGCCTCAAAGACCATGTGAAGGCTGCTACTGAGAGAGAGCCAGGAGAGACACCTGTGCTCCACTACTCCTTTAGTCATCAGATATTTTTGACTTCTCTCAGCTTTCAAGTCTCTCATCTCTTGCCGGCCATCTTTCTCTGACTCCCTATCATGGCGTGCTTCATTTCTGGGTATCCTTCACGTTTTTGTGAGCTGTTCAGCTGTTATACAGTGATTTTCCTATACTGCAGTGGTTCTCACACCAAGGTGACAACACTGCCCTTACTGTAGCAGACTGGGGTGTGATTCTGGAGCTGGGCAAGTACACACTACACCAGTAAGAGTCCTTGGTGCCTACCAGTGTGAGAAATGTAAGTCGCTCTGGATAAGAGCTTATTTGATGTTCATAGCCCCAACTGCTCAAACTCAAACTCTAGGTGGGTTTTAATGTAATATATGCCAGTAAGCCTGGGAAATTGATATAAATACAATTAATTATAATACCATGTTGTTTGAGCCAAATGAGATTTCCAACCTAGATATCTCCATCAAAATAAAGATTATCAGAAAAAATGGTCTGTTTCAACCATGCCAAATGTATTTTTGACCACAAAATAGAACAGCATTGGTGGACACAACCTTGCAAACATTTTTCTGAACTTAAAGAAGAGATATGGATGTCTTCCATCTGTTCTTTTTGGGAGGAGGGGCTGTTTCTTAAAAACTAAAAGACTGCCAAATGTCATAGATGATGCTGGTATGAGAATATGAGAAGATATGAGAAGCCAAAAACTATTTATAAAAAACTATATATAAACTGTATATATAAAACTATAACACACTATTTGAACCTGTTTATCATTGAGGTTCAATTCCCCATCTGGGTAAGCACACCAAGCTATACCATATACAATGGCAAGAGGTGCTTTAGGACCTGTTTACTGTTCCACTTATTGACCACCAGCCTCTCTCTGTGTGGGAGATATGGGTAATGTCACGAGATAAGAGTTGGACTGAATGAGATGGCTGCCATCTCCCTAGTTCCATCCCAGTGGAATGATGACACCAACATGTGACTCATCCCTTTGGAAGCTACATTTGAGATTTGTTTGCGATATGGATCCTTCCACCATCAAAGAGCCATTTATGTTGTTGTCAGTGCCGAGCGCTCTGCGGTGGCGTGCTGCCCAGGCTTCCTCTACCCCTTCCCAGCAATAATGCGAGCAGAGAAAAGTATTGTTTTACATCCCTGTGGAGCTGGGCCGCCCGCAGGTATGTCCAGCTGTCACTGCCACTGCTGCGAGGACAGACAAGCTCTTATTGACTCCACTCAGAGCCAAACTGCTGTCCATGTCCTCGCCAGCTTAATATAGACCTTTTAATGCAGACCCTCACTTAATAAAGAGCATTTTCAGCCACATGCTATTGTCATTCCATGTCGGACTAATGCTAATGCCCTGTAACAAGATTTTGAAGCTGGGAGGGTGGTTAGTTCTTTTTCAAACCAATGCTTCCCCAGAAAAAGCCAAGAACATATAGAAAAATACAGGAATGCTTATTTGTGAGTAGTAAGAAACTAGGAGACCGCACTGCTGGCCTATGGGCCAGTACGGATAAGAAGAAGCCTGGCAAAAGAAGGCTAGGCAGAAGTGTTGAAGTGTTGTTTATGTTTGGAGTGAATTATGAGGAGCAGAAGTATGGCATGAGAGGATAATGCTGTCTGTGGCAGGGCAACGAGCGAGAGTGATGGCTGACTGTAAATAGAGAGAGGTGTAGACATGGGCTTTCCCCAGTCTGTGACCCTAGCAAGGAAAGAGAGAGTGGTCTTAGAGGTTAGACGGTGCTCAAGAGCAGAGCATCTGTACACATGGCTTTCACTACAGGGCTAGAGCATGGTTCACTATTTTCATTTCTTTCTCTGGCTTCTAGGTAGCTGTACATCACTGCTGCAGACATGGAATCTGTCACCCATCCTGGGAATGCCACAAGAGTCAGAGTTCAAACAAAGAAGAGCATAAAATTCTTAGCACTGAGTAACTGGAGGAGAGCAAAATAGCTAGCGACAAACAGTGAGAGAGAGAGAGAGGGAGAGAGAGAGAAGAGAGGAATGGGGATTAAAAGTCTGCTCATTCTGAACTATTCCCGGGTACAGGAATTCAGTTCCCGAGGGCCCGATACTCATCTCATCATCATCTTGCCTTTTAAAGCCTGGCCCTGGCAATCTACAGCAATTTAAACCTCCAAGAGCCCCTACATTTATAAGAATGTAACACTTGCCCAAACAGCCATGACCATTAGGTATTCCTTGCATTGTCCATGAGAGCTATTTAGAGAAGATGGTTTTGAGGAAAGGCACCCAGGCCCTGTTACTGAGCCTTGGGATCAGGCTCGCTCTCCTTCCGATCACAGTGCCACTTGTCCTTTGAACAGCTAATGGTAATTTAGCATAATCCAAAGGTTTTGTGACTTGCTTGCTTACTACACTATACTAGACTTTCTCCCTCCATTGAGAAAGTGTCAGACCTTATGAAAAGCCTTTTGATGGGCATGACAGCTGTGCTTTCCAACATTGTCTTCTACAAAAACTCTGGACCTTGCATGCTGCCGCTGGTTTTGGCCATGTTTGTGGGCATCATCAAAATAACTGACTGCCATGCAGTCCTGCAAATCCCCCCTCATACCACCAATAATCCCTATTGTCCTGAGATGGAGCAAGCTCTAGATTTGCTACCTCCATTGTAAGGTATTATGAGCAGAAGGGCAGCATAAACTATGTGCATTACCAGGGAGACAACATGTCTCTTAATAAAACTATTAAGCTCACTGATAGCTCTCATCGATGACAAATGCATGGAATCTGGGAATGACCTCATCTCTCAAGGTCAAATATGTAAACTCTCAATGATCAACTGAAAGCAGTATACCAAGGCACTGATAATAGCATATCCCAATGTTTTTTTAATAGATTTTCTCTGATTTCTAAAAAAAGGGCATGATTCATCTCATTAAGAAGCTCTTACCAAGTTAAAGTGGATTTTTTGGAACAAAGAAAAATACAAGGAAAGCTCACAGGCCAGCAGTGCTCCAGAACCAGGACTGGGAGCCACTGTAATTAAGAAACAGATCAGGAAGAAGGCCAGCTCTCCTAGTGTTCCTCCACATAATGCCATGATGGTGTGTCCTGTTACTCCTCCGTCCATCAGCCATCAGCAGCTGATGCCATCTGACCTACACATCATCACCTCTGACATATCCATCCCATCCCAAGCACACACTCAGCCCATGCCAGGTCACTAGCGTTGCATCGTCTATCACAAATGGCCCAGGTAGCACAGCAAAGCTGAGCACCATGTCTCCTCTCATAGGCCCGGGACTCAGCACCATTCCTTCCTCAGGCGAAACGCATTGCTCTGCTGCCGCCACGCTCCTAATCACCTTGACTGCACCCTATCCATCAAGCCGGTACCCACAACAATAGCAGCTTTTTATAAAGCTCTCTGTGGATCTCCTCTCTCGTCTCACCCCCCAAAGGGCCAGCACTGGGTAATACAATACCAATGCCAAAGTCACTTTCTGAATTCCAAAGAGTTGATCTCAAAGCTCTGGATGGCGTTAAGATTGCTTTGTCCACATTATTTCCACGGGACCGCAGCTAACCATTTCAGAAAGGAAACAAAATGAGACAAATGACAGTTTCTTCATTAAAAATGGAAATATGTCACTTAGTTTATAGTCTTAGCATCACTGATTACTTCATTTATCACACCAGATAATACATATATAATATCATGTAACATCTAACCCACAAAACAGGCAGTTGCATCACATTCTTATATGATCTATGTCTTTGTACGAATGAATTTCTTCATAAAAAAAAACTTTATTACCCCTTTATTTCTTAAAAAAAAAAAAAAAAAAAAAGTCAGGGAGGGAAAATATGTTGCATATACTGTTAGCCACCCATACCTTTCTTTGTGGGCTCAGGCATCTTGAGCTGTGCTCCACTAGAGGTGTCACCAGATGAGGGGTACAGGCACAAGTTGGGGCCCTCTGCCCTAAGTTAGAATGCGGGATTAGAGGTGGCGCTCTGGTCCGTCGGCCTGTGGACTGTAAGGAAGAACGAAGAGGAAGAAGGGAGGAGAAGGAGAAGGCTGCAAACGAGAGCGGAGCTAATGATGATGAGAGGAGACGGCCAGTCTGTGACAGTCCCTTGGTGAGAGGACAGTGACGGACAAAGTGACAGAACTGGGGGAGATGAACTTAGCGGGTTTATATAGCACTGGTCCAGGGCCACTCCTCCATTTGGTCATGGGGCCCAAAAGCATCCCTGTCCCCTCACTATCCCCCACCCTGCCCCCACCTCGCACAGCACAGGGGATTAGGGGTGGCTCTCTAGCCTGTCTCCTCCATGCCGTTGTGGAGGGACAGCCAGGGGTCTGGCAGAGGAGGGGCTTTGGATTCAGTGTACTATCCTAAGCAGGGATGGAGGATCTGAATACCCCAAGCACCTTTAAAAAAAGGCGAGGAGAGTCAATCATTTCAATCGTTTTCAGTGACACAAAAACACTTGGTTTAAAGGTAGCCATAGTTCTTCTTTGTTGCTTAAATAATTATAAATTAAAATAATGCCCATCAACAATAAACGACTAATAAATTATGTCCTGAAGCAGTTTTAGATACCTATATAATAGTGTTATTTTACTTCAGAAAAAAATAATTATCTAAATAAATAAAAATAAGCAAGAATTAAGAATAAAAAAGAATTCAGAATAAAATATTTTTTTTGTAATTTCTGTTCTGCTTTGCTTGGCTGGGTTATGTCACTTTTTCTTTTTCTTTTTTTTTTTTAAATTGTGATTATTTCTAAGACCTACCAGTTGGTGTGGCTATCCTCGTTGGCACAGTGTGCAAAGGGATCTATCTGAAGGGATCGCTTACTGACTGGTCGCTCAATCCGGGTCTGGATTCCTGGTGTGGTGTAGTGCTTTTGAGTTCCTCTTCTGATGGGTGGTTAGCTCTAGTCTGAGGTAGCCCATCTTGTTTTTTTATAAGGAGCAGACGCTGTAGAGAAGATATGGCAAAAGCTGGTTAGCTGGTGTTAGTTTTCAACCAAGCACACTGCTCACTCCTCCGGCTTTAGGTTCCTCGCTCACCAAGTTTGAGTTACCGTTAATCAGACACTGGCACAGGAACAAGGCCTGATTTATGTAGGAACCAGCTTTTCTCTAGCAGTCTGGTGATGCTGTGCTGCTAGATGTGCAAAGGTGCTGTTGCATTTTCCTGCATCGCAGCCTTAGTTATTGAAAGACTAGTGGGCTAGGTGTATGTAGATTAGTCATTGTATGTAGATGTCATTAGAAATAGACCATTTGAGGCTTACTTTTCAATTAAGAGAAAGCAGTGATTGAGGTTGTCACTGGATGAGAATGTTATGTCACTTTCAATGTAACCATATAACTTTCATTAGTCGGCTATGCCAAGATAACAGTTTTCCATTCTAAGGCACCTTAAAAAGAGGACAAGCACGGAAAGCAATCCCTTGTTCATTGTGCTGTTGAACATCTCTAAGAACTGGGTTCCCAGTTCCCAAGCAATCATATTTGTACTTGTGTGGATTCTCTGGTCCAGGCATGTTTAGCATATACCTCGACACTCACTGGCTATTAGTGGGTGTGTCTCTGGTTCTCTAGGGTTCCGAGAGCTGAAGCTCCACCATTTCACTAGAAGGCGGCCTGGTGTTTTTAGTGAGCAGTGAGCGAAAACGGAAAGCTTTTCTCTATCTTTCTGCCAAGCATCAGAGATCAGCTTAATCCCAGTTGGAGGCCAACCAAAAGTGGTTAACTAAACAATTCTGGCTGTAAATTCTGATGAGATGCCTGGGCGATGTTTTTACAGTCTATACATAGAAAGTCATGATAAACCTTGACATTTGTTTTTGATGGTTGGTGTTGCTGCCATGCTAATTAAGCTGTTAACAACCTGCTTCTACGTTAAACCGGCCCCATAGACAGAGTGAAGATTCTCTCAACAAGGCTTAAGGCTGTAGAGGCTAGAGAACTTGGTTTGCAAAGGGTTCTTTATTAGCCACTGGAAGAGTGGCCAAAAGTGGCAATGTTCAAACACAGCAGTCGCTACTGCATGAATAAAGCACAGAGATTTGTTGTAGGAACTATCACTTGTGCCATAGATGGAAGGTTGCTGACATAGAGGTCAAAGAAGCCAAATTGAAATAAATGAACTGGTCTCCCCCAGTTTTTCTCTTCAGTGTATCACATTTTTAGGCACTTCCCCCCAACCCCCCAGCAATTAAAGACTTATCCTGAAGTCATGTGGGAATCAAATAGGCATTTAAGCCAAATGGTAAGTGTCATTCTATCCAGAGCCACGGTTCTGCATTTGGCAATAATGGACGCTATATAAAGCACGGGAGACTGGAAAGAGGACAGTAAAGCCAATAAATGGTCCACCAGTTATCTCAATTGGCTTAATTACTGCATTATGAGATCCTACCTCATTGACAGGGGGATGCTTCGCTGGGTTGCTGACAGCCCAGCGTTCAGTGGACCCTCCTGCTGCAGTGTTGGGTGACTGGACGAGTCGAAAGTATGTGGCCTTTATTGGTGACAGGCACTCCTGTTAGCTGGCCCATTTATAACCCTGAGTAGGCTCCAGTGGTAAATGCTGGGCTTATGTGCAGTATCATGTGGGCACGCTACAAAGAGCAAACAAAACCATTTGGGGTGGCTCGGGCTGGGCAAGGGTTCACATCTCACTAAGGCTTTGGCTATGAGGTCACCCACCTACAGCTAGAAAAGAATGGAACGGGCAGCCACAGTGCCATCTGCTTGCATGTTTGAGCATGTCCTCATACACGTAGGCGCAAACAGACCTAACTGAACCTAATCTCTGCAGCCTCCATGAAGCCTGAAATGGCCAGCCTATTGTGAAATAGCGGTAATGTAAAAGGTATTAATAGAGAACCTTGTCTCTAGGAAGATGGGAATGGAAAAGCCACTCCCAGCTCTTACTTGTGGAACTCAGTGGGGTATGGCGGAAACCCTTTATTTGAGTGGCTCAGGAAGAGAGTGGAGGAGAACCGACAGGGCAACCATGTCCATCAGAGTGAAAAAAAAAGGGGGGAAAGGAAAAACGCAGGAGACTCTAGCTAGAAAATCAAACTACATGCTCTGCAGGAGCTAATCCTGGAGCAGCTGTGGAGCTGTTTATAGAGCACTTACATCACCAGTATGCAGCATCTCTAATGGGATGAATTTCATTCTGTTATAATGGTATATCTCCCAGCTTTCCCCAGCTCTCGTAGTTGCTGTAAGGACTAAAAGTTGGTCAAGTTAAACTATTGAGTCAGCTTACAGATTACAGTTTTTGATAAGACTGACAGCTACTGCAAAGATCTCACTGTGACATTAGTGGCACTAAGACTTAGTGAACTATGGCAGTGTTTACTGGATACTGTCTCTCTATCACCTGCATACAGGGGTTTATTCTGCAAGGCTTACATGAGCAGGACTGTGCAGGACGCGCTTTGTTCATGCAAGTCCAAAATCTGGGGCAACATCGCCACCTGGAGGCCATCTGCATTAATGCCTCCATCCCCAACCAAGCCATCCTCTACTGAAGGCCTACATAACAGTCAAGCAAATACAAGCAGGTCGTTTTAGTATCAATAGAGTGATTAAACACTTATTACTGGATATTAATATTAAGAATGCTGCATATAGGCTATAGCGTTACCAGTTTATTCAGACTCATAGTCCTCGAATTCATGAAATTCTAGGCATCTTCCTAAATAGCAAGGTGATGTTTGAAATGAAGGTTAAGCTTGAAATTTTAATATCAGTACTATGTTGGATCTACAGTAAAGTATTGATGGAAGTCGCATTTCCTCACGTTTGCAGCAACGACATTGAATACACTACATTGACTTTACTTCAACAGACCAAAATGGACGTTTACAGTAAACCGCTGCCTCTCAGTTAAGGAGAAAACATTTAATAACGCAAAAATGCTCAGTTTCTGAGTAATTATTGGTTATGCATATCAGTTCTAACGGATTTCTGATTGTTTTGAAGCATGAACTAAATGACCTTTACATTATTGTGGCAAAATGCCTGGTTGTGACTAAAGATTCACGCCATCTAGCACTAGCTGAATTGTAAAATCTTCCAACCTTCTCATATTTCCAAGCTTTTTGGATCTCTTCTGGAACTTTGTAATACAATAATTGCGGAAAAGGCGCCATAGGAGTGTTGCACCTCTTGATTTGGAAGATGAACCGAAGGCATGAACATTAACATTGAGGAGAGTGAGCAACAAGCTCATGCAGATAAATATAATATGGATATTTTATGTGGATCAGCATGTGATTGTGATTTGGATCATATCTTATATCCCCTCAGGATTAGAGGTTCTAATTCACAATATTCACATTTTGCATAAATATATTTTTACATGAAAAAAGGAAAAGTTCAAGGTTTAAAGTTTGTAAGCATAACTGCATGCATTTATTAATGCAGATCTATTTCTGAATATATTTAAGCAAATGTACTTCTATTTCACTGTGCTGATGTCTCTTTTCACTTTCTTTCCCTTCCTGCATTCCACAAAATGACCCTTACTGCACATAAAGCAGGGTTGATTTACCATATTTTACTGCAGTAATAGTGTTTTTAATAGGTGTAAGGTTGATATAGGTAGTGTAGGTTTCTGTTGATGTTTTTTTGTTAAATTTTTGTTAAAATTTCACAGTTGTTTCAGTATTAATTCAGGTGGCAAAAGTGACTGACAAACAAATCAACATCAGAAAGACTGAACCGTTGATTCAGTGAAGTTAATGTTGACAGTTTAACACCTATTCAATGACTGATTGCTATCTGAGGTATTTCATCTTATCACATTGCACTCTGTGCACTTCTGTATACAGTCAGTGCTGCAGCCTGCATAAATCAACTCCCTGTCATTCAGCCAACGCTACCTCTATATGTGTGCCCTATGATATTAATAATACTCACGAATCTGTTGTAAAGTGGTACCTTTTCTGTTCTGTTTTATCTTGTATTCCAAAAGTGTTTTTATGTTTAGAATGACATTCTATAAGAGCTCACAGGGGACAGAATGTGCACGAAACTGCAGATAAACAGATATGATACAGATGTTCATATTTCAGCTTTTTGACCCTGCTAAAATCCAGCTCAGGATGGTAGGTGGTTTCAGATGGTCTAAGCTGGTCTTTGATGGTCAATGTGGTTGAAAAGCTGGTCATCCCATATGCTGGTAAACAGGCTGGTTAACCAACTCTTGACCACCATAGCGTATGTTGTCCAGCTTGGTTGTGCTGGTCATACTTTACGACCAGCTTTCTAATGCTGGTCCACCAGACCATGTGGTCTATCTTGGTCTGGTTGATCATGCTTGTAGACCAGCTAAACTATCAAACTCAAATGCAAACCCTATACCCTATGCTGGTCAAGAGCCAAGCTGCTCAACCAGCTTGACCAGCTTGTGCTGGCCAGTCTTTGTTTTTTTGAGCAGGGCAGCGACATTTGAGGAGGGAAAAAAATTAGACAGGACAAAATGTCATGTTTGGAACATTTGTTTTAACCACAGGACACAATGGCACCAATCTTGTCACCAAAAAACATTGTCCATTTTCATACAGAGAAAAGCTGCTTAGACACAGAGCACTCATTGAGCACTCTATAGAATGACACATGACTATTGAGCCCAAAATTCTGTACCATCCATGCAGTGAACACACACATACACACCTGCGGCGCCCAGGGAGCAGAGAGGGCGAAGGGCCTTGCTCAAGGGGTCCAACAGTGTCAGCTTGCAAAGCCCACATATCAAACCCACAACCCTGTCATCAAAAGCCCGGAGCTCAAACCGCTGAGCCACCACTGCCCACAAAACACATAACAGGGGAGAGCACAAATGCAGTCCCCCACTACCAGAAATTATGCAGTTGAGATTCTCGCATGTGGGGGATTCGCAAGGGTCATCTCCTTTGAGAACTCACTGGTCACTCCTTCTACAGAAGCTCGAAGCCTTGGTGCAGTCATGGATGATAAGTTATCGTTCTCAAGTCATGTTGCAAACGTAACTCAATCCTGCAGATTTCGTCTGTACAACATCTGGAGAATTCGACCCTTCCTCTCTAGAGAGGCCGCCCAGGTGCTCGTTCAATCTCTCGTCACTTCCAGACTTGACTACTAGACTACTGCTCTCCCTTTTGCTCACCATCAGGCCCCTGCAACTTATCCAGAATGCAGCGGCACGGGTCGTCTTCTACGTTTCTAAATTCAGCCATGTCACTCCACTGCTGTGTTCTCTTCACTGGCTTCCTGTAGCTGCTGCCCACATCAGATTCAAAACCCTGACGCTGGCCTACAAAGCCAAGAATGGACCAGCCAGCCCCTCTGTATTTGATGGCAATGGTCAAAAGCCGATCCGCACCAAGAGGCCTTTGAGCTTCAAATACGGCTCAGCTCGATCCGCCATCCCTCAAAATCCACGGAAGACAAACATCCAGGCTTTTTTCTGTCCTGCACCAAAGTGGTGGAACGAGCTTCCCCTGGGTGTCCGAACAGCAGAGTCACTCAAGGTCTTCAAACGCAGACTGAAGACCCACCTCTTCCAAGACTACTTGGACGAGTAGTAGTACTATGGTCACCTTATTGATTTGTGTTTAGTAGTGTCTAAACTTAGAGGTATCTTTGAACTATTAGCCTATTCAAACTGAGGTTATCTTTGGGTGAATAGCAAAGCACTTTTGTAAGTTGCTCTGGATAAAAGCGTTTGCTAAATGCTTTAAATGTAAATGTCAGCACAACCCAAGTGCAATGGTGGAGCCTCACCCTGGGCAAACCACCTTTGTTATTATGGTGTCACCCCTGCCAGGTAAGGAAGTCAGAAGTGTGGATGTAACTGTCTGGACATCACTGTACTATTGTATACACATTCAGTGCATGCGATTGTTGCATACTAGATTCTGTATACAACCACAAGACACTATAGACAGATACAAATAAGCCACATTATTGTATAACACATACTTATATATAGTATATAATTATGTTATAATTACATGTAATAACAAATTACATTATTTTAAAGAATCCTATGGTAAGCTTTTGGCTTTTGGTCCAGGAGTGCTAACATGCACAAACTTAATGGGAACTTTCTTATTTTATTATTATTTATTTACTTATTCTCAGAGGGGCTGAAAGCAATTTTAGGGAGGTCCAAAGTCCATAAACCTAAAAACGGAGTGAGAGTAATCAGACAGAAAACATTTCTTCCTTTTTAATGTGAACAACAATTTCACAGACATTAGATGAATGGGTAACTCTACAAAAGCCTAGTTTTTACACACATAGACAGTGTAAAGACAGAATAGTGAAAACACTGAAGGCCATTCCTTCAGCTATGAAGGAAGCTTCAGAAGGTGGCTTCTTGTTCTCTTTGTATTTAGATGCCACAGTAGTTACATTCTGACACTGTAACTTCTGCACCATTTATGAAGAAACTCAACATTTGAACAAGAAGCCATCCTCATCATGGCCTATGGTACTGGCAACAGATAACATCACTACCTGCCCCAGAGCTACCACACCATGTGGAAGACTGGGGTTCAATTCCCGGTCTGGGTGACTATGCTGCGCCACACCAATAAGAGTCCTTGGGCAAGACTCCTAACACTACATTAGCCCACCTCTGTAATACGAGTAACCTCCTGAATCTGGATAAGAGCGTCAGCTAAATGCCATAAATGTAAATGTTGTATTCACACACAGCTATACAAAATGTCAGTTCCAATAAGTATTCTCAGAATGGTTGACCCCCCCCCCCTATTTTGACAGAGCACAGTATACTTGCAGCTAGCTAGATAGCATCTTTTGTCTCTTATGGAAGGAGAGAAATGAGAATAAAGGTCCTGGGAGGAACACACATACTGTGCACCATCATTTAGTAGTATCCTGGAATAGAATGCCTGTGGAAGAGGCAGCCCATAGTACTTTTTATTGTACATTGTGTGTGTAGGCCTATGTTGTGTAGGCCTATGTATGACAGTCTTTCACTTCTTTTTTATGGTTATTATTGTTATTAAAGTCATATGAATCAACAAGCCATAACCACATATATCCATTACTGTACATATTTTAAAGAAACCCCTCACTAAACAATGCAAATCAGTAGCTGTTGGGTTCTGATAGACCTTGGGAAATGGTTAAAGTACAGATGCTTCCACTGCTAACCCAACCCAAGCCACAGGTGAGTACTACCATACTTGTTCCTGTGTGATTGCAGAACGTGCCCAAAGATACACTTATGTCAGTGTAGGGTATTCTTCACTCGCTGCTGACTCCTTAATGTGGTGAGGGTGTCTCTGCTGAACTGGTAGGTCAGTTTTTTCCTCACTTTGATGATTTCCCCCGAGTGGGTGTAGTTTCTCAGGGCGCGGGACATCTTCTGGTAGGTCATGGGCCGCCTGTTGCCCTTGCGCTGGCCCCAGAGTTCTGCCACACGCTCCTTGTGTGTGGAGGAGAACCGGAAAACCCCTGCTGATGAAGGAACCCATGACACACAGTGCGCCATTCCGGGGTCTTCTAGCATCTCAAACAGGAAGTGGAAGAGGCGCACCTTTTTCCCTGAAATCACAGATGTTAGGGAGTGTGTTAGCTCTATATGACATGGTGTAGCCCTGTTTTTATATATAATGGCACAAAAATGGGGTTAGAAGTGTGATATTTCATCTAGCGGTGAAGCAGTCTGTTTAGGAACCAAAGCCACATTGGATGCAGTGCCAGCTATTAGTAATAAAATCTGTGAAAAGTGAAAGTGAAAAAATAAAAATGAAAATAATAAGAATATGTATATGTGTTATTTAAAGACTTCATTTACTTTACTGTTTTTTCATTCGTAGCCTCAGGGCAGCACTATGCAGTTAGACAACTTTTGTTAAGGTACTCATGCAAAAGCAGCGGTTCTCAAATCTGCTCCTGGGGACCCCCTGCCTTACATGTTTAGGTATGCCCCAGCTCTAACACACATGATTTAATTGATGGGCTGCAGCAGCAGCCCAGTTAATCATATGAATCGGGTTGTAAAAACAGTCGGGAAGTCAGGGTGCAGTTAGGTGACATGTGTGATGTGTGTGTGCGTGGATGAGTGACGATGTGTATGTGCATGCAAGAACCTGATGTTTGTCAAAAAACAATTATATACACTGTTTATATTTTGCATGCATTCCGTTATATGTGTATATACAGAAGATCGCATAGCACACGCAAGCAAAAGTGGTTGTTCTGTGGCATTATGCAAAGAGACCATAGCACAAAAACAAGGAAAACTGTCAGCTATGTGTTTTCTTCCTGTGGTGTAGCTTGAGTAGTTTGAGTAGTTGGAGCATGTCAAAAAATTTAAAACAGCTCATTGTAAAGCCATCTCTAGTGGGAAGGGTGTGACTTTCTTGGCAAAGGCTAAGCATTTCTCCTAAAAGAAACGAAAGGGGTCTTTCTGGAAAAAAGACTAGGATAACGATCCCCTTCCACACCGCATTATAGGCAATCATAACTATTTTGTGGCAATGAGACACAGATGAGAGATAAAGAAGAATAGTAGATTGTGTGGTGGCAGTTATGGGCAGGACTGGCCACTCCTAAACTATTGTTCCATAATGCAATGCTTAGCTGCTCAGATATTATCTGTCAAACCACAAAAGCAGAACTTACCTCTGCCTGCAGGTGTAGAGCTGGGCAATGATTCAGCACTCCAACTCCGCTCAGGTTTTACACGTGGAGTTAAAGGCTTCTCTGGACCAGCCAGGGGGTTTAAAGCCGGCTCAGTGCAAACACTCTGGATTACTGATTCCCTCATCCCAAACTCCGTGCCTGGATCAAATCCATTTATCTTTATCTGTTGTCCTGCATCCTTTAAAGTGCAAAAAAACAAGGCAATTTCAACTGGGAAGCTTGCAATGTAGAAAAATAATCATATCAACCTTTTGAGTTGAGACATGATGAACTTGCTTTACCTGTTGAGCTTTTGGTGCAGAAAGCAGCTGCAGAGAATCCGAGTGGTCTGTTGCATCGCTATAGCCCTCTCCAACAAATTGGGGATTGTCCTGGGATTCAGCTGTTGGCAAAGTACAGTAATACTATGTGTGTAACACAATGGCAATTATGATATATGCATTGGTGTCTGTTTAGTGCTCAGAATCTGGACTACAACCAGAACTTGGCATGGCCTTAACCTGACCGTTATGTTTAATATGTAAGTTTCGTAAAGCTCCATTTTATTATACATGATAGATTTTCTGTTTGGGTTATAGTGAAAACCCATGAAAATCATGTGTGAGGGATGTCTAAGTTCGTATATGCATTATAAATATATATTATGATATATTTATAACATTTATTGGAGATAAAGAGGAGATCTGCTGCTCTGTGCTAAGTTACAGGGATATTTTTAAAATGACATTTTAAATCATATTTCCAACAGTAAATATGTGAGTAAAGGCATGTTTTATAATATATATAATTCAAATGATGAATTATTATATGTTTTCTCCAGTAGGTCAGGCTACTAGAGCAAACCCCTGATGGCCAATTTGAGTGTTTAACTCCTAAATAAACCACATTTCTGCACAAACTGATCTGAAAACATAAAATTACCCCTGATAGCCAAATGTGTCCAAATACTTTACTGAAGCATCCTTTCCTAGATATTTGCCTGATCTGGTAGCCATGTGGATACGTTCAACATCCACATACGGTCATACATTTTAAATGTGTATTCGGTTGAATGTCCAGCATCGATGTCCAGCATGCATTTTTTACCTGAAAATCTTTAAGTCATAATTAGTTTGAGCTTTAAAAAGCCCATTAACTGTTAATGTAAGTGTCAGGTTTAGGCCATGAGCTAAAAGCCATGAGGTATGAATCCAGGAAAAGAGACAGGTATAGGTGCTACTCCTGGTTCTTTGCATAATGTTATAGAATTAACACTTTTGGTTCCCTATAGCCATGTGCTGCGTAAATAACTTTTGCTTAATGAAAAGGTTCTACAAGAAACTATAGGTTCTTCTCTTAGAATCTTGCTGTTATATGGAGGTACATGAAACTTCCAAAAGGTTCATGCAAAAGTGGTTGTTCTGTGGCCTTGTGCAAAGAGGCCATTTGCCAACTTTTGTGTAGCCACTGAATTGTAATTACAGAAATGCACTGAATGATGCACTGAATTTACTTGATTTAACTTCCACATAAATGCAAAAACACAGCCATTGCTAAGAAACGGAAAGTAAAAGACAGACTATATTTTCTCCATTGAATGCATTACTTTTTTCAGTGGCTACAAGTCTTTTAAGATGCCGTTACTCACGGCTTTCCCATGAGCTCCCTCTTCTAGTCTCCTGTCTCCAGTGCTCTTCAAGGAACTCCAAGATGACTTCCAAATCTGTCTGACAGGCCTGTGAGATATTCTGTCCAAGAATGCACACAACCTTATCTCTCAGGCATGGATTAAGGCTCTGTCATAATAATATTGTTCTATTCTGGAAAATAAAACGATATTTACCATAATGTTCTGTCCCCTTCACTTCAGGCGGCGCCGTCACACGTTCTCTGCTAACGTAAAAAGAAAACACTTTTTGTAAACACTGAAAACAGACATGCTATATATAATGACACAGATTGGATAACCTTGTTGTAACTCAGCAGTGCTAATGACCCATGGTGTTTCTGACTCACTCTTAATAAGCTCTCTGCTAGGGGGTTGGACAGGCCTCACTAACGTGATCTACGACCCGTATGACAAGAGGGGGTCTCTGAGATCCCAAAACACTCGACACACACAAAAAGCCACAACGACCCTAACAGCAGCAACAGCTCCAGATCTCCCCAACACACACCTCTCTGGCTTTGTAAACATTATGTACTGCCTTGACCACATCCACCTCCTAACTGAGCAAGATAAGGAGAGCCCAGCCACAGTAAAACCCTAATTCTCATATCCCGTAGCAGAAAAACAGCTCACACAGTCACTTAGCTTAGAACGCTTTAAAGATCTTTTTTTTAGTCACACATAACCACAGAGTTTAGTAACAGACCACACATCTGTACCTGTCAGATGCCAAGCAATTCAAGACAAAAGCCTTTGAAAAAACACAATCTATGTAGTCTATCTTCCTCAAGATGGGTTTTACTTTGTTTTTGAGTACTTTTACCTTGAAAAGTTAATGTTTCAGAATATTATTCAATACTATTTAGTAGATCCAGGCAGGTCAATGTATTGTGTAGGTTAATGGTCGGATGAGACCCAAATTCAGCTTTCTGGCAAAAATATAAAACACCACATGTTGCACAAACTCATAAATATTACATCATGACAATATATTCCAATATATTTAACGATACACAATATGTATCGCAACACTTATAACACGCCAACCAAATGCATCAGCAGTTGCAGATTCTTAAGAACTGCTATTCCAACACTCTCCCATACTGAAAACAGTGATTTATCATTTTATCTCCTCCCCTCATCCATTTAAACAGCACTAATTACACTCTCTGATATCCACAACATACTCAGAAAAGCATATTGTGTATGGCGGTAACAGAATGTATCACAATGCGACAATTTTTTGTCACATTAGCACAGACATAACACTGCATTCCTATATAATTGCTATTCCTAAACCAACACCATTTCAATAGTGAAATATGGGGGTGGCAGCATTGTGTTCTGGGGAATGGCTTTCTCGACAAGGACTGGGACTTGTTAAAACTGAAGGATGAGTGGATAGTGCATGATCAAACAAAATAATAATAATAATAATAATAATAAAGATAATAAAGAAAGTGGGAACACAGGTGTACAATATGTACAATTACCAAGCCCAGACCTGGGCAAATTAAATTATTGGGTTCAAGGCATTCCCCCTGGACAGGGTGCCAGCCTCTGTGTGTGTGTGTGTGTGTGTGTATATATATATATATATATATATATATATATGAATTATATATGCATATAAAATGGTGAAGGCAAAAATGCCCAGAACCGGATGGAATGGAAGTCGATGTAAAGAGTTTATTCCAAGTATTTGTATTGGTCAATTTATTCAGAATTATTAACATGGTGCATAGAACATTTACAGAGTTCAAAACATTGAGAAAACTAAAAATGGATAGATGCATATAGATATGTGGTTTTCATTGGACAATAACGATATATATGTATATGTATATGTATATATGTGTATGTAAAATCAGCTACTGTTTACTTTTTCAGGACAATGTGACACTGGGGATATGTATAGAGCATTGTGAAAAACAAGAGCAGGCACACTAAAGTAAAAGAGGGCAAAAAAGTTTATTGGGTCATTCTATACAACAACTACACAAATAAAGAACTACATATTGTCATATATCATAATATTTACATCACTGTACTTAAAGCATTAAAACATCACATAATTTTTCAGTCAGGTTTATTTCACAAATTAGTTATATACCACACAATAAGAGGACTGTACAACGCATCATTTTTTGATTTGGATTATTTACAGCATGGGTTGCATCACAACAGTTAACATATTAGTGTTTAAGAGTTCAGTCTACTTCATATTTTAGTATCAGTGACCAGAGAGTAATTCACATATGGTTTTTAGGATGAGTTTTCTTCAAAACATTGACAGTCCCACAGTTCACATGTAGAAAGTGCAGTTGGGAACAGCTCACTACAATTGAACATGTGTTTTTAGGGCGTCTGGTGATGTCAGGACAGCAGTGAGGTCGTACTCCCCTTGGTAAGGGTACTGCCCATACCAGCTGTGCCAGTCAGGTCCTGCTGAGCAGTAATATCCCTGGTCAGCAGGGACTTGCTGATGAGGGAGCAGCTCTTGAACTGAGGGCCCAGAGCTGGAGGCTGGCATGGTGCCCAGTCTCTGCAGGATCAGAGGGTTAAACTGGTAGGTGAGTTTGCGCCGCACCTTGATGATCTCACCAGTGCGGCTGTAGTTGCGGAGGGCTCGTGCCATTTTCTGGTAGGTCATGGCTTTGCGGTTGCCCTTACGTTGGCCCCAGCACTCGGCCAGCTTCTCTTTGTTTTTGGAGATGAAGTGGAAAGTGCCGCTCCCACGGTCTGTCCACTGGATGGAATCGCCCATGCTGGCATCATGGAGTGCTTCATGCAGGTATTCGTACAGACGCAGCTTCTTGCGGCCTGACCGGGGGAAAAAAAGAGGACACGTCAAACCCAAAGCTCAAGCGAGTTCTGTTTTTACTTACTTTTACTACTAACTTTTTTTTTATTAAAGAGTGTATATATATATATATATGCTTTAATTATTTTTCTTGTTATTATTATTTAATCTAATGATCTTGTTTGGAAACTGCAATCATTAGATTAAATACAAAAACATTGATACAGTTAGTTATAATTTTATGTCTGTCAGTTTTTCAGCTCAGCCATTAAAAAAAGGAGAAAGCCCAACATGTACAGTTACCAGTTCTAACTGGTAATGCAGCACATTCTCTCACCTTTCTCACCTTTTGGGAGGCGTTCTCGTAGGACCGGATAAAGTGTCGGGGGCTCAGCCGTCCCCCATGGAGACACCTCTGGCACAACATGAGACCACTGCTGAAAAAGATAAGAGAAAAGACCTGAATCAAAAAACAGGACCAATCGTGCCTAAGGATATAAGGTAATGTATGCAATACGCCGTTTTCTGGGTTGCAGATATTAAGTAAAAAGCGCTGTGTACTTACTGATACTTCACCCCACTCGCATGTGGCTCCTGGAGTCCCACTGTGGGGGGTGTAACAGGAATGGTAGCAGGAAGCAGGGTGTGTCACTGAAGAGTCGTGACTCCTCAGTGTCTCATAGTATTTACTGTCTAAAAAAAAGAAAGATTAATAATTAAAAACTTTAAGTAATTCAATAATTATTACAATAATAAGCCAATGTTAAAAAAGATTAGTAATTGTGCTGTTATAAAATATTTAGTATATTTACTTCTAACAGTAAGTTAACAGAACTTTAATATCAGGTAAATACATTTTTATTATATTTGTTGCAGCATTATTACAAACAATTGTTTTTTCAAGTGCATTATCTATATGTAATGTAATGTTTTACTTATTGACATTTATTAGATTCAAATATTATATATTTTATTAATTTATTTGTATTTCTTTGTTCATTGTTTTTTATATGTCCTATGTGTGCTTTTATATTCATATACTAATATCTATATTTCTGGTGGAAAAAGCAACCAAATCAGTTAAACTTTTTTGTTGCTGTTTTTTTGTTTTGTTTTTGTTTTTAATAGCCTTTTACCTGGGTCATAATAAAGTATTTCAGAGTGTCGTTGCATCACATCAATGGCATCTTGAAAGTCTTGATTGATGTCATTATCCAGAGATCCCTGCAAAATAAATAAAAAAAAATAAATAAAAAAAAAAATAAAAAATATATATATATATACAACAAATCATTTTAATGCTATCTTTAGCGAATGTCATTACTCCTACTGCAGCTATTACAATTCACAGCACTGATGCCTCTACATTTTGAAAACTCACCATGTTGCCTGTTGAGTACGTGTCGCTGGATGAGTGTTAGGTCCAGGTGTGATCCAGCAGATAATATTCAAACAGGTATAACCGAGATTTCAGAACAGCGGCTGATTTTATAGCCTACCCAAACAAATGGCGTGCCACAGACTTGGGTCCATTTAAATGTAGGCCCATTTAAATGCTGCAACGTCAGACCGCTCCTCGTGCAAACCATTCTCTATGGTACTTCTCTTTTTGGAAATGTAGACCACGCAGGACTCCCACAATTGCTCTATCACATTATCTCTAAATCTCCATCGATAAAAAAAAGCAAAGCTTCCAAGCCATTAGTTTGTTCAGGAATCGTATTTGCATTTCTGGTTAGATGCTTTAGGGCACTTGTGTTTATCACTACTGTAAAATGCTGCATGAGCTGTCGAGCAACAACTGCTGTGATTACCTGTTCCAGTGCAATCTCATTAACTGTGAAAATAATCTTGCACATTTTCGCACATTAGTAGCGTAGAGTTAGTAGAGTAGAGTTAGTAGAGCTCATATTGTTTATCTAAGTGACCCTAACTGTTGGACACAAGCCCTGGACGCAACTAAAGTCACAGGTTTTCTCTGTAGGAATGCAACTGCACTTTGTTGCTGCTGAAATAAAGCCATTGCAGAGCCCAATACTAGTATGCATTGCATGCAAAAGTTTGGGCACCCCAGGCATAAAGTCATGTTACTGTGAACAGATAAGTACACAAATAATGAACTGATCTCCAAATGGTCTCAGAACTTAATTAGCTTGTTTGTGCTATGGCTTGTTCAAATTCATCATTAGGAAAGGCCAGGTGATGCAAATGTAAAGGTTTTAGAAATACAGTAAAATACCCTTAACCTTGTCCCAATTGTCCCTGAGCAGCTGCCTCGCTCCCTGAACATAAAAAAACTTGACACCCACAAAGCAAGAGAATGCTAGAAGTATTTCATTTTATACAGTGTTTATTCTTACTCCAACAGTTGTAACTGTTACAACTGCAATTTCCCTCTAGGGTCAATAAAGTATTTCTGATTCTATTATCCGAGGTCTAAGAGGACCGGACCAAGAAACTGTCTGTGAGAAAGTGCTTGTACACTGTTAAAAAAAAAAAAAAAAAACACCCAATAGAATCTACTAAACTAACTAAATTTGACAGCGATAACACACTAAAATAAATAAGGGAAAGTCTACCTAACCTTTTTTCAATATATTACACAGCTAATTGCTTATAGAAATGTAATGACAACAATATAACTTTTAATTTCTTATCTATTTCGTATTTATTATTAATATATAAGACTAATTAAACATTACCTATTCGGAAAAGGTTTGCTTTACTTTAAAAATGGTGTCAGACACAAAAGAAAAAAATGACGACAGGAGGTACAAAAGGACATCACCCCTCACCCCACCTCCCAATCACTGTCTAATGCCATTAACTTTGAAGAGGTTCTTTAACAACTACATCACACTAACCCTTTCTACTACTCTTAAGTCTGGGGTATTTAAGATTGCTGAATGAATAATAATCAATGATTATAAAAGGCAACAAACATAAAGAGGCATCACAACTATATGCAAATTTTAAACTACGTGTCTATTTGCAATGTATACACCAACCAGCCACTTCATTAACAACGCCTCTTTATTCCTACACTCTAATAGCCACACAGGAGCACTGTGCAGTTCTATAATTACAGACTCTGCATACTCTGCTAGCCTCCCTTCACCCTGTTCTTCAATGGGCAGGACCCCACAGGACTGACCACCACACCACAGAGCAGGTAGTATCTGGGTGGTGGGTCATTCTCAGCACTGCAGTGATACTGACATGGTGGTGGGGTGTTAGTGTGTGTTGCGCTGGTACAAGTGGTTTAAACACAGCAGTGCTGCTGGAGTTTTTAAACACTGTGTCCACTCACTGTCCACTCTGTTAGACACTCCTACCTAATTCTTCTAGATGTAAAGTCAGAGACACACGCTCATCTGTTGCTGCACAGTTTGCGATGATTATCCTCTAGTTATTCATACCTGCTTTGTGGTGGTCAGTCCTGTGGGGTCCTGACCATTGAAGAACAGGGTGAAATGAAGGTAATAAAGTATGCAGAGAAACAGATGGACCCGAGAGAGCGCAATTGACCACTGGCTTCCTGCAGTTTGTAAAAGAAGAGTTGGCTGACTGCACACGTGTCGGAAGGGGAGTGTGTTGGTCTTCACCCTCACTAGTCCTCATTCCCACACGTGTTAGCTAGCTAACATTAGCTGCTTTAACATTAGCACAACTTTAGCATCCACACATTCAGGTAGCTTGCTAGCAAAATGCCTTATCTAGCTACCAAGTTCATTTATCCAGATACCGTCCTCGTCCACATCTTATTAACTAGTCCTAGTTTAATACAGAAGCACACAGACTACAAATCTTGTGATAGATCCTCTTCTTAAATACATCTTTTGAAGTTGCAGTTGTCATTGATGGAAAACAGGCAGAATATATAAAATTGGTCCATTATTAGTTATTTTACCTACTGACTAACAGACTGGAGACAATTATATAAACGATTTACATGGGTTGTATACTCCACCCTCCAGAATCCTGCTGAAAAAGGCTCATCAAACCCCATGCTTGAGGTCAAAAGACCTTCAGAAAGGGGTGCTGGTGCACTGTTCTACTGTGCAGTGCCTGAACTTCATGAAAGAACCATTAGAAGAAACCCTTTGCTGTCTCCTTACCTCAAATTTCATCAGAAAGTTTCAAAGGAACATCCAAACAAGTCTGGTGGATTTTTGGAAACAAGCCCCGTAAAAATAGAATTCTTATTTTTTATATACTATAATAATAAGGATGATAATAAAAAGAATATCTAATGTAATGCTTTTTGGAAATTACGTCATATTTGTCCTCACTTAGCTTCTCACAGTAACAGACATTCTGACATTCTAACAGACAGTGCTTTACATGCTTTTCCTTTTTTTTCGTATTACTAATAAATGTACAGTATGTACAGTGCTGTATGAAACCCCTTGGGCTAGTGAGAGTGTCTAGTGCTTCCTAGAAATGCGGGCCTATCGTCCTTGGCCGTCTGTGTTTGTCTCTCAGGATTGCAAGACTGCAGTTAAGCTTCCTTCTTGTTTATCCTTAAACAAGCAGCAATTGTAATGTAATTCCTTGGGAAGTGGTTTCATCGCGATGGTTGAACGTAATCACTATTTACACCACGAACAACAACTTTTCTTTTTAGTGCGTTCAACACCAGGCAGGTCTCCACTGGCCGCGATAAAAGATAGCGATCCTTCTGTCCTCCAGTCATCGGTCCGTCAAGTTAATACGTGACTGACATTTCAGAGGCCGATTGTTTACCCTATGTAATCTAACACTTTAAGAAGATACCGCTCAATTTATTTCAAGCTATCAATACATGAGTTTTAAATATCAACTGACTGACTGGGGAAGTTCCCCTTTCAGGTTTGCAGAGTGTAAAAGAGTAGATGAGCCGCGATAAAAGGGGCAGAGCAAGATTAGAGAAGCACGCTGAGATTACTGGCATTCAGCACCAGTGACTGACAGGAACTCACAATGGACAACAGTCACTAAGAGTGGGCAGTCTGTCAGGAGAAGACAGTTAGAAACCCTGTACTGTATGGCATAACACAGCGTTCTGGGACTTATACAGTGTGCTGCTATACTGTAAGTCACCAAAACCAAAAAGTGTGTGTGTGTGTGTGTGTATGTGTATGTGTGTGTGTGTGCTTGTGTGTGTGTGTATGTGTGACACTGGTATTGTTTCCTGCCTGCACTCTGTGATAAAATGTGGGGTTTGTGGGGCATTGTAAAACTTTCCCTTTCCTCACAGTGTGCTCCCTCATGATCAGATGAAACCATAAATCAGACAGCTTAGCTTAAAGCCACAGCATTATTCAGTGTTGGCCAGATTGCTTGTAACGATATTCTTGAAACTTACAAGAATATTCAGAGTTCAGAGTAGAGAGAGAGCAACCAACGGGGGGTACCGGCTGTGGAACGAAAGAGCTCTACGGACGGGTGGCATTCTTTTAGAGATTGTCGCCTGGAAAGGTCTGCATATGTGATGCCAAGACGTTTAAAAAATAATGTAAATGTCTTTTATATGTGACCTGATCCTGATCTTTACTCTGATCCAGGAGTGAGAGTTTGTCAGTTGGTAAGGTTGCTAATAAAGCAGAATGATAAACATCTCCAGTCTGCCTTATGAAATTCACAATTAGTATAAAAGACAGGCTAGATCTCTGACTTCTGTGCGACACTGGCCCTTTAGTCATCGCAGAAATCAATCAAATTAGCAGTAGAAATAAGACTAAAGACTTTTATTTGTTCAAGCTGGAAGCCAGAGGTAACAATTCCACTTCTTTAAATAGCATACCAGCTCATCACAACGTATAGCCTATCAGTTATTGTCTGGTCTAGACAGTAGTAAGAATGTCATTTTCAGTGTTTTCAATAGTTGTAATTATTTAGGTGTTTTGTTCAGTGCGAATCTTTTGGAAATCCCTTGCAAATTGCGTTTGCAGATCAGTAAAAGTCTATCTGTCAGTTCTGTCCAAAGTGTGGTAATCAGCTCGTGTGCATTCTCTGCACAAGGACGGTGCGGCCTTTTTTTTTTAATCTAGCCACATTTTTGTTGTGTCTATTTGCCAGTCAGGATTTATATGGCTCCTCACGTAGAGCATGAGCTGCCATTTTTACAGATACATCAAATGCTTCTGACTCAACAGCAATTACTTTCATACTGCCTATAACTGGATTCCGAGTTAACACACAGGAAGGACTGTGGTGTACAGTTAGGTTTTGTAAAGCTTACGAGTGGCATCCCACAAGGGTCAATGCTAGGCCCAATCCTGCCTTCTTCTTCTATATACATAAATAACACTGCGTCGGGGATCATGAAGCGCAGTCTATATTTGTATGTGGAGGATGCTGTACCTTACGCTTGTGTTCACTCCACAGATCAGGCCATTTCAGAAAAAGGAAGGACAGCTCTGTTGTCTCTTTCATTAATGCTGTGCAAAGGACTCACAGACGTCGGCACTTCAACGAGGTGCAATGCAATGGTTATAAAGATTGGTACATTTAGTAAACACAGAAAAGTAGACACAGAATTCATGCTTCCATTAAGTACTTTTGTACTTTTTGTACTTGTTTTGGTAGTAGTATTTGATTTGGTACATAGAAGTTACTGTGGTATCTATTTTAATACATTATGATGTACCTTATTTAATAAGAATTGTTATGCTTACTGTTGAGGACTGAATTTGACCTATGAGAAAGTACTGTATTATGTTCATTATTAACATTTTACATGCTGTATCACAGTTCTCTGATAGCTCTGCACTTCTGCGATCCTTGTGCACACCAGTGAAACAAAATTCAGAACACAGAACACATTTATTGAAATATGTTATTTACAATTTGACCTTTTTTATTTTGGATTTAATATCATTATATTTTTCTATTTAAAAAATTGTTAACTGTTTTTTAATTACTCAATTTTCAGTTAGTTGTTGGTTTCATTAGATATTATAGTTTTATTGCCTTCAGAAGTGTCTTCCTGGCACTGATGCTCTGGTCTCAGCTGGGCTCATATCCTTAAAATAAATAAAATAAAAATAAATTGTATTAAATAAAAAAAAAAGAAAAGAAAAGAAATCATATCAAATTAAATTAAAACTTAAATTTAACATGCATTTTTTTCTGGCAGCGATGCTCTGGTCTCAGCAGGGCTCATATGCTTAAAATACATAAAATAAAAATAAATTTGATTAAATAAAAAATACAAATAAAAGAAATCATACCAAATTAAATTAAAATTAAAATTTAAAAAGCATTTTTCCTGATAGTGATGCTCTGGTCTCAGCTGGGCTCATATGCTTAAAATACATAAAATAAAAATACATTTGATTAAATAAAAAATTAAAATAAAAGAAAACATACCAAATTACATTTAAATTTAAATTTAAAAAGCATTTTTCCTGACAGTGATGCTCTGGTCTCAGCTGGGCTCATATGCTTAAAATAAATAAAATAAAAATACATTTGATTAAATAAAAAAATAAAAATAAAATAAATCATACCAAATTAAATTTCAATTTACATTTAAAAAGCCATTCCATGTTTGCTGAAAGTCTAATAAGTTTCAGACAGGTGTTATTAATACTTGCCACACTGGCAATTGATCTGTTATGAGATTACTTTCTGTTGCTTTTTCTAATTGATTCCAGCTTGTTATTTCTAATGTGGTTTAGCTTGTATAGAAATACACAAATGTGATCACAAAGTTTAGTTCAGTTGAAGCCATGTGACTTAGCAGATGTTGGTGTTAATATTATCTGTGTGATGTTTGCTGATGAGACTCCCCTATCACCTGATCCCTGAAGACCTACGCTCGGGGCTTTTTAACCTTTTCTCTATTCATTCAACAGAGGTGGGAAATTCCCTGTCAGACTCCCACACAGTTTGATTATTTTCCTGCTCAAATCTCCATGATCTCAGAAGCTATTTCCCAGGTTTGGAAGACAATTTTAAGCAGGGAGATCACCAAGCTCTGCTGGACTCCTAACTTGATACACACTGATGGGCCAAAAATGATGTCTGTCAACAGAACTCCCCAACCCAACTAGGCATGAACTACACAAGATATCTAAAGATGCCCAGTGGTCTCAGGCACAAAAGCAATAACAGCACATGATTGGATTCTCATGTGGATTAAGATTAGGGGGGGGGGGGTTTGGAGGCCAGGGCACTACCTTGACCTTTTTGTTCTGTTTCTCAAACTATGATCAAAGTCTTTATACAGTTTGACAGTGTGCATTATCCAGCTAAAATAAGCCACTGCTATCGGGACATACCACTGAGATAAGGTGGTTTACCTGGTTCACAACGATGTTAAGGTGGGTGGCACATCTATATTAATGCCAAACTTGCCACAAGCATCACACAGCCTCTGCTGGCTTTCCTTTTGTCCATTATGCATCCTGGTGCCAAGCTAAACAGTACAGACATACATAGGCGTCTATGTGATGTTTAGGAAAATGGGACTCATTGGGCCAGGTGACCTTTTTCCATTACTCCAAGGTCCAGTTCTGGCAATTGCATGTATACTTGTAGGTGTTTGCGTCAGTGGACAAGGGTTAGCATGGGCACTCTGACACAGTAGCCCTTTTGACGATTGCATTAATAAGCCTCAGGTCCCCAACACTCCGGGGACCACAAGTTTGTGGTTTGTTCGTGTGGTACCACTGCTGACCTGGAGTACACCAGAATCCTTCTTGATGCTCAAACACAGTTGTGTAGCCAAAATAATTTGGGCCTTGTCAAAGTCACTCAGGTCTTTACGCTTTCCTAATTTTTTTTTAAGGATTCAGGGAGACTATTGTTATTCACATCACATGTGGTACATGGGGTGGAATGAAATTAAGATCTCAAGGTCTCAGTTACACCCAAAGAGCAATTACTGAATAAATAAAATAATAATAATTTTAAAAATCTAGAGTATAAGAAGGATAGACATAAATAGGAAAAAAATGGAAGAGCAGAGAAATAAAAAAACAGTAGCACCAATGTAATAACAATATGAGATGAGTGTAGCAGCATGAATGAATTAATAGCACTAGCATAATAAAGTGTCCAAGTGTATGGGTAAAGTGTCGAAGTGTCCTCAAAAAGTACTATCTAACATACTGTGGTGCTTAAAAGTTTGCAAACTCTTTAGAATTTTGTATATTTCTGCATAAATGTGACCTAAAACATTATCAGAATTTTCTAAAAGTCCTAAAAGTGGATTAGGGGAACCAAATCAAACAAACAAGACAAAAATATTTACTTGAAAATGATCCAGTATTACATATATGTGCTGTGAGTGTGTGACCGCCCTGTGTATATAAACAGTATATGGTGTGAGTCCCTAAACTAAATGTTTCCGGTAACTGTTGATTAGTCCTGCACATCAGCTTGGAGGGATTTTAGCCCATTCATCTGTATAAAACATCTCGTACTGTGCAACGTTTGTGTGCGTTTCCTCTAATTAACTGCTTGCTTCAGATCCTTACACAGCGTTTCCATTGGACTAAGGTCAGGACTTTGACTTGGCCATTCCAAAACACAAACTTTTCAACTCTTCTCTAACTGTTCTTTGATAGAACAATTTGGGTGCTTAGGGTCATTGTCTTGCTGCATGACCCACATTATCTTGAAATTCAGATTCATGCCCAGACATTTTCTTTTAGTATTTGCTGAAATAATTTAGAATTCATTGTTCCTTCAATAATGACAAGCTGTTCTGGCCCAGATGCAGCAAAAGAGGCCCAAATCATGATACTACCACCACCGTGTTTTACAGATGGGATAAGGCTTTTATGCTGGAATGCAGTGTTTTCCTTTCAGCAAACATAACACTTTTTGTGTGAACCAAAATGATTTATTTTGGTCTCATCTGTTCACAAAACATTATTCCAGTAGCCTTCTGGGCTGTCCGTGTGATTGGTGTTCTTTTTGGAGAGCAGCAGCTGTCTCCTTGAAACCCTGCCATGCACACCGTTGCTGTTCAGTGTTCTCCTGATCCTCAGGAACATTAGAATTAGCCAATGTGAGAGAGGTCTTTAGTTGCTTAGAAGTTACCGCAAAGTGTTACATGCTGTGCTCTTGGCGTGATCTTTGTTGGTCAGCCACTCCAGGGAGGGTCATAATGGTCTTGAATGGTCTGTCTGACTGTAGATAGGTGGAGTCCATACTCTTTAGAGATGGTTTTATAACCTTTACCAGCCTGATGTGCCCCAACAACCCTCCTTCTGAGGGCCTCAGAAATTTGTTCATGCCCCCCACTTATACCTGATTGTCATTCCATTGATTGAAAACACATGACCCGACCTACAAATGATCTGATAATGGTAACTTACAGATATTTAATATTGAATCACAAAATAATAATATTTTCATTTATGTGATTATTTCCATATGTGTTTTTTATTTATATATGTGTTTGATTCCCTTCTCATAGGAGTTTTAGGTCCAATTTTTGCAGAAATATAAAACATTTCAAAGGGTTCACAATTGTTCAAGCACAGCTGTATATCCCAGACCCTGACATGCATCGTTGGTATGAGATAATAATGTTGTGGTTCTTTGGCGTAGGTAACAATAAAGGCATTATCATTCCTTGAACCACAAACCTCTTTTTTTGCCATGAAAAACTTATTTATGGTCTAGAATGCAAAGATACACCAACAACTATCGGCCAGCTACATTTCCTTTCTGTGTTTTTTTCCTTGAACACCTGTCCTACAGACACGCATTTGCATTGAGTACTATTTCACAGCGATTATCCATATTTGCAGATTGTGTATGTTGTTTTTGTATGTGAGTGAGTGCTCACACACACATGTGTGGGGTGTGTGTGTGTGTGTGCGTATGTGTGCGGCTTTCATCCTGCCAAAAGTATTTACATTTTCCAGGCCAGGCTGGAGTGAGCATTTTATCTCCTCAAACAAAGAACCGCTTTCCTTCCCTTTCTTTGCGAGCTCTATTCAAAAGGCCTATTAATACCAAAGCCAATGTGGGAAGGTCTGTGTAACCACAATACACCCCCATGTTCAACTTCTTTATTTACTGCTGCCCTGTGAAAATACAAGAAGTTCCCAAAGTGCCCAGCACACCTCATGCCTGTATCAGTGAATGGGCTTTAGCTTTACCAGTAAAAATTATACCTTTGACTGCATATGGCTTACAGTTTGTGGGTGAGATTATGGCTGGGCCGTTACAGTTGATGAAGGACGCCATGGAGGAAGCATATCTCATTTGTGTATCTTTATGGAAAACTGTGCTTTACCCTTTTCGAGTTCTATTCCACTTTCATTCATTTTTAGTTTATAACTCAGATTTCCTCATTTACCCTCTTAAAAAGAAAAATGGCTTCACATGGTTCCTTAAATGATGCCATAAAAGAACCACTTTTGGTGTGTAATAGTGACAAAATAGAGAACAGAGAGGGTGAAGAATGATTTAAAGGTCTAAAAAACTTGATGTAAAGGTTCTTCACCAGTTTAAAGGTTCTTCACACACACACACATCTCTATTACAAACATGGGTAGTCATAGAATCAAAAGTGGTTCTTCATTGGCTTCATTCAAAGAACCATTTAAAGCAAGAATTTTTGATGACTGAACTTCTATACTTATATTTTAAATAACAGATGTATTTATGCTTTTTACTTGCTAATGTTGATTAAAATATCTATATTCTAACTAATACACGGGCCAAAGAGCCTTACGGCAAATTTTCAGCAAGATCATAGGTCCACTAAATTCGAACAAGCTCACTAATTTCACGACCCAACAAGTGTATGTTTTAAGCACACATAAAATTAAAATGCAATAAAAATGAAATAAAAATAAATAAAAATAAAATTTTGTTCTAAAACACATTGAACATCACTTTAATTATCATATATATATATATATAATTATTTTTGTAATTTTGCGAGAATTTACATTAGAGACTTAAATATTTTTAGTGAAAAGTTTTGTAAAACACTATATCCAAAATTGATATGAATAAATATACAGCATTATTTTTTTAGAATAACACTTTTTATATGGCACTACATACCATGTACCTTCAGGGATGGTTAGTAAAGTAATACAGTGGTGGCTCAGCGGTTAGAGCGCGGGCTATTGATAACCCGGGCTTGGCAAGCTGCAACTGTTGGGCCCTTGAACAAGGCCCTTTACCCTCTCTGCTCCCCGGGCGCTGGAGTTGGCTGCCCACCGCTCTGGGTGTGTGTGTACTCACTGCCCCTAGTTCACTAGTGTGTGTGTGTGTGTGTGTTCACTACCACAGTGTACACTGTACAGTGACAAATACGTGCACCATTACCTTTACCTTTACATGGAACGCTGATCAGGATACCAAAAAAAAAAAACCCTACAGTTACAGTAAAAAAAGTGAGTAATTGGATTACAGGTACATTTTAAAAACAGAGAGATTACCAACAGGATTACACTACAGCCTAATCAGGATCACTGATTTTACCGTGTTTGTTTCTAATCGAGTGATTGTGAGAAGCTACTGTTGTTGTTCGTCGTGACTTTTTCTTTCTGTATTTAATGACACAAATAACGCCCCCCGGTGGAGAACCTTGGCCTTGCCTTCCATGTGCGCTGTGCTAAAAAAAAAAAAAAATTTAAGCAAAAAGGAAAAGAATATTACTGTCCAGTGTAAATTCTGCCTTCCATCAGTAAATATCCCCTCAGCTTTAAAGGAACATTTGAAGGTATAAAACTCACCATGAATCCATGTACATGTGTTTTTTGAGCGACACCATAGAAGAACCACTTTTGGTTCCATAAAAAACACGTTTATACTAGAGATGTGATCTTGAAATCGCTCAATTTTGGCTCAAAAAACATTTGTAGCATCTTTATTTTTAAGAGTGTAGCTAGACGAGCTAGCACTGCTGTATGATTAGCGGACAGCTGGACACTGTGTTGTGCTGAACAAGTGTATAGGTTTTTTATTGTGACAGTTTAGCAGTAATAGCATTAGTCGCAGTAACCTGTGAGCTAAAACTTATATATCTGCTAGAAAACAATGCATACACCAGCAAATCAGACCAACCCCACATCGGTATATTGACGTATAGTGAAAATGATAATAAATGCTTATATTTATTTCTAATTAACTAAAAACAATTGCTGGCCTTGCATCCTGTGATCACCCTGGGTAGTCTCTGAACCCACTGTGGCCTTGATCAGGAGGAAGTGGCTAAGAAGATGAATGAATATATTAATGATCAATTTTAGAATTCATATATTTAAGCTTATTTAAGTCTCTTTTTTTGCATCATTTCATTTAAGAACACTGGGCTTCATGCACTCGTTCAACTATTCTGGAAATTTCATATTCAAATGTATGGTAAATAAGCCTTATTCCTTGGGTTTCTTCATATTCGCCAGCCTTTCATAAATCAGGCCTATAATTATTATAACCACCTACATTAACCATGTACTGCTCTGCTCCTGGTTCATACAGTGTGAACGCTAGTGAAGGCTTTAGACAAGCAGAGTAGCTCTCTTTTCTCAGCCTCCTGGCCTGAAAAAAAGGCAACCAGACATGATAGACCATAAAGCAGGCTATTGTGGTGTTTCACAAAGTACCAGTCTCTCAACAATCTCCAAAACCATGGACACATTCATGTTATTAACAGCTACGCTTATCTGTCCACACCTAATGAACATGCCAATCGGCCAAGGCTACCGTATGTGTATGTGCTCGGTGTCTGAAAGTACCTCATGAACACAGTCTCAAAACATCTGTATGCAGGGCATATTTAATGGAATCAAAGCAACAAAAGAAGAGTATTTGATCGATACACCCACAGGAACCCTGAAGGTATAGAAGGTATTCATGCACGGTCATAAATTATTACCATGTTTTTTTAACAGGACATAACAAAAACAAACAAACGAACAAACAAACAAACAAGCACATGAAGTGCTCGTTCCAATATTGCACATTATTCTGTACGTCATCAAAGCTATGACATGAGGTAACAGTTGGTGAAGCTAAAGAAAGAAAGGAGGGTAATCCTGTGAAAAACTGTCATCATCATCATCATCATCATCTATTGCTGATATAAATGGAAGGCTTCATCACAATTCATGTGGTGACCCACATAAACCCGTTTCACTATTTTCAAGAGGAATGACAGATTTTTCAATTCAATAATTTCACATGTCAGAGCAAGTCATGTTTAATTACACTATGCAATTTTTTTTCCACCTCCCACCAAATGCAAATACAGTACTTGTCCAAAACCCCCCCATGGAAGCTGCTGTTAGGCCTGAGGGTATGGAAAGGTCATATATTATTACTGATGTTAACAAACAGGATTCCCAGGCAGCTAAGAAGTTCCAGATAATTATTGCACTCGTGGGGGATTCCCCCCAGTCTGAGAATTAGGAGCTGAAGAATGAATAATGGCTGGTGATGGCTCAGCAGGCCAGAGCTCCACCCTGGAAAAACTGGAACATAAAGGAGACAGGTTCAACCTCAAGTGCAGTAGGCCAACGTAGGCTATCTGCCGCATATGTGCGGTGTGGCTGATTACCACAAACAATTATTTCTGATTATTTACCTGCATCAGAAAAGAAACAGTGTTGACTCAAAACGCACATGCCGGCTGATTGGCTTCTATATAGGTGTGTTTTGTAGCCCCCACTCCACTCCACTACATCTCACCCCTGAACTGAGAAGAGCATGGGCTGCTCAGAGCCCCTACTGTGCAAGGAAGAGGGAAGATACAGGAACTGGCATATCTATTGGACAGATCGCTGTAAACAAGTTCCTCTTTTGAAAGCGCTGCGCAACAAACAACAAAACAATGACCAAAAAAAAAAAAAAAAAAAAAGAGTTATGATTGATAAAGAGTGAAAAGTTTAACTAGGAAAGCATTTACTATACGCTGGCCTCACATGTACTCAAATAGCAACTTTTCAAATACTGATAACTATCATTAAAGTTTAGTACATTGGCAGAATGATCTAAAAAAAAAAAAAAAAAAAAAAAGTGGTATTGCATCACTAGGCATTTTGCTTTTTAAAACAACTATATGAAGCCATGCCTTAATCATGAAAATGCTTTTAAATTAAACTATTCTTTTAACCTTGTACTAAAATGAAATGCTCAACACCTACACTGAAGGGCTGCAAGTTACTGTAAATAGCTTTAACCCTGCACGTAACCCCTTCGGCTAAGTGTTTGTTGCATTACCCGCATTACTATGTATAATACTCTCATAAATGTTACCAATACTGTTTCAAATCAAGGCATAGTGAGCAACAGCAAGGAATTAAATTAACATCAAACCAAAGCTCTAATTAAAAGGGAACTCCACCAAAATTTCAAATTTGTGGTTTTGACATGAAGAGGTTCATTGAAGAGAAACTTTCGGAGCCTTAACTTTTCGCTATAGTGATGAATGGAACCAGATGTCTGAAGAGGAGTTTAAAGCTACATCACAAAAAGCTATTACATGAAATGGTTAAGAATACACTGCAAGATGCTCAAGACACTGTATTAGTGTAGTGCTGGGATAAACTCCTGCCCTATTCTTGTTTAACTAATAAGTGGTGGAGAGGTACATGCAATACACTCATTTAACCATCACTGACATTATATGTAGAAAAGTCAGAAAAGACTGTAGATTCACCCCCTTTTTTACCAGGCCTCTGGTTCCAATCACCACCACTGTGATGAAATCCAAGCTGGGAAGTTTCTCTACACTGCACCATGTGACATTCAACCACATGTCAGCAACTGAATTGTGCAAAATTAAAAATACAAAATGAAATTACTGCTGGAATTCCCCAGTTAACATAATCTGAGTTTGGATCAGGAGCACTCTGTGTATGTGGTCACCATGTTTCCCCTGCGCTGAGTGACTGTCCTGCAGTGCTGCTGTCTGGCAGAACCCTGAAAGCCACTGCCAGTGTTACCAGAGTGTCCGTCGAAAGAGAACATATCTGCAAACATGTCATCAAACATGCCACCGCCGAAAGAACTCTGAAAGTGCCTCCTGTGTCTTCTGTGTGCCTCCTCGTGGGACTGAAAGTGACTTTCAAAGTGCCTCTTATGCTGGGAGTGTGCCGGTTGTCCAAAAACATCAAAGTCTCTGAAAATGTCCTCAAAGTTAAAGCTGAAGGGTTGGTGAAACTGGCTGCCGCTGGCTTTTGTGCTCTTTCTGTTGAAAGGGCCACTCCTCATCTGATCATACTCTTGCCTCCTTTTGCTGTCGGACAGCGTTTCATATGCTGAGGAAAACAACAAGGGACATGAAAAAAGAATCAGTCATTCCTGTAGTCGATTTGTTTTCCTGCTCCTACACATGTGCTTCAGTTCCTGAAGGATGTGCTCTTCATCTACTCAGTGTCTGTCTGACAACTTAGCTATCATTACGTTTTTGGCACCTTATTCAGCATACATTCTGACATTAGCTGAGGAGATAACGTTGAGAAGCCTGCCCAAGTTTAATTTTAATATTTTGTGAAGAATTAATAGGATTCTTAGGTCCCCGGGTGCCGCTTTGGCCACGTGTGCTCACTGTCAATGTGTGTGTTTGATCACTAGTGCATGTGTGTTCACTGTGCGGATGGGATGAAGGCGGAGGCCAAATTCCTTCTGTGTCCAACACAAATGGTGAATGATTGTCTTGTCTAACTCAAAAAAGGTGTTTGTCAGTGGACAAATGGTGTGTGTGTGTGTGTGTGTGAGATAGAGAGACAGTAAGAGTGTTCTGCTTGCAGTGTTTGTGGAGGCTTAATTAATGTGAGATAATGAGCTCACAATTTGACTCAGGTTGCTGGCAATCCCACAGGGTACAGTGTTTCTCTTCAACATCCTGTCTACTTTTTGGGTCTTCTATAAACAACCATTTACTAGAGGCTTTCCACCAAGAACAATGTAAACATACAAAGAACCATGCATTCAAATGCATCCTCCTGGAGTTGTCCTGGTTACTACATAAAACCACTGCCTTTCCTAAAAAACTAAACCCTCGAAGAACTCTTATTTTTTAAGGCTGTAGTAATCCAAGCTTTGAGTGAGATGCGCTGCTTGAATTGGTTAAGAATCTATGCGTTCACAACCATCAGTGTTTCTCCTGTCTCCTGCTTTTCTTCACTTCACTCTGTGACTGAAAATCTCTAGCTAACAAATTATGGATCAGAAACGTGGCTCTTGTGGTGAGTAATCACAGGTTGTGCCGCTCATGTAACCATCTGTAATGCCAGCAGAGCAGTGAGAGTACCTTCAGCAATCTCCCTGAACTTTGCCTCTGCATCTGGGCTCTTGTTCTTGTCCGGGTGGTACTTCATGGCCAATTTGTGGAAGGCTTTCTTGATCTGACGTTCAGAGGCATCTTTGGGCACTCCCAAGATCTCATAGTAGTCTTCCTCAGCCAGGATGAGCTCTGTGATCATCAGAATGCACACAGCTACAGTAAACACGGACTGAGCTGTGGCCATGGCTGCGGTCAGTCCTGTAGACAGGAAGGAAACAGCGGCTGTTCACACCAATTCACACATTTTCTCAACCAAGCTCTTGAGCAGTTGCTCTGTGGCGTCTGCTCTGACAGCTTGACAGTTTGTTTAGAGAGACTTCTCACAGAGTTTTGGTTCAATAAACAGAGACTACTGCTCGAGCTGTCGGTTACAAACGTTTAAGGAAATAACCGTTAATCAAGAACTGGCGCTAACGTTGTTCGTAGCTTAGCTAGGAGAGCTATAGCTAGCTATGACAACAAGAGCGAATACGTCAGGCGTCGGTGGACCAACGATTAGATTTTCTCTCATGACATAGCTAGCGTTTATTTTTACTTTGAAATAACGTATATATACAGAAGAACAGCAAACGCTGTAGTTACGGCGGACCCAACATATAAAAGGTGGTTATTAAGACTTACCCAAGCGCAAGTATGGTCGCTCTCCTCCGGCTGCATCTGACGGTTGACAGAACAGCTGATACTTTTTTGGTCGAACAACATTCTCTGCGTGACGCTGCGAAACTTCTGCACCACGACGCGTAATCCTATTGGTCGCATCTCAGAAGAGGTGACGAGCTGCACTGTGATTGGTTGAGGCCGTGAGCGCGCCTGTGCTTTTCGCGCCGCCGGGGAAATGTTGGCTGTGACACAAACCGACCCACACTGCCTCACCCATTGAACTGATCTTATCATTCAGGTGTCAGTGTTGTTGTAAATAAGATGTATAGTACATCATAAGGCACGTTAGTCACACGACAGTAATATTGTCATAAATATTATAAGGCGGACTCTGTTTTTTTTTTTAAGGAGACGCGCTCTACAACTGTACACTGCCAGAACAGGGCATTTCCTGGTTAACTTCACTACATAGGGAATAAGGACTCGATTTGAGACAGATCCGCTGTCGATTTAACATCACAGGATGACCCGGTACCCAAGCCAAAACATGCAGTGTTGAGGAAACACGTTCAAAAGACAGTTTAGGAATAAGCCTTCGTTCATTAGAGCAAATGTGGGTTAGCTAAATTGTACAACTGGAGACTTGTGACAGCTAATTTATAGAGATAATTTAGCGTAATATCACACTAACAAGATGTATTACTTCACCACAGATGCAGTAGATTTGCCATGGTTCATATCACATGTTTGCCTCTTTAGTTTAGAACAGAACATGCCGGACTAACATTGCTAACAATCACTGGACTTGGACTGATACAAATCTGAGTTTGCCAAAATCTAAAAGTATTAGCTACCATTAATGCTAAATATGAAGGAGTGGTGGGCAGCTTTTTGCTGCTCGAGTTTCTAGACTACCCGTTGTAATGGGGGCACGCGCTGTACCCCCACTTGCCATGATAGTAATACTAGTGATTATTATTATTAGTAGTATTAATATCAGTATTAGTATTATTATATATTATTTGGTAATTTTACTGTCATGCACATTAATAAATATTTTCCTCGCTGCATAAAAGCTTTACGCTTCAGTGGTGTAATATGTATTTTTGGTGATTATACGGTTAGCAGTGGCATTGACGAAAAATATGCTTGGTTAAAATTATTTACTATTTTAAATATCTACAATGTTCGTTACTGATATAACTGCGAAAATAAAAAAAATGACTCTGACTGAAGCATTAGCTGTTTAAGTATGTGGAAAGACAGTGGAGCATTATGGGAAATGTAGTATCTGTAATGATTTTGTGTGGCGTGTCTTGTAGTTCTTTTCATCAGTTTAAGATAAACATTACTTTTTACCGCCGTGATTTTAGTGGGGCACAGCAACATTTTACTAGGACACGTGGACCAAGAAATTGTGTCTAATGACGCCCTTGTTGCTCAAATAAATGAAGGGTTAGCATTTCACACAGGTGTCCACATGATGGCACTATGGTAAAGTCATTCTTCATGTCTTATCTATACACATGTACACTTTTATGAATTTAATTAATGATTGTTAAAACTGACACATCAGACTAAACTCAATTGCTATCAATTCGCAACGTAGTGAAGCACAGGATGATTCAATATTCAATGTATACACACGCAGTCACGGAAACAATACTGGTAAACAATCCAACTGAATAAAATGAACAGTGTTTGTAAGATGGCCCAAGAATACGACAAGAACTAGAAGCCTATTGAAAGGAAAAATATGCAAAAATCCCCCAAACGAAAACTTCTGCTTTTCTTTTATTATTTGGACACAATAAATTGTGAATCTTAAAATGGTACATAAACTTACGTAAATCTTTTGTCTAAATCTAAATGTTATGACTTTTAGAACTAGTTCATATTTTCACTCATAAAGTATAAATCCATAAATATAAAATGTAAAATAATACATAAATCATAAACAGCATAACGACCAATAACAGCGGCCCTGAAGCTGCAGTGTGCGCTCTCTGCCCAGTTACTCTTGGCGTGAGCTCATCCCGCCACGTGACCACCACTGTGCGTTCCTATTGGCTGGTAGGCCCCGGGGAAGTTGTTTTTGTCAAGAACAAGGAAACCTGTCAACACAAAAACAAAGTGAAACAGCGAGTCTGATTAAACTACAACATTAACAGCGGAACAACAACAGCCCAACAGCCGTTCCTCAATACAGGATCATGTGTAGAATAAGAAGCCTGTGAGTATTTCTCTCTCCTGTTGTTTTCACGTCGTGCAGTAGCTCAGACTGGTGGTACTCGTCTGATATCTGAGTCACAGTTATCTCGATATCTCAAATTCAGTTTCACTTAGGCTGCATGTAAAACTGGGTGTTCACTCAAGTCTCAAGACCCGCGACATTACAGTATTAATTCAGGACTCTAACACTAGCAACAGATTAAAAAAAGTCTTAGTGGATGAATTCATTCAACTGTATTAAATCAGGGCTGACTCTGAACTGGGACTAGACCCTCTGACGTAAAAACAGTGCCGGGACAGGTAAGGTAAAGTGCCATAACTCGATGTAATAGACACGTATTGTGGGGCCAAAGTTGTGCTGAGAAGTTATCTAGCTAATTGACTGAATTCTGTCATGTCAGGTATGTTATGAGTGTTATGAGTTAATACTATGATAAAAAATTAAACCCAGATTGAGCACAGAATATTATTTGACCTTATACAGAATAACCTAATACTACAGAATACAGCATCATTGTGCTAGCAGCCTTTTTAAAGGTCCCACTTCCTGCATTTTTCTTGTATTGAATTTTTGTGAAATGCCTGTGATTATTATATTAATGTGTGATGTTCTTTATCAGAAACAAAATGTTTACATGGCCATTTCTGAGCCTCTTTTTTGTCTTAGAATTAAAACATAGACTAATGCCTTTAGGACTGATATGAGCTCTGACTGGCTTTCCTTTTCTGTGTTGTATTTGGGGGGGGGGGTTGTAAGTTTTAAAAAATATATGTAGCTATATGTATATGTAATGTATTAGTTGTGACATCACAAAAAACATTCACTCGTTTGGCAGCAGTTTGGAAGTACCCATATATGGAGTGTAAAAACTGGGGAACTGGGGAGTGACATGATTACATACCATCAAGTTCTTTGTTTTTAATATTGGACATTATTGGGAACTAAATAAATATTTATTATAATACTTTAATCATTTATTTGATATGTGTACAGGTTTGTTCCAAAGTGAGTTACTTACTTTACCATAGTCAGAATGACATATTACATATGTATCACACGATATAGTATGAGAAATTTGGAAAATCCTAAAAGTGCTGTTGTACATATTCGCTGTACAGTTTGTATATTGCTGATCGCTTAAAATTAGCTCGAATATTTAAGGAACTCAGGGCGCTGTGGTACAAGCTGTGGCTTGTTTCAGATTCACATCCTTTCGCAGCAAACCAGCAATTGTCATAATCTTTTTTTGGTTTCTCTGTTTCATTCTTAAAAGCAATATTTCTCCAGTGTTAAGATGAATGAACTTTAGACACCCTTTTTTAGAGCCTTTTGTTTCTTTACATCCACATAGAAATAATCCCTACTCATTCCAAAGAGAGTTTTTTTAAGACAAGCTAACACCCCCATAAAATAGTTAAACCTGTCCTTATTGTGTCCGTAGGGGCATTTGTGTGTGTGTGTGTGTGTGTGTGTGTGTGTGTGTGTGTGTGTGTGTGTGTGTATATAGAGATGGAGGAGAGGGCTCGCAGCTGTTTGCTGCGCTCCAGAGGCACTCTGGAGCAGGATATAAAGGCCTCCTACCTCATGGATCACATGATTAGTGACGGGGTCCTGACGGGGGACGAAGAGGACAGGGTGCTCAGCAAGGTATGGCAAATAGACTTAGATCCAGATTAGTAAGTATGGCTAGTTAAAAGCTGATGCTGTTGTGGAAGTAATAACATGTAAGGTTCCTCTTGATGACACTGTTGATTCTCTTTCTCTCTGACCAGCCTACCAGAAGAGAACAGGCAGCAGCTCTGCTAGAGGTGCTCCTGAGGAAAGACAACAGAGCCTACATCTCCTTCTACAATGCTCTCATTAGAGAGAGCTATGGAGACCTGGCCAGCCTGCTGCACAATGACCTGCCACAGCTCAGCCCTGAGGGTGAAAAGAGCTTCTCCAATGGGATCTCTTCTTTTGGTAAATGTCAAATGTCTACAGCTTCTTTCTTACTAAAATGACAAGACCTTGACTATAATATTCAGTAGTATGGATGAACTGCTCACTTCAGTAGAACCCCCTACCTTGTAGCTGCTACCTAGTGTAAAGTTAGAAACCATAGCCCATCTGTTGATTCATCACTGACCACAGAGCTACTCTTCACCCTTAAAAATCAAGGTTCTTTTTCACACTTGCACCAAAAGTGGTTCTTCTATGGCATCACTCAGAGAATCTTTAAGGGTTTAATTAAGTGGATGACTAGGTCAAGAAATGACTCTACAACTTTTTATATGCCCCAGTTTCTAAGTAATATGCTGCTGTGCTGACCTTGATGAAGATGTATTGCTCACTCTAACTAAAAAGTCCAACAAACCCCCAGACTTTCCCTTCAGTGAATTAGCATCCCCTACACTGGCTTTAAAATGTCAGGTATCTCCTAGAGAATTGTCAATTCAATTTGTCTGATTAAGTTGCAAATGTTACATCTGATCTCTCTGTGCTCTAATCGTTTCAGTGCAGGGTATTCTGAGTGAAGGCGGGGTTCCCCAAAGGCCCATGGTGTTTGTGAACCGACCTGGTCTGCTTAACCAAGTCAGAGAGAAGTTGTACCAGCTGCAGACGAGGGTGGGCTGGGTCACAGTGTTTGGAATGGCTGGCTCAGGGAAGTCTGTGCTGGCCGCAGAGGCAGTGAGAGACCATTCTCTAATTAAAGGTACGATATGCATCCAGTTTTTTTGGTCTTAATGTATATGCCCGTTACATACATACCCAAAATACCCCAGGATGCAGTAAAACTGAGGATGCCCTGATCCAATCCAGGATCAGCTATTGGCTATCATAAGCCCAAAAGGTTTTGATCCTTTGTTTTTACCGCTGTGTTTTAGCAAAGTGCCCACACATTCACTGCATTATAAAGTAGTTACATTACCTTACCTTCAGTTAAGAATAGGTACCTCTATACTCATCTAATACACATCTTATGATTTCACTGCAGTGTTTTAAAGTAACTGGGAGCTGAATAATCAGAGAGGTTATTAAACACACTATAAATATAGATTTAAGGCAATTCTGTCCAGAATGTTACATTATATTAAGAGTTTATTAAAAACAAAGTGAATTCCAGTATCAATATGCAGCACATCCTACCTAAACTGAGTGGCTGTATTATTTCTACAAACTCGGGACATTCCTAAACAAGACTATACAAGAATTATAAATGATTGTACAAATGTAACAGTCACAGAGCAAACCTAATGTAGGAATATTTTTCGTTCTGATAAGCGACATTCACTAGCTTGACAACGAGTGGTATGACCTGGTTAGATCTACCAGATTTGTTATATTTGCATTAGCACCTTTTTGAAAAATGGTGTGAGGTTTAAATAAACACTTAAAGACATTGCAACCTGAGTGATTGCCTCTAAAGTCAGAAAACCAAATTACTGATTTTTACTTTACAACAAATTGTTAATGCAGATAAACAACGCATGCCTCATTTATGCTCAATGTTAAATACAGATGGGATGGAGCCTTTTGTCCGTACTCTACTCTCATTTCATCCGTATTTGTGCATGTTCTCTGAAAGCTTCCGGTTACGGACGGAACAGAGCAGTATCACTGGAAACCGTGGGGGCAGTGTAGCCAATAGTTATAATAATAAGCGAAACACGAAAACTGCCTTATGTGAAACTTTTGCACTACTTTTACGAACGTTTACACCACTGCCTCTATTATAATGACCTCCTCCACTGTCGCCATGTTGTTTGTTGTTGTCAGAAACGTTTGACTTTGCCTTTTAGGAGTGTGTAGGACGTATGTGTGGGCAGTTCGTTTGAAACGGACGTCTTAATTTTCGAAAGTAAGGGAAGGGTTAATATGAGCACTTTTTAAGGGAATTCACTCACTTAAGTTTTGTTTAGTATTTAGTTATAGTATTAAACTCAACTTGGACAATGTGTCATACGTGTTATGTGTTATAATGAATCATTAAATAACATAATTATGAATTATTAGTATTAGTAAACATTCTAGTCCTAGATTATGGCCCAAATCAAGCAGATATGTATTGTCATACTTTACTCGCGATGATATAAACATTATAAAGAGATGATTTTATGCAGAGATGGCGTTTGTTAGCTATAAATTCCCTATGGCACTGTGAATGGCACACTGCGTTCACTTAAAATAGCAAGGCAGATAGTTGGACGGCAAAACATAGGTCAAACAGCCACTCCCACTCTGTCATTGACACCAAGAAGACACCGTTACACACATCCTGTGGCAAAACTACAAAAGAGTCAAATATAAAGTATAAAGACAGATAGAACATCTTAATTTTCTAGGTAAAGGAAATTCATACATTTATAGACTTGGTAGTACTGTACTAATGTGTACTTTCTCTCTCTCTCTCGCTCTCTCGTCTGTTTTTCATATCTGAAGAGTGCTTTCCTGATGGTGTTCACTGGCTGTCTGTTGGGCAGTGTGAGAGAGCAGATCTGCTGGTGAGGATGCAGTCTCTGTGTTTTAGGCTTGAGCAGAATCTAACTTCAGATACGTCCCTAAGACCCCCTAGTTCTGTTGACGAGGCCAAAGAACGCCTGCGCTTCCTCATGCTCCGCAGGTTTCCCAGGTAACCTGGCTCAGTTCCATGCATGTTTGCTGCATCCAACAAATCTACTTTGAGACTGATACTGTCTAGCATACACTATATGGACAAAAGTATTGAGACACATGTTTGTTCGTTGTATCTTCTGAAATCAAGAGTATTGAGAAAAGAGTTTCTTATGCTTTTGTTGGAGTAACTGTCTCTACTGTCCAGGGAAGAGGGCTTTCTACTAGATTTTGGAGGAGCATTGCTGTGAGGATTTGATTGCATTCAGTGACCAGAGCATTGGTTAGATCAGGTTGTTTGATGATTACCACCCCACCAATTTATCCCAAAATTTATGCTTCATTCCACTTATTCATCATTCCACTGCTCCACGGCTCAATGCTGGGGGGCTTTATACCCCTCTAGCCCACACCTAGCATTAGGCATGATGCCAATAGGATCATGTTTATCTGCTCTAGAAATTTCTATTGGAACTAGACGAGCTGTGTGTTTTGCATGTGCATTGCACGCCTATGTCAGCCATAGGTGCAACTTAAAGTAGCTGAATGCATTCAGAAGGGGTGTCCACAAACATTTGAACTTATAGTGTGTATCCTAGATTTTGGCCTGTGCCGTGTTCTGGGATAATCAAAATCAGCTATCTATGGCTCATCAGGAAATGAAATCTGTAGAACATCAAGAATGACATCATAAAAAAATAATATTAAGAATGTATTTGATAACTAGTTATCAAATCCTAAAACAGATAAATATACATATTTTTTATGTTTTTACCCCACACCGTTCACACCGTTTCATTTTTTCTTCATTTAACAATATTGCTTTGTGTACAGATTACATGAAATATTGCAATAATATGCCTAAACAGACATTTTGGTGTCCAGATTAGAATAAACGGAAAATATATACATGTGTATGTACGTTATTATATATAAAAAATAAGAAATAAACGACATCACATGGCATTGTAACATTTTAAATGGTACATCTCAGAGAACTGCATTATATAGTGGTAAAGCAAGTTTCTTAACTACTACCACATTCTACCATATTCCTCTTTACTGAGAATGATAAAGAATTGCTCAAGTTAGTTTAAAATGCAAAACAATGAAACCTTTTTTAAGTAGTTGACAATTTTCCAAAGCTACTGACTGCTTCCTAATCAGCGAGTGCAAATAAAGTGCGATGTGGCAGAAACAAAAGAGGGCAGACATGCGAGTTAAGCTGAACAGCCAAAACACATCTAAACATGCTGCAACACACTAAACAACAGTACAAAGTTCAGCTGAAAGGAAGTAGCTGGGAAAACTAGACAGACTATTTTGATGTATTTTGTGCCAGAACACCACTTTATTTGGCTGTTTTAAGAAAATCCCCAGTTGTTCACAGGCGACCCATTTGTTTTTATTAAGTTCCCTCAAAGGCAATAAAAAGAATCCGCACTCTTCAGTTTACTGATACGCAAAATGCAGTGCGGTTACATCAAATCCCACATGGGTATTCCTCACCGTTTCATGCGAGTCTTTGAGCAGCGCTGATGGTAGTAAATACTGCGGTTTGAGGCAGATGAAAGTTAAGTTGTGGTGCTGCCTAAATACTAAAACTAACAGCGTCTGAGCTGTTTCCTGCTGTATATGTTCTCGGTATAGAAGTCTCATGGTGTCCCTCCTAACATGTTTCTCCTTGTGTCTCAGAGCTCTGGTGATTCTGGATGATGTGTGGGACAGCTTTGCTCTTAGGGCTTTTGATATCCAGTGTCGAGTCCTCTTGACCACTAGGAACCGGAGTCTGACAGACTCTGTGAGTGGTAGGTATCTCTCTTCCTAGTGCTTTTAGGCTCACTGAATCAGTCAGACACTAGATAAAGGCTAGAATGAGTGGCTGTTCTAATACGAGTAACTCTTCTATTCATCATTCTATTAAAAACTATATATTAAAAATGCAGACGGATGAGCTGAGGAACAGAACGAGTGCACATGCTTCCAGTAGGGGTGTAAGAAAATATTGATATAGTGAACTATTGCGATATTATGTTTTGCAATACTGTATTGATTCTCACACTATTGCTTTTTAATGAATAGGTTGCATTTAAAGACTGGTGTCAGACAGTGGTTCATTTTGTGTTGTTAAAACTCTGACCGCTAGATAGCAGTGGCCTTGAGTGACTGAGGTGTTTATATGTACACTACCCAATAACCTATTGAAAATCTCAGTTTTCAGGCACACTACAAGTCATTCAAAATGATGTGCATGTGTAGAGTACCGTTGGTTCACACATCACCATAACAACAAGCATCTAGAGGCTAGTCAGAATAGAAGAGCAATGTTTTTTTGCTACCTTAGCTAAAAAACTAGGTAGTTAAAAACTACCTAAAAAACTACCCTAGTTTATTAGTTGGTGTTTTTTTTAATTGCTTTAAAATGATGGAATTGAAAATGTACTTCATTTTCAATTATTAACTCGTAATATTAATACAGCAAAGATCATTGCATACACACTAAGGCATATTACTTAATAACTACAGGCACTTCTGTACAAACTGGTGGGTAGAGCTGGGCAATATAATGATATTTTATCGTATCATGATATATTTTGATATATATGTTGTGATATCTATGCTGTTTTAAGCATATCGAGGATATTGTTAGTACTTAATAAACACTGTTCACCTGCAGGTTTCATTACAGTGTAATTAGACTGGTTTAATTAGATGATAGCTATAATTGTGTGTGTGTATATGTGTTTGTGTCTGCAGGTCAGAAGTACAGTGTACCTGTGGAGAGTGGTCTGGATGAAGAGAAGGCCTTGGAAATTCTTGCTCTGTATGTGAACGGAAGGCTGCACAACCTTCCAGAGCAGGCCCGCTGCATTGTGAAAGAATGCAAAGGTGCAGCACCAACATGAATGTACAAAAGATTATCCCTTGATTTGGGCAGAATGTTTTTTGAGAAGGCATGAGCCACAGTGTAGGGTTAATCTTTACATGTACATGTACATGTATCCTCTGTCTACTAACATCTAAGACTTATTACCACAGTAGTATTATAAATTCCCATCTGTCTCAGTCCTTATTAGAGGTCTGCACGAGTAATAAAAACAACCTGTAGAGACCTCACCGGTACAGCAAACAGCTACAGTCTGATGCAAAACATTGGGCACCGCTGGGCGAATTATCTGTTTTACTCATTTGATTATTGGGTGTGAACAAGGTTGCGTTCTTCGCAGTGAACATACTACTTCTGCATGTTCTAATTCTCATTACTGTTTAGTATCTTAATATAACATATCACAAAAAAGTATTTAATGTGTTGTGTGCAAATGTTATGGAGATATATTATTCATTCACATATCCAAATCATTGAATTCAGGTGTTCCAATCAATTCCATGGCCACAGGTGTGTGAAATCAAGCACCTAGGCATGCAGACTGCTTTTACAAACATTTGTAAAAGAATGGGAAAGTGAAAGTGAAAACGATTGGGAATGACAGCAACTCAGACAAACAGTGGTAGGTCACGTAAAATGACAGAGCGGGCTCAGCGGATTCTGAGGCGCATAGTGCGCAGAGGTTGCCAACTTTCTGCAGAGTCAATCGCTACAGACTTCCAAACTTGATGTGGCCTTCAGATTAGCTTAAGAACAGTGCGTAGAGATCTTCGTGGAATGGGTTTCCATGTCCGAGCAACTGCATCCAAGCCTTACATCACCAAGCACAATGCAAAGCGTCGGATGCAGTGGTATAAAATAGGTCTGGAGACGTGTTCTCTGAAGTGATGAATCACGCTTCTCCTTCTGGCAATCTGATGAACGGAGTCTGGGCTTGTCTGACTGCATTGTGCCAAGTGTATAGTTTGGTGGAGGGGGGATTATGGTGTGGGGCCCCTTAGTTTTCCCTTAGTTCCAGTGAAAGGAACTCTTAATGCTTTTGGTCAAATTCGTACTTTCAACTTTGTGGGAACAGTTTGGGGATGGCACCTTCCTGTTCCAACACCACTGCGCTTTTTTTCATTTCCCCTCAATATGTCAAATTCAGACAAGCCAAAGCCCAAGCCTGACCTGAGTCTTATGTACAGGAAAGATCCCATCCCGGGCCCATACTGAAACCTTGTGTTTGGTTGCAATGGGCTTGCATTGGGATAGCAGATATGAGATATATTAGAAATGTTAAAATGTAATAAACCTGTCACCATAATAATTTTTGCACAATGTTGTCTCAGAAAAAAGTGTGATGAACATGAGAAATTAGACTATTTTATGCCACTGATACACTGATTAATATAATAGCAAAATAAAGCAATTACACCCTTTTAAAGAGAAATTAGCCTTTAATTCATTTTTTTGGCAATGGCAATTTGCAGTTTTAACCAATTTGTTTTTATATATTAAAAAAAAGGGGGCCAGTTACAGCAGCTATTGCCTATGCTGACTAACATCACACTAGGAGTTCTGTGAGATTGTCCTTAGATAGACAACTAGGTGACCTGAGATAGCAAGGCCAATTGTGCTCTCTCTGACCATGGCAGCATCACCTGCGATTCAAGCCAGCAGTCCTCGAATAGTATGTCTGCCTAAGTCGATAATGCAGTTGTCGTGACCATGTAATATTAAGTTGTAAGTTAGTAATTTAGTAAGTTGATAACCTGTGATGTTCTGTGTTTGTTTTTGTTTTTGCTTTTTTGCCTCTCTCAGGCTCTCCTCTGGTGGTATCTCTGATTGGAGCACTGCTGAGAGAGTTTCCTGACCGCTGGGGCTACTACCTGCGGCAGCTGCAGAAGAAGCAATTCCAGCGCATACGCAAGTCTTCCTCTTACGACTATGAGGCTCTGGATCAGGCCATGGACGCCAGTCTCCAGGTCTTGAATGACGAGCACCGGGAGCTCTACAAAGACCTGAGTGTTCTGGAGAAAGATGTTAAAGTGCCTGCCAAGGTCAAGCAGTGAAGTGAAATCTATTCCGCTCTGTTCATTATCCCACTTATTCTGTTCTTCTCTTTAGAGGGGATCTTTTTTTAGCTAAAAGAACAATGTCACCCTCCGTCCTGAGAAGCAGCGAGGAGTGAAAGACATTACTTGCTGTTGAGAAGCACGTTGTAACCCCTATTTATTATTATCGTCAAGTAATAAAAAGATTAGGCTTCCTTTGTCAGGTCTTTATCTACAGTTCAGAAGTTTGCAATCAGTGATTTGAAAAGGATAAAACCAAGTTTACTGCTGATAATGGATGTTCAGCTGTATGTGTGTATGTGATTTTGTTTGCTTGTGTCTGTGCGTAGGTTCTGTCTGTGCTGTGGGATTTGGAGCTGGAGGAGGTGGAGGATGTCCTGCAGGAGTTTGTGAATAAGTCTCTGCTGTTTCGGGACTGTAATCAGCGGCCGTATCTGTACTACCTCCACGACCTACAGCTCGATTTTCTCACTGAGCAAAACCGCAGTCAGTTAGCAGTGAGTGTCCTGCACATACTCATATATACTCCTATGCAATTAAGTAGTTATTGGTGTTGATAATTGTTATCTGGTAACTACTATCAAACTAATATGTAGGTTTAACAAGCAGAATTCACACAGTGCTTTGGGCTTTATGTTGTCAGTCATTCACAGTACTTCATAATGCAGCATGAAACTCACTCTTCAAAAAAGGATTCTTCAAAGGTCCTTCACTAGAGAACCCTCTGGATGCTTAAACAGCATTGGTGGAATACCTTTTATAGATAGTTCTACAAAGACTGGTAAATAAATAAAAGGTTCTGTTTAGCACCAAAAAGGGGTCCCACTATCCTTATGAGTTAAGGAGCTCTTTTTCAGAACTATATACAGTCAGTTTTGCTTAAGTATGTGTTTTAGGAAAGAAATAATAAAAACCTATGGTTATAATTGATCATTTTGACAAGTCCATTTTGGACAGCAAAGCTATTACTGGTTAATTAAGACCAGTTTAAATTTGAGGTCATACAGTATTACCATTTCAAGCACTTTTTAAAAAGGTTTTTTGTAGCTTCAGTGGTTCAGTGTTTCTATATAGAACACTGTCAACTCAAAGAACCATTCAGAAAAACTTTTGTTGTTGGTTCTTTATAGAAAAAAGAGTTCTGTATAGCATTTGAAAGGATTTCTCTCTCTCTTTATGAGCCAAAGAATCATTTTTCAGGAATGAAATAATGCTATTATGCTAACTATTGCTGTAATAAATATATTAATAATGTTGATTCATTGACAGTAAGTTAAGCCAGTTAATTTGAAACCAACTTAAAATGAATATGGATTAGTAATACTTAAAGGTTTCTTTTAATTGGCGGAAAACTTTTGTTGATGGTTCTTTATAGAACGTCTAAAAAAATAGTTTTGTATAGCATTTTTAGCAGTATTCCACTATTTTTATAAATTACATACCCATTTCCAGTACTATATAGAACCCTTTTTTGCATAGAGTGTATTTTGCAGCAAATAATTGATTCAAGTAATACATTATTTTAACTTAGTTTTTATTTATTGATGGTAAGTTAAGCCAGTTCATTTAAAACCAATATGAAATTGATATGGGTTCTTTCATAAAGACAACTGTTCTATATAGAACCTTGTCAACTCAAAGAACCTGACATGAAATGGTTCCTTGCCTGGTTAAAGGTTTCTTTGGATTGGTTGGAAACCTTTTGTTTAAACTTTTACAGTAAATCAGTTTTAGTTGAATTGAGTTAATTTGTATTTACTCTCTTTAAAGTCAATTTAAAGGTTAAAGGTTACTTCAGATTGGTTGAAAACTGTTTTTTGATGGTTCCTTATGGAATGTTTTATTTAAGTGGTTCTATGTAGCACCAAGTTAAAGAGTCAAAGAGCTCTTTTTCAGTATTGCAATGTACTATAGTTTATCCTAAGCTTAAGTTCAGTGTCATATTGTTTTGCTGCTTCTGATGGGGATATGGCTCAGAGGCTTTCTATATTTGTGTGCAGTTGTCCTAAATTAGCATTAAACGCATCGATAGGGGAGCAGTTCAGAGTTCAGTTCAGTTCAGTTCAGTGTGAGAGAGAGCTGCCACAGGCACTCTGCTCTTGATTGTGTGGCCTGATGAGCAGCAGTTCAGTTGCCAGTTCAGAGATAACCCTACTTACTGTATACTCAAACAGCACTTCAACCTGTCTAATTTTAATGTATTTTGAACAGCATGGCATCTTTTCTCACAGCTGTAATGTGTCTCAGCTTGGTCTTAATGGCAGTCTCTGTTCTCTATGTTGTTGTCTTACAGGAGCTGCATAGTAAAGTGGTCCGTCAGTACCGGCAGGCATACACAGATGGCCCACCCACTTCAGCAGATGTGGAGGGCTTATACTGGTACAGATTTCTTCCACATCACATGGCCCGAGCTGGTCTTTCCAAGGTAGCTTTTTTTCCACATAATATTATGCCTGTAATATTATGAAATATTATTACGAAAACCAATGTTTTTATATAAATATTTTTTTAACAGTTTTTGTTAGACTGAACTCTACATTTAACAGCAGAAACTGGTAGATAATAATATCAATTGTATTGAATAATATAATATAATTTGCATTTGTTTGTTTTTTTATTTATTTGTTTTTGTTTTTTATCTTACTAACAAACTAAATTAGTTTGTTGTGTTATAACGAGTTATTCTCAGGCTAAAAGAATATATTTTGTATGTTTTGTGTTCAAATTCACTACTTAAGCCTGTACCGCTGGGATGCAGTTGTGTTTCACAGTGGCACAGCTGTCTAAGGTTTATGTCTTTGGGATATTTCCAAAAAAAGGTTGCTAGACGATGCATGATAGCTGGGTACCCGACGTTTTCCTTTGAATGCGTTGTTTCCCCGGCGGCAGTTCTATAAGAGGCGGTGGCTGTTTACACATGTGTCAGAGGGGACATGCGTCAGCCCTCACCCTCCCAGTGTTAGAAGTATTACATGTGATATGGGGGAGTGTACAAACGAGTGGGTTGGGTAATTACCTGTATCGGCCAGCTGATGCGATCGGCCAACCAGTGAGGTGGTCGGGTCATAACTCTCAGCTTCATGTTCTTGTTCTTTTCTAAAAGCATGATGAATAAGGTAATTTAAACAGCTAGAAAGTTTTATAGCTGATGAACACTGATTAATTTAATTTATGTATTTATTTATTTGTTTGTTTTTTAGTATCTGACTGAAAAGTTAACTGTTTCTCTCTCCGAATCCCTCCCTGTCCTCCACTTAGGAGCTGTACTCTTTAATGTTTTCCCTGGACTGGGTGAAAAACAAGGCTCAGATAATGGGATCTGCCCACCTAATCAATGACTATGTGGAACATGGTGCAGTTCTGGACCAAGAGGTATTTCATATCCCACTGTGATTGTTCTTTATATAGCACTGCTCCCTTACTTATACAGTACATCCATATGTATCAGTTGACAGGTGTCATGAGCAACCTGGATGCATAACTTTACTTAAGTGTATGTGGCTTACCCTTTGATAAGATTCCTTTTTTGTCGCTTGGGGGATTTTTTTTCTTGGGCTATACATGGCTACATTTTGCTGCAATATTTCTTACATACTCAGATTAGCCATAACATTAATGCCACTAATAGGTGAAGTGGGAAAACTTAATCTTCATCAACAGTGGCATCTGGCTAGGGGTGTGATATATTAGGCAGCGAACAGATAGTTCTTGAAGGTGATGTGTTAAACAAATGGGCTAGCATGGCTAGATGACGGGGTCAATATGAACACCAAGGTATTTGTAAGAACAAACCTGTTTAATAGGGATGTTGTGGATAATCAAAGGACAGCAGCCGCGTAGAACTCTGGGGTTGAATACCATCTCCTTTGTTTTACTTGCATGTAAAAGAAGGTGATTAAGCATCACTGAACAAAGATTGCTGTGTCATCAAGAAAATTCAGTGTATAATGGCCAGGATGTCGGCTCACACACTCATTTGTGTATGAAGCAAAAAGAATAGGTGAGCTCACACAACCCAGGGGAGGACCTGTACTGATGGATTTAGAGTCTGTAGTGCTTTTGGACTTTACGTACTGGATACGATCGATCAAAGAGGAGAAATACCATTTAATGATAAAAGGATTAATGCTCATCTGTTCCATTGTGCCCAATTATAAGTGGGGCAAAGAGCTATTAAAAGCTGAACTAAAATCAATAAAAGCTGTCGTGAATAAGCTTTGTGCTCTTCTAGATGCTTAAGAACCAAATGGGTAGTGGTATTAATTGCATCTGGTGTTTCCTGTCCTTGTTTAAAGCAAATTGAAATGGATCCAACAAAGGCTCTACATCAGTTTTGAGCATAGACATTACATACACGACATGGACAAAAGTTTTGGGACACACTTCTCAATCATTAAATTCATTCATTCAGTCGCATTGCCACAGGAGTATAAAATCAAGCACTTAGCCATGCAGTCTGCCTTCACATATACTAGTGAAATAATGGATCGTTCTAAAGAGCTTACTAAATTCCAGCATGGTACTGTAAGCAGTTTGTAAATGTGTATTGTAATGTAGTGTATTTAGGCACATGTGAATTATGATGTGATTGGATTGTAAACATTTATGAATGAGAACTGATAGGATGGGTCTTTATAATACAGATGGGTAATGACCCCAACCATTGTAAAAGGCCAAGAAATGTAATGTTCTTAAATTTAAATGTTTTTTCCTCCTAGATATTTCACAGTCAGCCGAGTGGCATTATTAAAAACGGGAAGTGTTTAGGAACCACAGCACCTCAGGCACAAATTGTCAGACCAACACTCTGCTGACTCCATATTAATGCCTATAGGTTTAAAATGGGATGTCATTGAAGCTTCTGTGGGTGTAATGCGTATGCTGTCCCTATACTTTTGTCTGAGTAGTGTATTTCTCTAAACATTGAACATTCATCACAATGAACGGTAAAGCAAAATGTCTGTAGTCATTACAAACAACTGGACATAATTTTTTCCAGAGTGGGAACAGTACAGTGACTGCTAACAAATAGGGCACTAATAAAGCACAATAACTCACCTTTAGTGTTTGCTCTATCCTGGAGATTCCCAACTTCTCATGACCTACAAGCAACACGTTCATTTAAAATGCAAATTAATCTGTGTAGCTTTTCCAATTTCACTTGGTTATATAATTATGCAAATCAGTAAACACCAAAAACATCCAGACCCCTCTCGTTGTATACATTTGATCATAATGGCTGATTTCCATAAAGGCATTTCCCCCTTTTTTAAAAAACGGAAAATATCAACATAACTGACTGTGTGGGCTTTGTCAGTCCAGTTTTACATTATTACAACAGTAATGTGTCAAATTTACAATTAGGCTTTGCTAAATGTATTTATATTCTAACAAATATTTACTTTTGTAGTTTTTTTTGCGAAAGATGACCAACAGCCCCCTAGCAGGACCACCATGGCCCATTGGGACCACAGCTCCCAGGCTGAAAACTATTCCTATATAACCATTCATACATGCCATTGGTCTGGGGGAATCCAGAACTTGTATCTAACACAGATTGATATATTGATGCTGTAAATTATTCAAAAACATAGTATTGGCAGTTACAAATTAATAACATATATTTTGTCATTTTTAATATATATTTTCCAAAACCCACACAAAACCCATTTTATGTGTTATCTGTGATGTTATGTAATATTCTGTAGCTGTAGCATTACATCCCTTAGCCTCATTGGATTGACAAAAATCACGATTGTGTGTCTTTCTTTCTTGTAAGTCCTGACTGCTAGCATAGCCCTTAATGTAAAGGCTAATAAATACAGAATAAATTAGCTAAACAGCCCGTCCTAAAGTTCTTGTAGTTTTTCAGAAGTTCTGCAGTTCTGATGCATCAGAAGTGAGTTTTAGTTGGTCTTGAGTTTTTAAACTTACTCTTGACTTTTTTAATCCTGTTCTTGACTTTAACTCTCTTCTCTGTCCACTCCTCTCTCCAGAACAGCGAGGTGAGGCTGCAGTTTCAGGAGTTTCTGTCACTAAATGGTCATCAGCTGGAACAGAGGCCATTCCCTGATGTGGTTCAGCTGGCTCTGTCTCAGCCCCACTTCTCAGAGGTGTACAGACAGGCATTGCAGAAGGCGAAAGAGAGGGCTAGCAAAGGGCAGCTCTACCTGGACTGGGTGTATGTCATCTGTGCTCTTTCTGGCATGTTCTGTTTGAGATAGAGATAGCACTAGATATCATTGTGTATATGTGTCCGCAGAGCTGGAATAGCTCTTGGAGGCATTTGTTACAATTTGGGGATACTTTACATATACGGTGTAACTGTATAGATCTTGTTACTGATTTATTTTCTACTGATGTGTTAATAGTTATTCCATTCACCATTATTTATTCAATGCATTTTAATAGATAATTGATCATGTAATAATGAAATGGAATAAAACTGTGGTCAAATTTAATAGCTTGAATTATTTTCTAAAGAAATTATGAAATCGAATCTTCAGAATTATAGAACAGACCCTGATTCCTGTGGAATTGTAATGAATAAGCCTGGGTATGGACATACGTTATACGCTTATAGAACTGAATAGAATTGCCAACCTTATGAATGTCTGCATGCGTTCTGTAAACACTGTATTTTGTGGTCTCAGGAACAGGAGCAATCTGGAGAGTCTGTCAAGGCTGGTGCTGCACCCTCATCAGAACTCCGTCTACTACGCCTGCTTTTCCAGAGACGGGAGCAAGATCGCCTCCTGTGGGGCCAGCAAAACACTGCGGGTGATGATTTGCTTGTGTTTTATGATATCTACACTTATCATACTGTCATCCTGAGATTACTCTTCTACTCTTCTCTACTTTTCCCAAATCTTGTGTTGCTTCGTCACGTCTCGTCATCTTCTCTTGTCGTTTCCTATCCTGTTTCTTCTCGACTCTTCCCTACTGTTATTGTCTCTTTTCTTCTTATGTTGTTTTCTTTTATGTGCTCCTGTCTTCTGTTATCTTCTCTGCTATTCTGCTTCCATTCTCTTATCTTATCTCTTCTCGTCTCTTCTCTCATCTTCTTCTCTTCTTTATTGTCCTTTTCTTCTCTCATCTCCTTTTCTCTTTATCTCTTCTCTTCTCTCATATTCTTTTCTCTTCTCTTCTTTCTCTTCTTTATTATCCTTCTTGTGGCTCTTCTTTTTTTTGGCTCTTCTCTTTTCTTCTTTTCTCTCTCCATTTCTCTTCTCTTTTTTTTTCCTTATATCTTCTTTTCTTCTCTTCTCTTCTATTCTCTTCTCTACTATTCTTGGCTCTTCTCTTCCCTTTACAATTGTCTTTTCTTTTCTTGTGTTGTTTTCTCTCTTCTCCTCTCTACACTTTTCTTTTCTCTCTTTTATTCTTGTCTCTTCTCCTCTTCTCTCTTTTTGTTTTGTGTCGGTTTTCTTCCCATCTTGTCTGGTCTTGTCTTTCCTCATGTCATCTCTCTTATCCCACCTCGAGTTATCTCACTTCCTCCTTGCTCTCTCTCTGCCTTAGGTGTTTAAGAGTACCTCTGGAGAGAAGCTCCAGGAGATCCAGGCTCATGATGATGAGGTTCTGTGTTGTGCCTTCTCCCCTGATGACCGTCACATTGCAACCTGCTCCAGTGACAGGAAGGTTAAGGTCAGTCTAACCCCAAGGCTCTTCGTCTGTCTTTTTCTACCCTTCTATGTCTGTTCATGTCCTTTTTTTCATGCTCCATCTGTCTCTGTAACCCATCTGTTTCTTTTTGTGAAACATTTCTTTTCTTCCTTCAGTGCTTCTAGACTATGTATTGCAACACATAGTAGTTTACACTTACACTTACACTAGTTTTACACTTACACTAATGTATGTGCCTGTGTGTGTCATGCAGGTGTGGAATGTAGAGAAGGGCACTCTGTTGCGAGTGTTCATGGATGAACATGAGGAGCAGATCAACCACTGCCAGTTTACCAACACAAACCGACACGTCTTGCTGGCGACCTGCTCCAATGATAAATTCATGAACGCCAAGGTGAGAAACTGCATTGCACCCAAAAACCCTACAGCAGGACTGGTGCTCTTGAAAGGGTTATAGGCCAGTATTCAGTCCATGGTTCTTGTTAAATCATCCACCTTGCATGCCAGAGAAACGGGTCTATTTGTGTAGACCTCTGCGTGGTGCTGGGGACTGTGCACATTATGGCTCAGTGCTTGTCAGAAATAGTAGTAACTGACTTGGGGTCAAGGCCAAACAAAACAAACTCCTGCATCTGTGATATCTGAAGAAATCTACAGTCCAAGAAAGAGACAGTCAGTGCCTGCCTCAGAAGAGCTAGGATAGAACCTGCCATAGCTGTTTCCTGTCACAGGCAATCTCTGTGTACAAGGTAGTATAAACTGCTTCTAACTGACGGGCTTATGAAAGGCAAAGGTTGAAATATGCAGATTTTGTGGCTGAGGTGACGGAGCTTGGGTGGTTGGCAGGCATATATTAGACCAGTAAAGATGAGTAGTAGGGGTTGTGTAGCAAAGCCCATCACCATCACTGCTAGTTATGGTTTGGATTCAGAGGATACATGCTGAGGGCAGCCAGGAAAGAATTGTCAGAAGTTTTTAGAGGATTTAGTCAGTTGTGGTTGTGGATAAGAAGGGCTAAGGTAGGGTGGTGTATTGTAGGGTAGTGTATGACTGAAGGTGTAGTATGGTGGGGGATATACAGGCATACATAGTGTGTATGCTTCTGCTCACATGAACATTAAAGTGTAGTTGATAGTTGACCCAAAGAAGCCCTGACTGAGGGAATATCCAGGTACTGGTGATTAGAATAGAGGTGAAGGAAAATGCTTGGCCCTATGTGTCATTTTTCTTCCTTTCCTTCATTACTGTTCCATTTGTCAAGAAGTGTGCAAAAATCATTTGATATGTGCAAAGGCAGATGCCAGATGAAAACCAGTTTTCAAACATAGAACATTCTGTCTTACACATGGTAATGTATATTTTAAGGGATAGCATTATGGCTGTGATTTTGCATGCATGAGCCAAAAATCAGATTCTGGTTCAGACTGGTTCAGATTATTTGATTATCCTTGTAACAATGGCACATGTTATGGTCTGGTATATATAGTCGGTTCTCATAGTTGAGGTACTAGATGACTAGATTTGAGCATGTCTAAACATGGTAAGGCTTCTAGGGTGCTCTCTTTGAGCAGTAGTGAGTACCTATCAACAGTGCCAGGACTGGGGTTGCCAGGCCCATCGATGCATTAGCTCAAAGAAGACTATCCCATCTAGACCGAATCGTCAGAACTAGAGCTTGGAGCAATGGAAGATGGTCCAAAGAGGCCAGTTTTCTTTTATGTGGGCAACTTGTCTTGGTGCCAGAGACTGCAGGGCATCTTCAGAGAGTGAGCTGTTTTGGTGGCACAAAGAAGACAAACAGCATAATAGGCATATTTTGACTCATTGGTGAATGTTTTTAGTATTGATAATTTCTTCAGACCGAAACAGGTATGGTAAAGAGAAGTAATTTCAGAGATGGCTACATAGGTAAAACACTTTTCAGCCAATAACTTTGCATTGTATAATTCTTTCCACAAAATACCTCGCCTTTCATAATGCAACCACCCTTGGCTCTAGAATTCCTGTATCTCTTCACCTGCAGCTCTGGAACCTGAACAAGAAGACCTCTCAGAACACCATGTTTGGACACCAGGAACCTGTCAACCACTGCTGCTTCTCTCCAGATGACACCTACATTGCCACCTCATCCAGTGATGGGACTATGAAGGTGTGTCTTTTTTTGGACACCTAGCTTTCTGTTGCTCTTCGTCCTTTCGATTTCATGTTTTAATGCTGGCTCTATGTGTATCTTCAGCTTTTCGAAGTGCAGACTGCAAACGAGTGCAAGTCATTCGACATCAAAACTCTTTTTCCAGAGAATGATGACGATGATGATGATACAAGCGTTATTGTGAAGTGCAGCACATGGTCAGCAGATGGCTCTCGGATCTTCTGTGCAGCGAAGAATACTGTTTTTGTAAGTGTTTGTTTATACAAATGCCAACAAATGATCGACAGGTAGAGACTGCTACTTCTTATGGGGCGTATGTGCTCTGAAAGAAAAGGAAGTCATACCACAGTTATAATCCTGATGTTTGTAAGTGGGACATGGGCACAATGTGAAGCTTAAAAAATAGAAGCACGATGTATGTTGAAAACAGTGTGCTGTCTCTGTGTAGAGCTTTGTTGTTTGCTATTGGAGTTTTTAGGTCCTTGATGTTCCCTCATATCGGTTGCCTATTATCATGTGGTGTTTTAGTGCTTAGAGTTCTTCTGAGCAGACTAGTGCACTGTAATTTTAAACTTTTACAATTTTAAACTGATTCTGTTTAAGGGCTGATGGTCATTGATACATTACAGTCTGAGTACTGTACTCAGGAGGTATTGGCACTCATAGAATGCCAGTCAGACAATCCCATTGAAAGGTACTAGTGAAGTATAACTGCAGTATAATCCGTCATAAACCATGAATATTAGAGCTATGCAGAAAATAATGCTAGTTTGCAGATTCTGATGTGATTTTAATATGTTAGAACTTAGCAAAATGTACTTTAACATTAACCTCTGTATTAACAATACATACCGTATTTTATTTGAAGCTTATAAAAGTCAAATTGACATTAATTTAACATGTCTGTGTTATAGTGACTCTTTCAGGGCTGTTTGCCTTTTCTAACAATTGACCTAACCTCTTTGTTTAGAATACGACTCATATTCACAATCACTTAGCTATCTAGAACTGATAGAAAGGCTAAGGTGACCTAAGAGTGGTCCTATGAGGCGGTGTGTTGTTCTTCACCCTCACTATTGTTGGGAGCATTGCATGCGATAGGGGGAGAATTCATTAATAAATGTATTTTTAAAAATAAATCAATCAATAAAAATTGGTCCCACCCATGGAAATCAAAACATGGTTGGTTGATTTCCTGTCACTACCTAATTATGTTATTATGTTATGTAATTATGCCTTCAGTTGAGCTCCCTAACTGTTGGGAGAGGTCGCTTAGCTGTATCTACCTCGATTTCACAGAGGAAAGAGTTAACAGACAAGTAAAAATAGTACTGTAATACTTTCAGAGTTGAAATACAAGCATAATAGATTTGAAAACAAGAAAATCAGACATGTATATTTGAATTTCCAGAAATGACCAGGTCTTCTTCTGCGAAGGCCTAGAAGGTCCTCAGGGTTCAGCATTGGTGTCATTACAGTGTCATTCTGCTATATAAACCGTTAACTGTTCAGGAAACGACATTCTCATTTGCCCTCATTTTGTGTGCGTGTGTACTAGATGTTTGACGTAGCAACACAGGACATGTTGCTGGAGATCCGAACCAGTCGCTTGAGTACAGTGCAATACTGTCAGGCTTGTCCGAACAGCCAGCTGCTAGCCCTAGCGCTGTCCCACTACACTGTAGAGGTAAGACAACTTGCAGCCTTCATACATTTCCTCTCCACAGCTGGGATCAATTCCACTTGAAATTGAGGGATGATTTGATAAGTCTGTGCAGGAGTTAACAGTCCACCCTTCTCATGTACTCTCTCTCTCTCTATTTATATATATATATATATATATATATATATATATATATATATATATATATATATATATACTGCAGCTCCTGTATGCTCACACTGCAGTACAGAGTGTCAGGCATAGGGTTGAGCAAAACTCTGTACTGTATAATGTAGATCTGTAGAATTCTGAGCCTATCGAAAGATTCTGTGTGTGTGTGTTGCTTTTTAGCTGTGGGACTTTGAGGCTAATAAGAAGATGGCTGAATGCAGTGGTCACTTAAGCTGGGTTCCCTGTGTGCAGTTCTCTCCCAGTGGCTCTCTCCTCCTTTCCTGTTCTGATGACCAGACCATCCGAGTAAGCATTGAACTCCTACTCTTTACTATTTATGTTGAATACCAGCCCCAGCCCTTCTTTTTGATATCTGCACAATTCAAATTTGTTGAATCATTACCAATATAAAAGTGCTTTGGTGTGAAATGGTTTATTGTGGAAAGGTTTACTGACTACTTACAATGGTAATGGGAGCCAGGGGCCTGTGTCAACAGTGCATAATAAAATGACCATTTTATTTACTATCTAATATATACAATGAACACTTCCTCTGGGTTTGATACACTCCAAATGCCCAAATGTGGACACCCCCTCTAGCGACTTTACGTGGTAGCCTTTGCTTACACAGATGTGCAAATGCGCACACACACACACAGCTTGCCTAGGCCCTTTAGCAGATAAACAGTAAAACGAGCAATGGAACTGTATTCATTAGAATGACTGAGCGTTTGACACCACACTGATTTTGTATTATTTTTGAATGATTTATGTTGAAATTTTGGAAAACTGATGGTATGTCCTCTCTCTGTGTGCTCAGTATAGTAATTAGTAATCATTTTCAAGGTAGTTTTCAATGGTACCTTTTCAGTTCATTGAATCTTTTAATTTTCAGCCATTGAGATGTGTATAGTTCATCAGCAGGGTCTTAGCAGGATTTAGAATTTTTTAGTAATTGTTTTAAAATGGTAAGCTACATGTTCTGAACCACTCATACACATTTGATATTACTTACCATGTAAAACCATGTCCAGTCCATCCTTTAACATGTGTGTGTTTTGTCGTAGCTGTGGGAAACTGAGCGTGTGCACACATCCTCAGCTGTAGCTCTGAAGAGGGACTTTGACGTTCACTTCAATCGAAATGACATCACGGTTGTGGCAGCTGACAGCAAGAACAGGTTACAGGTACATATCCTGTATGAGACAAATGTTTCTCAGTATCTACTGATATCCCATGTTGCTCGCTGCCTACACAGGTAGGCAGATATTTAACTAAATAATACCTTCAAATGACAAACCTTTAAAATAGTTCATTAAAACACTCCCTGTGTCCCTGCATGCAGCCAGTATTTAATCACCTTAGCTGGTAGAATCAGTAAAACGCTCATCTGCGTCTGTAATTGTGGCTGGATAAGACATTCTGTAGCTAATGTTACCTAGCTAGTAACATCTGACAAGAAGAAGAAACTAGATGTTGACCCTCTAACCATTTGAAACCTGCCTGAGCCCACTCGAGAGGCATGCATGCTAATCCCATCAACCTGTAACATTTTATGTTAACCAGACAAACAATACACACTGCTTCAGACTTGATAGCTCATAACTGAAGAGGACGTCACTGCTTGTAAGTTCATTTTCATCCAGGCGGCTTTTTAGGAAAGATTATTATTGCTTTCTATCGCCTGGTTGCATCAAAGATACATGTTAAGATTCTTTTAATAATTTGTATTAATTTTTATTTTCGAGTACAAATAGTTGTTGAGAGTTAGCTTTATGCACAAGAAAGATCAGTGCTATACAATTATTAGTTGGCAAATATGTGTCATTATTTAGATATAAGATTTTAATTACAATTAATTTTGTAATTAGTTTTATTATGTTCTAGATATGATGCTGCCTTAACCTTCAATAAAATAAAATAAAATAAAGTAATATACCCAAATGTGGTATATATAGTGAATGAATTGTAAAGAATTTAATGTATAAATAATAAGTATATGATGTAGGCCTGTCACATTAACTATTATATATATTGACCCAAAAATAATTGCAATAAACAGCAGTATTGTCATTTTTAAGACCATTTTATGTCACTGATATAAAAATGACATAATAGCATAATAATGCAATTACACCCTGTATAGAAGTGTAAATGAGGTGTATTTATTTGTTTGTTGAAAGTTTTTTTTTCTTCCAATTTTTTTTTAAGAAAGCAAAAAAAAAAAAAAAAAACATTTCCCTGTCTAAGTCCACTCTGTGTGTGTAGAGGCACTATTATTCATGCATTGGATTGGCTGAAATATGGGTGATGTTTTGTAAATAAACGTCTAGTAAACACAGTGAGAAATATCAAGGTCAGCTAAAATGTATTGAGTTCATGTCCATATATTCTACAGCAAGTCGGCAACATAATTATCATGCCAGATTGACATTGGTTGGGGTGAAAAATGTCCAGATGTGGGTTTACAAGCCCATTTACAACCTTGAATAAAAACTGCTATTTCTTTTGGGTTGCCTTGGGTTAAGCACTATAACTGTAAGAAAATTGTACTTGTACTTTGACGATGTTGCTGTCCTCTCAGCAGAATGTATGGTTAGCTATCTAAAGAGATTGCAGCTGCTCGGCTAGGGTTAGCTTTTAGCCTGGCCTCTGCCTAGCAACTGCTCTCTTCTCCAGATTTGGTTTCCTCACACGCTGCAGTACTTTTGAGTTCCTCGCCTGATGTGTGGTTAGATTTAGTATGAGGTAGTCCTGTTTGTTTTGTAGCGAGCGAATTTTGGAAAGAAGAGATGGTAAATGCTGGTCAGCTATTTAGCCGAGTGCAGATACCCCTCCGTGAGTTACTCTTTACCAAACACTGGCACATGACAGCTTTAGGTTTTGAAAAGCTTTCGACAGTGGGCTGGTTTTATGTTAACTGTGGAGGCATAAATATAATGAGTCAGGACTGTTACGTAGCAGTTTTGGGCTTTTGGAACTGGTCTGTTTTACAGCTCTGTTTGGGATTTTCTTTTTGATGAAGAGAGAACAGTGTTTGAGGTTCATGGTGTGTCACACTGTGTGCCATGTACTGAACAGTCATTATGCAACTATGCCACAGTGAATCATATTTAGTGAATCCATAATACTTCCTGACATGTTTGAAATGCTTGCGGTGGAATGTGATTTTTTTTTTTCCCCCAGTGCTGTCCTTCCAGTATCTGACTGTGTTTGCTCTTTGTGTGTAAGGTGCGTTCTGGACCAGCAGGGACTCTAGTGTTTGAGTCTGGGGAGCAGAAGTCGAGGATTCGCAGCACATGTATTTGCAGACAGACTCCTGCTGTGGCGTTGGGGATGGAGGACGGCACGGTGCAGGTAACACGTGCCTTGTTTCCGGACTACCATATGCGCTGTGCTTCCTCAGAGGGAGGCATCTTTATTTTTGCCTGCCTTAGAGCCTCCATATGCCTCTCTTTCTGTGTGTGTGTGTGTGTGTGTGTGTGTGTGTGTGTGTGTGTGTGTGTGTGTGTGTGTGTGTGTGTGTGTGTGTAAAAATACCTCTCACCTTGCTTGAGGATGTCACTTTTCGTTTTCTGTAATGAGATCTGACGCGGCTGTTGACCTTCTGTACTTACCCCATATCTCTCTACCACACTCTTTCTGTCTCTCTTTGGCACCTCGCCTCTCCACACACACACACACACACACACACATACACACACACACAAGCTTACTTTCTCAGTCTCTTTCTCATGCTCTCTGTCTTGTTCTCCTTCACACTTTGTCTGTCTCTCTCTCTATCTCTCTCTTTTTCTTCTGTCTCTTGCACTCTCTGGCATGCACTCTCTGTCGTGCTCTTCCTTGCACTCTCTCCTTCTCTCTCTCACTCTCTCACGTTCTCTGACCCCTGTGACGAGTCGAGGGAAAAGCCAGCAGTAGCCGCTGCTGCCAGATGGACGAAGTTCGTCCCTGCTGGAGCTGCACCTCCTCTTCACATTTATTAAAGGCCCTTTAGCCTCGGCCAACAGCAGCTTTCCTTCATTTTAATTACGCCTCTCCATCTCTGCCTCAGCTTCAGCCCTTTCCTACCACAACACGCTCTCTTCTTTCCAGGCAAATGGAGAGTGGAGACACAGTGGAGACAGGCAGTGATGGAGCGAGTTGGGATAAAAGCTGATGTTGTGTCAGCGTTGAACATATGTTGACTTTCAGGTGCAGCTGTGGAGCTCAGAACAAATGTTGTGGTGGTGACATTAGAGCCATCCTTCACAGTAATATCATTCAGCCATCATTCAGAATATTTCACGCTGTTACATATGTAAAATTTCCATGTTGTCAAATTTACAAAGAGCAAATTACAAAGCGGAAATGTACTATTATATATTATGAATACACACAGTTTCATTGATGCAGAGCATCAATTTCCTGTAGTCATTTAGATATCCGTAGATTCAAATAACATCCCCCATACAGTGCTCTCCCCTGGTTTGCCAGATAGCAAATGAGTCATTCAGTCATAGAATGACTACAGGACTTCGTCTGGGTGTTGGAACACAGCCACAGCTGGCCACAGTTGGGCCAGTTTTGGCTGAAACCCAGAATTCTCTAGGAACGTTTCACATAGCAAGTTGCATGTGTGCAGAATTAAGAAACCCTCAGAAACCATAAATGTACCTGCTACAGCTTGGCCAATTTTGATCCATAATACAGTTTCCGCAGCCTGACTTGTAACTGACCCAAAAGTGTCTTAACTGGGCCAGTGTATTGACCATAATTGTCTGCTAGCTGAGTTTCAGACTGGTGGGATATGCTGTCTTTTGCTGGCTGTTTTGGCTGCATTTTTGAGGACAAATATGTAGACATAGTAAATGTTCAAACATGTATGTTAAATGTGTGTAAAATTACAAAGTAGTGTTTTATAAGTTTTGACTTATTTTGGTTGGCAGTGGCAAAATCCTCATCACAGTGAGTAAGAAAATGAACCGCATCGGGTTAGTGCTTGGCGATGCAGTACCTTCTAACTCCAACAGAGGGAGGCTAACTACAAGGCTTTTCAGCAATACTTAGGAAGAGTCGTCCTATTTATGGCCTTGCATGGCTTCATTTTATTGGCCTTGCATTGTGTTCGTTGCGGAATGAAGTGCGAGGCTATTTACGTGTGTTTATACTCCATCACAGGCCGGAAGAATAGGCCTAAGTGCTAGGCAGGTGCTGAGGACGATTGGTTGGAAAGCTCTGCAGCTGCTGAACATACAGCAGACGACAGTGCTGGCGCTAGGGTTAGAGCTAGGCACAGTGCAGGTACAGTAGGATGTGTTGGTGTCTGTTTGAATGTGTGTATGTGTGTTTATTACCAATTTAGTAGGTGTTTCTAAGCAGAGAGAACAAAACTGTGAGGACTCCAGCCTTCAAAGTCGCGAACATACATTGGACGTTTTTGGTCAACGATAGAAACACTCTTGAATCTCCGCTGCCTCCCCACACATGATTCCTGCGTATGATTGAGAACCAAATTCAAATGCAGACATAGTTATAGTCAGTTAAGAGTGTACCATATTGTGCCATATTGAACATATTGAATCCCTCGTGGTGGTGGAGGTGTTTATTATAGAGGTTAACTGCTCCACTTTGGCGTCTCCATTGCTCTGAACTTCTCACCGGAGTTGTCCTTCCCCTCTGGCCTTTTTGGGCCAAAGGTGGTAACATCTTGTGAACCGCTAACTTTGTTGGACGGCTAGAACTGCCATAGTGAAGGTGTACTTTACACATTGAGTGACTCTTAGCGGCATAACAGTGCCCCATGGGCCATTGATGCCAGAAGGGTTTGATTCCGGCTAGTGTTACAGAGCCACTGTGGATGTGCCACTGTGGATGCGCCACAGACCTCACTCTCAGCTGCAGAGATCCATTGAAGCCAGTACTGAATGTCGCGCCATATGATTTATTTATTTATTTATTCTTTTTTTACAGTGCGGTTCTGCACAGGAATTCACGGCCCCTTGCCAACTTTGTAAATGTTTAAATGCAAAAAGTGAAGTGAATTTCATCTTAAGAAACAATGCACTGAACATCACAAAAGCCCTTTCTGAGTTTGTCTGGAAAGGTTAATTGTAGCATCCAGCCTGGTCCTTGATTGGTATCTGCGCCACCAGCGCTGATTCATCTGGTTCATCTCTAGCACTGCTGGTGTAGGAGCTAACGTTAAACTGAGCTAGTAAGGAGGAACATTCCAAAAGCCTGAAATGAGACTCAACTGACACTACACAGAATAAGCTTCATAAGTCTGAGAGAGAGCTGGATCCAAAAGTACCAACCCACCCCTCCGATGTTCTAAAAATGGTAAAAGACTACATTGAAGGCAGCTCTTCTTTTGAATATTGATCATATCATTTGCATTGATTGTCAGAATTGGCTTAGTTAGCTGTTGTTTTGTGATAAAAGAATGGAGCCTGATGGAAGTTCTTTGAGTGGTAAGGGTTTTTAGGGTTTTAGGATTTTTTTTTTCTTCATTCTTCTCTCATGGTTCTCTGGGAGATTTTGGCTGGATGGCAGATGCTCACAGGGCTGTCAGTCCTGATCTGTCAGACAGACCTGATTAATCTCACACGGAGTTAGGCTGTGTTTGATGTGCCTTATCATTGTCAGCCTTTCACACCATGCCTTCTATTCAGCTTTTCTCTGCTCTTTCTTTCTCTCTCTCTTTCGCTCTCTCTCTTTCTCCCCCTCACTCTCCCTCCCATCAGTTGTCTTCTCTTGACTCTTTTTCCCTCCTAAGCGACTGATGCTTTTTTCGTGTTCAGTTTTGAGGGTTCTTCAGAGAGCTTTGCCTTATCATGGGTAGTTAATTATTTATTTATTTATTTGTTTATTTCTTGCTTCTTGTTCAGGGACCTCTGTGCCATTTAACAAGTTTTCTGTGGCTAAGTCGCAGGGTCTGTTTAAAAAAAAAAAAAAAAAGAACTGTCTTTATTTGATTGCAGCCATGTCTATTGTTCTGTTAGTCTTCCCCTCACTAGCTCTCCATCCTGTCTATGCAGGTGCTCGAAGTTCCTTCTGGCCATACTTTAGCTACACTCCTTGGACACACAAAAACTGTCCACCACTGTCTCTTCACTGACGATGGACAAACACTCATCACGTCTTCAGAAGATACTACAGTCAGGGTAATTGCTCTACTGCATTCACACAGTTACCCATTACATGATGGTTGGGTCATACTGTACATGCTTATTTAACATTGGGTGCACTATAATATTAGTTGCTAACCATGTCTGCACTTTACTGCCTTAAATGGTTTTTCAAAGGAATCTTTGAGCAAAAATATAGGTACCGGCAATAAAAGCTCTCCCCCCCCCCACTTACCACAATTAAATTAAATTTCAGACACTGTATGGTATAATGTTGTCAATAAAAATGGACAATAATACAGACAAAACACAATGCAGACATTTTTAGTGGTTGTTAGCTACATTAGCCTCACAGCTCCAGTGCCAAACCAAAGACACAAACCTCTGACCCTGACTAGTCAACTCCATATGGGAAAATTCCTTTAAATCCCTAGTAAGGAGCAGTTATCCAATAAAACTGCTGTACACAGTAGTGCTTGTCTCAGGACAGACGTTGCCTTTTATATGCTGATGTAAGATATTCTCCAGCTTACATGCACGTCATTATTTTACCTTTATAAAAACGTCATTTGAAAGCAGCATATAAAAGGGTAACTTCTATAACACCGCATCACTCCAGTGGGATGTAACTGACATTTTTTAAAGGCTTTCTCCCCCTCCCCCCGCAGGTGTGGAGATGGAGGACAGGAGAGTGTTTGATACTAGCCGGCCATAAAGAGCCAGTCAGGAAGTTTCATCTTCTTGGCTCGTCTTCTTCCTCACCTGCTCTTTTATCCTGGTCATTTGATGGCACAGTTAAGGTAACTACCGAACCACTGCAATCATTGTTTTTTTTTTGTTTTCTTTTCTATAAGCATTTTGAGGTGGATCATTTGTGGATCATTGTCTTGTTGCATTAGAGTGAATTGATACAAATCAGAATTTATGCTTCTTTCAAGCAAGGCATCTTAGTCCTGATGCAGTGCCTCCTCAGACCATCACACTACCACCACCATGCTTCACAGCTGGAATGAGGTTCTCATCTGGAAAGCAGAGTTTTTGCCATTGCAAGGCCCATGTAGCCAAAAACATTTCTGCTCTTCCTGGACAGCATTCGTCTTTCTGCCATGGAGCCCAATTTGCCCAGTGTTCTGATAGTTGATAGTCATCAACAGTGACCTAAGCTGAGAGCCTCTAGTACTTTCAGATATTGCTCTTGTGTTATTTGTCACTTCCTGGACGATTTTATACTTTCTCCATTTGGAAAGCATAGCTCTAATTGTGGTGGGGGCCTAGACCTCAGAAATGGCTTTCTAACCTTTATCAGATTGATAAACATTCACAACCTTTTCTGAGGTCTTCAGGAAACTTATCTATGGCATGACATGCCTGACTGGAAAACATTTGTGCTATCAAGGTCATTCTCATTTAAAGTCTCAAAGTTAGAGTTTGATTGGACAGGGCAGTCCCAAATCAAGGCTTATCATTAACAAGGAAGCACCCACAATGGTTACGGATCGCTGATTCTAATGAACTCTTTAATTTGGGAGCATTATCTGGGGGCGCAAATGCCTTTTAATACCTGAGATGGCATAATTGATTCCTTGCATACCAAAGATGAAAAAAGAAGTATCAAGCTTTTGAGGCAGTTTCCCTGCCGGACTGTGACTATATACTGTATATCTCGAAAACCACTATAAAAAATGTGCAGATGGGGCAAACACTTCTTCACAGCGCAGTATAATCTTTGTGTGTCTCTTTGTCAGGTGTGGGACCTAAACTGTGGAAAGAAGCTGCAGGATCTTGAGTGCCATAAAGGTACTGTCCTGTCTGGTGACATTTCTCCTGATGAACGCCTCTTTTCCACCGCTTCAGCAGACAATACGGCAAAGGTGAGAGAGAAAGACTCTTTAACAGAGCTTTTTACACATGAATTAAGAGTCAAAGACCAGGAAGATAAAATGTGGGCATCTTTTCACTGTAATGACACTGTAATGACACTGTAATGACTGTAATGTAATTGGTCACATGAATGAGATCCCTCAAGGTAGACACATCACAAGATCAGAACACAGGTCTTGAATGCTCCTTGATGGTAATGAGAATTTGAATGTTCTCATACTAGAACTAGTCATTCACCTGAAGTTCAGACGCATTGGAACAAACCATCCAGTGTCTGTCACAGTGGTTTTGGCTGTTTTCTTCATACAACAAATACTTACCAATGCTTGTGTCAGTGGCTCCAGGACTATGAACAGTGTCCTAAAATGTCACCTGCACACATTCACAAAAACCTGCTTATGACTGCCAAGAACCTGCATGACCGTTTAGCTCAAGAGAGTGATGCACCGTTCCACTGTGCAGCGTTGCTTACACAAACATAAACTTCAAGGAAGAGTCATAAGAACGAAACCTTACCTCCAACCTGATCAGAAAACATAAATGTACGCTACAGAAACTGGATGAATTTTGTTAAATTAGAACTCTGGAAAAATTAGAATTAGGGGAAAAAAAGGAACTGCATTTCAGGCAATTGTACAGCATAGGAGTGAGTCTGGGTCACTCCTAGATCTGAGCTGCTACAGAAAGCATTTGCAAGCTGTGATTTCTGCCAAAGTGGTGGTGTTTGGGTGGGGATTACAAAGTCCTGACTCTGTAAGGTAAGACTTTTTCACAGGCCACATTAATGATTTAGATTTACATGAAAAACATCCAAACCTTTAAGCATATGAATAACACGCATAATTAATATAATATAACTACAGTTGTTACATCAGTTATCAGAACCCCCATAAGTTGGTATCAGTCAAGCCCCACACAAAATGGACCCCTTTCCATCCCAGCTGAACCTCAGCTGAAACAAATAGTTTCTGTCTGCCCTTTATTCTGACCTTGAACCACACCAGAACCTCAGGAGCTAAACTTTAAGAAGTTATGTCAGCTGAGTGTAAAAGCACAGCATCTTCCAGTAGAAGGAAGGTGTTAAGAGAGAAAGCCTGCTTTAGCAGAGGAAGCTGAGGTGGGTTCCCACTGGGACACAGCTCAGTTCCCTCACAGTATGGCTGGCCTCAGGGCTCAGGCTGTACACACACCTGTTCCTGCTACAACAGCAGTGCTTTGCTTCTACTGTCTGTGTGTGTGCGTGAGAGATAGAGAAACAGAGAGACAGTGTAGCGTGTGTGTGTGTGTGTAAGTGTGTGTGTGAAATGCAGCACAGGGCTGTTTTGGATATGTTCATGCCATCGCTGCTGGTGTGCTCATTAACCGTGCAGCTGCAGTCCAACATTGCTTAATTAGCGCTGTAGGCCTTTACCCTGGACACACACAAAGACGTGCACACATACAATCTTTCTCTCTGTTGTCTCTGAGGTCATATTAAAGTCTGCTAGTCTGAATGTGTGGAAGAATGAGGGGCTAATGAGTTGAAGCAGTGTTTTGTTCTCCAGTTTTCTGTGTGCTGATGAGCTTTCTAATGAGATGCTGTGTTCATCACTGTCTGCCAGTCGGCAGTGAAACAGACACAGACCAGTGTGAACCCTGAGAGTTCTGGTTTGATTACAAGTGAAAATATTATCTACAAATCATGGTTTGTTTTGCTAGTCCTTCAATGGCTTGTTTCCCTGTACTGTTCCAGGGTTTAACACGGCTCCGTTCACTGCTGATCACAGAAAAAAACGTGTTCATCCTATAAATGACCTCTGTGCCCTCAGGTGTGGAGCTGTGCCTCGTGGGAGATGGTGTTCCTCTTGAAAGGTCACAAAGCTTGCGTCCGCAGCTGCCGTTTCTCCTGGGATGGCAAGCGACTTGCTACTGGCGATGACAACGGAGAGATCAGGGTGAGTGGTGTGGAATCAATGGGACAACAGGACAGTAAGGAATGTTTATAGGACCTGCACTACTGTGAAGCCGCTGATTGGTCAAAAATCTAATTAGCACTTTTACATTTATAGCATTTGGCAGACACTCGTACACTCATACACTCGTATCACTCGTAGACTGACAAAGGTCTTGACTGAGCACTCTTCTTATATAGTGTGGTATGCTTGCCTGAGTATGTAATAGTCGAGGAACAACCTCAATAAATGTTCCTCTACACTATAAAAGGAAATTGTTCATTAACAACCTCAATAACCATTCTTATACACTTTTAGAATAGGAGATATTGGTCCATACAAAACCTCACTAAACACTCTTGTACCCTAAAATAGTATATAATAAGTCTGTAAACAACCTCAAGAGGTATTAGTCCACAAACAACCTCTAAACACTCATATACACTAGAATAGGATATATAGAATATATAACATTAGTAAGCACTCTTATACACTAATAAATGAGACATTCATCTGTAAATGCCCAAATAAACACTATAATACACTATTATAGAGGATATTAGCTACATCAATAAACAGTCTTGTGCCCTGGAATAGGAGTTATTAGTTCATAAACAACCTCCATAAACGCTCCTATACACTAGTATAGGAGATGGTAGCCCATAAGCAACCCAAATAATCATAAATAACCAGCAAACACTCTTAAGAATTAGAATAGGAGATATTAGTCCCTAAACAATCACAAGCACTCTTGGACACTGGAGGATATTAGTCCATAAGTAATCTCTATACACTAGTATAGTAATTTAACAACCTCAGCAACCTCTTATACACTGATAGGTATTAGTCCATAAATGACCTCCCTAAATACTCTTATACAGTTGTATAGAATATATTAGCCTGTGAACAACCTCAGGAAACATGTATATACACTAGAATAGGATATATTAGTCTGTAAAAAAGCCAAAGTAAACATTCCTTTTTTTACTGGATATTATAGATCTTAGTCCATACACAACCTCTATAAACACTCTTATACACTAGGAATGGAGAAACGAGTCCAAATGAGATAGTAGGTTTGAGTTGTTATGTATTATACGAGTCCATAAACAAACTCAGAAATGGTTTCTCCCTTGCTTTTACATTGTGGCATATTGATGGCACCAGGTTATAACCAAGGTTGCACCAGGCAATGAAGGGTCAAGAACTATAGTCTGATTAGAAAGTCAGGCTATTCACGCTGAATGCCCATCCTAACGGTACACATATAGACCCAAAATTCACTTAACTTAATATTGCATACTATGGTTGTTATTTTTTATTTATTTATTTTTTTTTAATTTTATTATATTTAAAATACATTTATAATGATATATTTATAATTATTTATAATTGTATAATTACTTGTTTGGCATTTGCATTTAGGATTTAGCACCAGAGCAATGAGGCTAATATAGCTTACAAGCAGCAGAAGCTTATGTAAAACATTTTCAACAATCAGTTAGCATTGTGCAAAGCCATGTCTATATCATCACACACTTGCCTCAAACCATGTCGAGTTGTTGGGTAATCTCCAGTAGACTTACTTATGTTTTTCTGGCAGTGTTTCTGTTAGCTATAAAAATACATAGACAGTATTCATGCTTCAGAATGGCTGCTACTCTTGTTTTAGCTGCGTAAAATATGTTTGCATAAACCTCCATTCCTTATTAGCTCCATTGCTGAAGAAGGAAACTTAAAGGTTGACTACATTTGTGATAAATAGGAAAATATGTAATAATTAGATTCTTTCGCTCAACGATGACTTTAAACCTGAGAGTTTATGGGGTTCGAATCCCAGCTGTGCTCTGTGCCGTCCGTGCCTGTGAGCTGTCAAAAACGCACCAGCTAGTGTTCTAATTAGGACAGAATGGCAGCGGGGGTCCAGTCTCCCCGCTGCTTAACGACACACCACCAAGTCAGAACATAGGTTCCAAAAAGCCAGAATGACGATTTCACCCTCAGTTCATTCAACCACCACTTGTCTTCTTCTCCTCCCCTCTGCTGCCCTTCCCTTGCCTCTGTAACAAACTTGTCTCATCTGCCTAACTGTCGGCCTCTCTCTCGCTGTCTGTCAGTCTCTCTCTTTCACTCGCTGTCTGTCTCTGGCTGTGCGGGACCAGCCGTGGTGTTCAGTTGTGTAAACCACAGAAGCTGTGCCTTATCCATTAAACATGCTGCTCAGAGAGAAAGAGTGGCCCGCAGCAGTAACACACCACACTCTGATGTGTGTAATTCGAGCCCTCCGGTGCCACTTTGCTCAAACTCGCCATTATTTATACACTCTTTTACTGCTTTGGCAAGGACAAGGAAGAGGAGGTGCTCCCACGTTTGGTTACCATGGAAACATGATTGCATTGTGCTTTCGGTGTGCCTTATTGTGAAATCCAGTCAAATGTATAGTTAGATTTAGCAGCACATCATGCTGGAGTGCTTTGAGCATTTAGAACAGAAAGAGTAGAACACGTCCTTCCTCTGCTGGTATGTGCATTCAGCAGGTCTGCAGTGAGTCGTGCATTATATTATTCAACATCAAGAAATGTTTCCTGATGATAATAATGATGATAAATCTGGTACTTGTATGGTTTTGGTCATATTTACAGCTGTGGAACATGCTGAATGGACATCTGCTAAAAATCTGCTCTCGTGAGCGTAAGGACTCTATGGACTCTTTCCATGGTGGCTGGGTGACTGACCTGCACTTCTCCCCTGATAACAAAGTCCTTGTGTCCACTGGAGGATACATCAAGGTATGCACAATCACACACACAAACATAGACATTTACATTTACATTTACATTTATGGCATTTAGCAGACGCTCTTATCCAGAGCGACTTACAAGGTTACTCATATTACAGAGGTGGGCCAATGTAGTGTTAGGAGTCTTGCCCAAGGACTCTTATTGGTGTAGCGCAGCATAGTCACCCAGACCGGGAATCGAACCCTGGTCTCCCACATGGTGTTGTAACTCAATGGCAGGTGGTGGTGTTATCTGTTGCGCCACACCAACCACCACACGCAGGGTGTCAAAACTTCTGAGGTCCAGTTTGCTAGATATCAAAGCCCTTTATCCCCATTATAATCTCTCTATCACATACACTTGAAAATATTTGATTTAATTTTAGGTGATAAAGAAGGGCTTTGCCTTGTTCCCATTTGTGCAGTAAACACATTTAACACACACACACACACACACACACACACACACACACACACACACACACACACTAGGAGGACAGTGAACACATGGGCCCAGGATGGTGGAAAGTGCTAACTGCAGCACCTGTGAGCAGTTGGAGATTAGGTGCCTTGCTTTAGGGCACTGTAGTTGTGTTCTGATGGTTTGAGAGGGAACGAAGGCCACTTCTGGAACCTTCAGGCCAAGGGAGCCAAACTTTTTTTATATTTAAAAAATGTGAAATGACGTGTTCCAGGATATAAGCGCTTTCAGTAAAAAGTTAACTAGTTAAATAGTTATTTATTTCTGGACTAAATTAAAAAGCCATACACTTTCTATGGTAAACACTGTTTGTGTTTTTATTATTATTATTATTATTTATTTTCACGCAGTAAGTACATACAGAAAGAAACTAACAATCATAAAACTATTATGAAGGAAAAGAGGAACAATAATAAGACTAATAATAATACCAGTAACAATAGTACTGAGAATTAATGTAGTAAAATGATATATAATAAAATAAGTATAAAATATCAACAAGGGTTCATATGATCAAAAGATAGTTACAGGATTCTTGTATTCAACTCTAATTATTTTTGTGGTGTCCTATACTGGTAGGTCATGTTTTAAGGTATATAGATTTGTCTAACAATTTCTACCCACTGTTCAGTGGTAGGGGTTACACCGTTTTCACATTATAGCTTTTTTTTACTTGCTATAAACAAGATCTTTGTTAAATATCTATCACTGTCTAAGACATGTATTTATATCCCCAAGATACATCACTTTGCATTGTTTGGGAATTGAGTACTCCAGAATATCATATATTTTCTCCCAAAAAGACAGTAATTTATTGAATTTCCCAAAAATGTAGGTATTGTTGGTCTCCGTACTTACACACATCCTCCAGCATGGCTGGTGCCCAATTTGGTTGCTCTTTATTTTAGTTATCATGAAATACCTAGTAAGATTTTTCTATCCAAATTCTTTCCATATTCTTTTGTAAACATATTAAGGATATGGTCAGTGCTCAAAGTGTACTGATCAGCTGCACGTGTCATTACAAATAGGTGAAATTAGCCTGGTTTAATTGAATGGAGTTCAGCAGATATTAGATCAAAATCACTGTACAGGTAAATGTAGGAAAGTATTTGAGTAGTAGTTTTTGAGAATCTGATGCTACGACTATCACATGTATTATGATAAATACTGTTTTTGTAAAAAAAATGTCTTTAAATATCATGATAGAAAATTTTTTACTATATCGCCCACCCCTAACGATATGGATAGAAATGTTTTATTATGATTGTGATAAAAATGCCACAGTGATACTAAATGTCATATGGACTAAAGGCATAACTAAAGGCTTGATATTGTAATTTGTCAGATGACCAACAGCAAAGATTAAGCATGGTTCCAAATCTATATTGGTAAAAATAATATGTATTAAATAAAAATGTATTAATAATTTTAATCAAACCAAACAATAGAGTATTTGATTAAAGTGAAATATTGGAATAAAACCTCAAGGTACAGATATGTGTTGGACCTGGCTTTGGCTGGAACTGAGTCTGAAAAGAATTTGACTTATTTGTTTTTGTTACAGTCAGAGTGAGGAAAGCCCTGCACACCCCTTCTTTTTGTCTCGTTCTTTCTGAACACAAAAATAATTCCAGGCAAGACATGATGAGTTTTGGGGTTTTTTTGCCTTTAAATCTGTCTCTAATTTTCTCCACACAGTTTTAGCAGCCTCTTAGCTCAGCTAGCTATTTCACCCTCAATCAATGCAATGCTTATGATTGGCTGGTATTAGCTGTACTTGCAGATAGAAAATGATTGACGTGGGGGTGATTTAGTTGAACAAGTGTGTGAGTGGCACAGCTGGCACAGCTGGAATTGCAAAGGTGCCTCTTTCCTCCCAAATACAGACGTTTGCATTCCTGAAAATGTATCTTGTGTTCATGAGGTTTGCTGGTTTCACGGCATATCTGCCATAATTTCTGCTGTATGATTGGAAAGATTGAAACAACAAGTATGAATGGTAGACGAGTGATGGGACGACTGGGTCTGGGTGGTGTTTTGAATGCTAATATAAAACCTTAACTTTGAGGCCTATTCCTATACAGTAAACTGATGTGGTGTAGACCTCAAATGGGTGTGGGGTGCTGGAAGTGGGTATAATTACTGGCTGCAGGAAATTGCAGACTACCCATGGAGTTGTGCGCTGACATTAAAGATCACATATTTATCACAGAGTTTTCATGCATTGTTTTAATCATCAGTGCATTTACATGTGTCCCAAAAACACGCTGAAGTTAAGTTGCAACCTGGGCTGCTTTTTGAATGAGGTGCAATACACGACAGCCAGTCAGATCAGAGGTCAGTTACACATCTGTCTTAAAGGCACAGAAATAGAAACAGCCAGTTTTATTTTAAGGGATAAAGACAGATACAAATACAAGAAAATATATATAAACATATTCATGCAGCCAATCATCAGTCTAGATTTTGGTGCAAGTGTGTAAATCACTGCTTGACAGATACTAAGACCTCTGAGGTGTTGATGATCATTAATGAATGACACCGCATCTTTTGATTCTCATTAGTACTAAGTTAATTCAATGGGTTCCATTACAGTATTAGTGTTTGATACCTAGCCTTAATGACGACTTGAGTGCCTTGCAGTAGTCATTTTGGCCCATACTATCAGCCTTACCACATTGCATGTTTTCCTTTTCTTTAGGTCTTTAACTGATGTAAATTCCAGGCGGTTGAGCCTTTTCTTATCTTATTTCAATATTAGGTTAAAAATGGAATGTGGGGCTTAAAAGACCATAAGCATCTGAGTAAAAGGAAAACAATGATTTATATTATTTATGATGTTTATATATGATTATGTATGTAAATATTATTTTATGTATATTTAGGTCATTGCATTAAAACCCACATAGTATATTAAACAAAAACAATAAAAATAATTAGCATGAATTATTTTCCAGTCTTAACTTTACAAAACGCTCAAAGTGTTTCATCCCCCTTCCAGCTTCTTTTTAACACCAGCCCAACACTGGCCCCCTCCCTCGCAGCCAGTTCTCAACATAACCATAGTCATTATAAGAGCAACAGCTGAACTGGCCTTAAATCACTGTAACGGACCAGCTGCAACCAGTCCAGTGTTTGATGTGATGAATGAGTGTGAAGGACGATGATGAGTGGTGATTGATCAGGCGCTCGTCTCCTTCAGGACACTGCTCCATGTTATAGGAGATGATAGATTAATCAACGCAGCAGCTAGCGTGATTTTTCTAGCTATCACTCACCATTAGACCGCCCGACTCGTGCAAACGCGGTGTCATTTTTATTAACTGAAGCCAGTCTGTGTAGTTTACGTTAGACGAATTGAAAATCTGGGTACAACGGTGTCCGTATGTAAAAATGACACCCCCCATTCCCCCTCCCCCATTCATTATTTTCATCTGATTGTTGTATTACTGAATCAGCACTGCTCTAGCAAGCACACATCATGTGGTAAACGTCGAGCAATATTTTGCAGATGTCACTTTGAGACTCAAGTACTGATATTCAGTCATGGATGTATGTATATTACTCAGAGGAGGACTGTTGAGGGCATTGATTGGTAAATGTATCCTGTATTGGAACTTGTTTGTCATCTGTTTTCCCTGATATTGCACCTTTTCAGCCATTTTTAAGACATTTCCTCTTAGCTCATTGTTGGGATATTTAAAAATAGTGGCTTGTGAAGTGCTTCCAGAGTTGCAGGAATATTCTGCTCGGCTCGCTTTGTCTTTATAGCTTGTGCCACTGCAGGAAGGAATGCAGTCGTGTCTGAAATGCCTGATCTTATTCAACAAGGCAGGTTCTGAAATCATATGCGTGTGTGCATGAGTGTGAGTGAGCATAGTGGTTTGATTTCTGCTTGTACTACTACGCTCTTCTCTTTGATATCTGCCTACTATTGCTAGTCAGTGACCTGTTTCAAAGCACACACGTTAGACTGGCAGTTACAGCGGAAATATTGCATAATTGAATCCATCAAAGCACTGAACAACTCTATCATTTCAATCAGGCTTGAAGCACATAACCCCTTGTTACACGCCAAGGCGTATTACTACAGGGACTTCTGCACAAACTGGCGGAGCTATTCTTTAGTAATAGAAGTTTGTAATAATACTATAATAATGTAATAATAATATAAACATTGCAATCTGTGTAATTGGTTCATCATATTTGGCAGTTATTAAATTAATTAACCTTAAATTCAATATGGCACCTACAATGCATTTGGGTTTATTGTTTGCTAAAAATAACCATGGACTTCTTGTACATCAGACAGTGTCAGTAAAGGTATGTACAGCTGGGAACAAAGGTTTAAATAAACTCACCTTGGCCATGAATGCCAGTGTTGGGCTTTCAGTGATTTCTGTATACTGTTTTTATTTTTCTGGGGATGAATTAGTAGACAACATACAAAGAAGAAAAAAGCCCAGACAAAGTTTAATTCACCTCTATCCATTCTGCCAAGAAGAGTGGCCAAATAAGCAACCAGAATTCTACCACAAGCGTGGTAAAGACTACCAAAGTCAGAGTCTGGTCTCTGGTCAAGGTGCAATTTGCCATGAAGGGGTCATTTTGACCCTGTGTTCAAAAGAACCTACATTGTGCACCAAATTCCTGTTTCTTCTCTGTTAAGGATGTATGTTGTTCGTTCATTCTGCCCCAGATAAAAGAACCATTTAAAGAAATCAGTGGAAGTCTGACATTGCCGTGACATTTATGTCTATGTGTGTGGAGTGTCTGTACACATACAATTGCCACTGTAGGTTACAAGAACACACAATCTTGCTGTTCCATTTAGCCACTGTGGGGATATTCTTTGGTAATAGAAGCGTGTAATAACACTGGACTTTTTAATGGGTTAATGAAAGACTGATTAGATTAACTATGGATTGAATGGTAACGGTAAATAGTACATACAAAATACGACCGCCCAATAGTAGAAGAGAATAGGATACATACTTGCCTTGTCCTTGTCTTAGATGCTTTAGGACGCTGTAGCACAGTACTATAGTTCATGTTGGGCTGCCATTGACCCTACACTTAGACACAAGCTGCAAAGAAACTGCATGCTCAAAATTGCACCATGGGCTTTCATAAGAGCTGTATCAGAAACAAGTCCATTTACAGCCTTGTTGGATTGCATACCAGCATGTTCTGACTCTGAGACTCTTCAAGAGATTTCGTGATCACCTTTACATTATACTGTATACTATATGTTCTGTGGTTGCTTTTTCCTAAAGATAATATCATTTTCTCTACAGTTTAAAAGGGAATTGTAGTTGAATGATGTAACTATTGATGTTTTATAAATGATAAGATAATTTGTTGTAATTCATAAGACCAAAGTGGGATCGATAAGGGCAACAACATACAAGCTTGTCTTGTGGACATTAAAAAACATTTTCTAGCTCCATTCACTGACAGTTCAGCTGTTTCCATGACAGTTATAGAATCTGCCAGAGGCCTGAAGACGAGTAGCATTGGACTGAAGTGTTTGTGAGAACTACATCTTTAGTTTGGTGGAAAGCCTCCTGCCCTTTTCTAAACCTGTTCTGATGGTAATAGCTTTTTTGTTTTGTATTATTTTGAATTCAGTAATAATCACTGTCATGTCTGTGTTTTATGTAGGTAATGCTGGTATTCAGTCAAAAACCATTTTACATGTTAGACATTTTTCTTCTCATTCATGATTATTAGTGATTCCTATTATTAATGATTTCTCACCAGAAATGACTGGGCAGCTGTGCATTTTATGGGATTTTAAAAGATAAATAATGGAGAAAACATCTCTCCTTATCCCTCATCTCCTCACTTATCTTCTCCTTTCCTCTATTCTCTTCTCATCTCTTGTTTACACTGCTTCTGTCTTCTCTTCTTCTGTCTTCTCTGTCCTGTTTTTGTTGTACTCTTTCCCTTTTTTCTCTTCTCTGTTGTTGTCTTTTACTATCTTCTATTTTCTCCGCTCTTTTCTCTTTTGTTCTTGTCTCTTCTCGTCTCTACTTTTATCCACTCTTTTATTCACTTTCCTCTCTTACCCACACTTCTTGTCTTGTCATGTCTTCTCTTTTCTGTTCTCTTCTTCATTTGTCTTCTCTCTTCTCCGCACCACTCCTCCCTCATTCTTCTTTCTCTTCTGCTTACCTTTCTTTCCTGGTCGTCTTGCCTTGTCTCTTCCATTCTCTTTTTGCTCTTCTCCCTACTCTTATTACCTTGTCTTCACTGATTTTGTCTCCTTTCCTCTCATCTATTCAGCGTTTCTTCTCTCTTCACTCTTCCTGTATCATCTCTTCTTTCTCTGCTCTTCTGCACTCTTCTTCTCGTCTCTTCAGCTTTTCCTCTTCTCCACTCTTCTTTCTCATCTCTTCAGCTTTTCTTCTCTCTTCACTCTTCCTGTATCATCTCTTCTTTCTCAGCTCTTCTCGCAGCTTTTCCTCTTCTCCACTCTTCTTTCACATCTCTTCAGCTTTTCCTCTTCTCCACTCTTCTTTCACATCTCTTCAGCTTTTCCTCTTCTCCACTCTTCTTTCTCATCTCTTCAGCTTTCCTTCACTCTTCTCTTCTCTTCTCTTCAGCTTTTCCTCTTCTCCACTCTTCTTTCTCATCTCTTCAGCTTTTCTTTTATCTTCACTCTTCCTGTATCATATCTTCTTTCTCTTCTCTTCTCTTCTCTTCTCTTCTCTTGGCTTCTCCTTTCCACTCTTCTTCTCATCTCTTCAGCTTTCCTTCTCTCCTCACTCTTCCTGTCTCATCTCATCTATTCTCCACTCTTCTTCTTGTCTCTTCAGCTTTTCTTCTCCTCACGCTTACTGTCTCTACTCTTTTTTAGCTTTTTTTCTTCTTTTCTCCACTCTTCTTTCTTTTCTTTTCTTCTCTTCTCAATTCTTCTTGTCTTGTCTTTCACCTTCATCTCCTCCCTACTCTTCTCTTCTCCACATTTCTGTTTCTGATTGTCTCACTATTCTTATCTTTTCATTGCTCTTCTCTGTTCTCCTCCTCTGCACTCTCCTTAGTCCGTTTTCTCTGGTGGAATCTCTGTTCAAGTTGGAATTTTGTTTTCTGTTGGTGTGTTTACTCCGGGTTAGGTCAGTGCTTCTTTCATTCCTCATGCTCTTTCATGTCCATGCTGCAGTCTTTACACATGCAGGTCTTTTATCCAAACCAACCACTGAGCACTGCCTCGCTGCACACATGCACCCACACACACACACTCGCACACTATGAGTACATGCTTTTCTGTGTTTGAATGTGTATTTTATTTTGATGGGAGGCTAGCGGTCATTCAGAACTTCATAGTGTGCGCTCTGTATCTAGATATCAACAAGAGACGTCTTGGCGTTACACCGGTCTGAATGTAAAATGACACCTGGTCCTGAAAGCAGGATTACACATGCTAACAGTCTCTAATGTAATCCGTAATCTCTGCTAACAATATGTGCAGTCAAAGTCAATTTTAAAATATAAGATGAATATCAGATTGAAAATTGTAGTGGTTTGGTTGATTGTGAAAGGTGCTGTTTTGCCATTTGAAACTATCTTCTATCAGAAATGCCATTTTAATGTCAAACGTGCTGTTTAACCTTTTTGTTCATTCAGTGCTCTTATAAAATACCACCACTGTCAGTGCATCCTGTCTGTGTGCGCATGGCAGTGATTTATGACCGTGGTGTATGGCAATATCTGTCTTTGTGCTGTTTTGCTTTCACACATAAATGACAAATAGCTATTGCTTGTGCCGTGGTGTGTGTGTGTACGTCCTATGAGACTCCTAGTGTAATATAGTGTGTGAAAGACAGAGATTACCTGGAGGAGTGAAGAGAAAGATGTGTAGGTCAGACAGGATATTACAGCTCCACTGGGGGAGAGGCGTTACCTCGACTAAACACACATTCAACACACACACACACACACACACACACATATACACATACACATACACACACAGACATTTTTCCACTAGTGGTCCCCTGCCCAGTGATTTGGAGGCCCAAAATAATTCACACTCCTCATCCCAACAGCCTTCAAATCTTCACCTTCATCATTACACACACACGTACAATACAGTGTGACGCTGGCGTATCTCGCAGCAGAACAACAATACACACACACTGCATAAGAAAAGATCATTGTTCTCCTTTAGTCTCAGTGGGAGGAGTAAAGAAAGGAGGCTTTATGTAGATTTGTGGCTCAGGGTTCTCCATGGGCGTGTTTTTTTTTTTGTTGTTTTTTTTGTACTTTCGTTGTTCGGGGGATGTTCTTCAGGATCCGTGGTTAGGGCTTAGCACCAGTTATAACACCATTAGAAGCTAAGGCCGAACGTTTAAAAGCAACACTTTTAAGAGTGCACATGAAAATGCCTTTTTTTTTAATTAAGGTATTGTGTTGTGGTGTAGTGTAGTCCATAGACTCTTCCTAAAACCATTGCTACTAATGTCCAAAGTCCAATTTCTTTACATGTTCATATTAGCAGGACAAATATATAGATCTAATCTTCATTCCCGCGATAAAAGACACCTGACCTCTAGTTTCAGTGGTTAAATCTGAGCACTTCTGTATAGAATTGGACTCACTTCTGCATGTGGATTCGTTTTGCATTATTGTGTTTCCATTATTTAGTCACCATTTCTTGCTTTTGCTGTAATTTGCTTTGATTTGCGGTGTTGATCAGCAGAGCATGGGTTCCCCTTTTGAACCTGGGTTCCTCTTAGGGTTTGTTCCTCCTAGTCAGAGGGAGATTTTCCTTGCCAGTGGCAAGGTCTGCTTCCTTGGGGCTCTAATCCGGATCTCTGTACAGCTGCTTTGCTTCATATAATTGCTTTATATATAAGCACTAGATAAATTAACTTTGCCCTCCCTTTGGCAGACCAAGGTTTGATTCCCTGGTCAGGCAAGCTAATAAGAGTCCTTGGGCAAGACTCTACATTCAAGTACCTATTTAATTTGATTCAAATGTAAGTACTTCTGGAGAAGAGTGTCCTCCAAATGTTGTGAATGTTAAAATAAAGGGTTTGGCATGATATGGTGCATCGATTCGATTGATACTTTTGCTTTAGATCAGGTGATTAACCTGCATATAATCAGATGTCCCTGATTCTCACATCAGCTAAAACCCAAGACTTGATAAAGTGTGTTATTTAAAAAAAAAAGGTCCCACTTTTTAAGAAATGTCTTTTGATGACACATGTAATTACACATTAACAGTCCATATAATAACAAAGTAACTTCAGGCGATGTATTGACTGTTGCAGGTGTAATACAGGTATTATCATCTTTAGTTTTCATCTAAATAGCTGCAACAGCAGAATATACAGGATCTCATAGTTATTGAGTAATTGCATTACCACTAGTAGTTACATTGTTATTACACTGTTTGTTGTTTGTAACTACACAGTTATTAGAGACACCTAAAATAAAGTGTGACAAACAAAAGGTTTTTCCAGACAATCATGTTTTCAAACGTTTTAAAGGCTTGTTTATGCTCAGTATTACGCCTTCTGTCCGACTCCTTACGTGCTCATTTCGTCCATATTTGTGCACATTCTCTAAGAGCTTATGGAATGATGCAGTACCACTGGAAATTGCAGGGGCAGTGTAGCGAATAGTTCAGGCGAAACCGGAACTCTGGCAGGAAATCCAGCGCTGCCTCTTTTATCTTTAGTTGTAGTAAGTACATTATCATAACCTCCTCCACTGTCGCCATCTTTGTTGTTCTCAGAAACTTCTGACTGTACTGCTTAACTTCTATGCCACTGTAAAGGAAGCATGGAAGTATGTGGGCAGTGACGGTTATAATGTTTGAAACTGACGTCTTCATGTTCATGCATAAAGGATGTATCGATGAGCCTTTGCTGGTGTGGTTTTCACCAACACACTTGCAGCACTATAATGGTGTTTTATTGGGATGAACGCATTCACGTTTGCCATGAAAGCCCTGTTAAACAAGAGGTGACGTCCTCTGCATGAAGAGCCAACAGCTTCTTTATTTCTGAATCAAGAAAGACGGACAAGATGCGTATAGTTGAGTCTAGGGTAACACTTCATTTGTAAAGCGTACCTTAAAAAGTAGTCAACTAAATATCTATTAAAAATCACCTTTAACCCAAAACCTAATTCTAAACATTACACTGGTCCCAATACTAACCTTAACATTGCCGAGAATCAGTGAGTTTCCCCAGATAGTTTGTTCCCAATGTGAACATCTGTAGATCAGCTAATAGGGGGATAAGTCCAAAACTACACTCTGCTGATGTCTTACGGTCACACTTAAGCTTTTCACGTTTTATTAAATCGTTACTTAAATGTGAACGTAAAAAAGGGGTTACTTGGAGCACATCACTGCTGATCACCAGAATAACTAGATCTCAGACCCCTTTTACACTTGGTCACTTCATACATCCTGAGTATCAGGAGTATATCTGGATCAGGCCAAGCCACATACAAAGGCAAGTGTAAACACAGCCAAGACGCATTGAAACCAGATTCAAATCCGATTACTCAAACCACTTCAGGAGGTGGTGTGAGGCGCATTTGAGCCACATGTAATGCAGTGTAATCACATCCGTCTCTCCAAGATAATTCAACAGCCCGAACCCCTCCCAGTACAACTGAAACTCCAGTAATAATTGCTGCATAATGAGCAAATCTGTATATATATCCTCCCACTCATTTGACTACCGACTATAAATGCATGCGTCTCAAGTCTTATCAGGATACAATCCAGATACTAGTCAGATGAAGTGACCAGGTGTAAAAATGGTACCTTTGGGCGTGAGGGACAAGAGGTAAAACAAAGCAGGCAGGCAGCATTGAAGAGTTATTGCTTCTCTACAGCTGGCCTTATGCTGACCTTTACCAGGGAGGGAGATGCTCCTCCATGAATACTGCGGCTCACATAATGAAAGCCACTGTTTAGGATCTCTCCTTCTCTCTCTCTCTCTCTCTCTCTCTCTCTCTCTCTCTCTGTCTCTCTGGCATACAAACCCACAGCCTGTCTTATTTGGAGTCTTTTAGGCATAGCGGATCAAACAGTGTTCCATTTAACTCTTCCCTCTAGAGAGGAGCCAGAGGAGATGTGGAGAGCAGCTTGACTTTGAGGAAAAGGCCCACGTCAGATATCTGACATTTTGAGTAAAAGATCTTCAGATGGCACAGCATTCCTGAAAACATACCGTCGCTCTTTTAAATGTGGGTCAGAAGCGTAGAAGAAGCTGGCTTAAAGCTATGCCCCCCCCCCCACACACACACACACGCACACCTTTATTAAAAGTGCAGCCGATCAGCCAAGGCATGTTTGAGGGTCTGAAGTTAACTTCTTTAGTTTGGCACTAAACTGCTGGGTACAAGCTGCCACTGCTCGTTAGCTACATTAGCCTCATAGCGCCAGTGGTATGTAAATCAGAGGTAAGAGCTGTAATGACAGACAGCCTTTGGGCTGGAGTTTAGGAGGGAAGCTGTTGTGAGGTCTGCTGTATGTGGTGTGTGTGTGTGGGAGGGTTCAGTACTCAGGATTTTCTGCTGCTCTGCATAATACCTGGACCATTTGATTTAGAGTGAAAGACACACACACACACACAGTTTAAAGCTGCTATGGCTCAGTGAAGTAGAGTCATGACAGTTCTGTCAGAACGTCAAAGTGTGTGCAAACAGGAATGATCCTACAGCAGCCTGACAGCACCACACACACACATATACACACATACACACACAGGTGTACAGATTGAGAACCATGGGTGAGTACACTGACCCTGGAGGGGGAACAAAAGTGAGTGTCCGAGAAATGGAGACAGGGTGTGAGTGTGAGAGGCCGAGAGAAAGAGGATGTGAGAAAGAGGTAGAGAGACAGAGAGAGCTGTCCCCCACAGAACAGGGTCTACAGCAGAACCTGAGCCTACTGGAGCACTTAACCTAAAAAAATCCCAAAAAGATCTCCTAGTACAAAACACACATTTATATTAGGCACAGACGACATCAGCAACTTCTCCAACTATGTCATTATTTTAGCATCATGAGCAGTTTATCTGGAAATTAAACGCAGTAAATCAGATGAGAGAAAATGCATGCTGGGCTTTTTACGCCATAACATGTCAAACTTGGCTAAAATTAGTCAGTAATTGAGCCTATTGCCCTTTGTAGCAGCGATGTATGGGGTCTGCTTACCAATGAACAATTTGACCAATGGGAAAAACATCCAATTGAGATAATGCATGTGGTACAAATATGTTAAAATGTGCACAGAAACGCCAAATTCTATAAAAGCAATAAGACACTCAAGGCCAGAAACAAGCCAAAATCATAGCCGAGATGTTCTACGCAATAAAACACTCCCTCTCGTGGTTTGCCGCCTAACTCAGGACCAGACGAACACGCATCTACTCAGAATAAACCAAATTACATCTAGTTTCCAACACCACACCTATTGGGGAAAAATGTAACTAAATCACAAAGCAGAATGCAGTGTATCTGGTCCTAAAACTGTGTGGCAGAGTACATGAGCACAGCAGCTGATCTAAAACTGAGGATCACCCTGACCAGGTACAGACTCCGTCAGCACAGCCTGGCTATAGAGACTGGCAGGCACAAGAGATCCTGGGTTTCCTCAGGAAAACAGAACATGCCGGCAGTGCCAGCTAATTAGAACAGAGGCAGAGCTGCAGTTCCTGACAGAACACCCAGAGTACACTGAGATCTGCAAACCGTTCTGTACAAAGATCAACAACAAATATCCCACATTCCTCAGCCTGTCTGATCCAGAGAAAGCTGTTATAGCAAATATCACACATTACATACACACTTTGAGTTTTGTAGATTTAGTATTAGTATTATTATTAGTATAACCATTATTAGTAGCAGTATTGCATATACATACATTTCTCTCTTTTCCTAATGTTACATTGTTCAGTGCTTTAAACCTAAGCTGTCAATTGTTTGAACTGGTCTTCTCCCAGACTCTAATCTGTTCAATATTCTTTGTTTTAAATCTCTCAGACCTGGAACTCAAGCTTTGGCAATACACATGTAGCACTACATGTCATGTCAGTGAAGCACCCTGAACTGAAAAGTGAATTAAACTGAAGTGACAGAGAGAACAAAATACAAACAGACAGAGAGAAATACAGAGAGACAGATTGAGTGAGAAATACAGACAGACAGAATTACAAAGATATACAGACAGAAAGAAATATAGGGATGGTGCAGACACAGAGAGGGAAACAGAGAAATACAGACAGCGTGAAAGACAGAGAGGTACAGACAGAGGAAAACAGACAGTAAGAGTGAGAGGGAGGGAGAAGGAAGGATCGAACAAGCCAGGAAGAGAGGGAGAGAAAGATTGTGAAAGATCCACAGAGCAGAAAAGAGAGATTGTGCATAGCTGTGGGTTCTGAGGGGCTCCTCTGTCTCTGTCCACATTTATCTATTATATTCTTTTCTTTTCCTCATCTCTGTTCTCCATCTCTACTTTTATCTTTTTATCTATCAGCCTCAGGGGCTTGACCGGGCACTTTATATGAGGGGCCACATTTTAACTTTTTGCATGGGTCCATGACTTTAAACACATCACACAGGCATGAATAAACAAGTAAGTACATCCACATGAGTTACACAAGAGTATACAGGGAACTTTATGGATAAAGAAAGACTCTTTTTGACAGGACCAAGCATTCCATAATCCTGAGTGACTCGTATGCGTACAAAATCCAAGTATGATCCAAAAAAATCCAAGAACCCTGAAAACACACACAATCCGTCCTGCATATACTCTTTGTGTGTGTGTGTGTGTGTGTGTGTGTTTGTGTGTGTGTTTGTGTGTGTGTGTGTGTGTGTGTGTGTGTGTGTGCGTGTGAGTGATGAGACAGAGGTTTAACATTACTCTTATGTAATCTGTGCTGCTAACCTGCTGGCCTCAGGTAAAAGGAAAAGCCACTGCAGTTGGGATGCCAAAAAAGAAAGCTGTCACAATCAGTATTACCCTCTACTGATATATACATACACACACACACACACACACCAGGCAGTGTGGTCTCCAGTGTAATGCAGTGTAGTAACTGTTTTTGATTAGGCTCAAAGCTGTGAAAAGAAACTGTGACTATGATCGCAGCTCAGCAGTAATGGGGTGCCAGAAACCCTTGGATAAAATGTGGGGTGCCAAAAATTTTGCCCAAAAGATTGTTGGTCCAAAAGCTCGTCCAATGTTTCTCGCTAATAGAGCAGTGTCCGAAAACTTTTGGATAAAATGTGGGGTGCCAAAAATGTTGCGCAAAAGATTGTTGGTCCAAAAGCTCGTCCAATGTTTCTCGCTAATAGAGCTGTGTCCGAAAACTTTTGGATAAAGTGTGGGGTGCCAAAAATGTTGCCCAAAAGATTGTTGGTCCAAAAGCTTGTCCAATTTTTCTCACTAATAGACCAGTGTCTACAAACTTTTCGCCCAAATTTGGTGTGCCAAAACCTTTGTCTAGAAGCTCTTCCAATATGTTTAGCTAATAGAGCTGTGTCCACAAACTCTTGGCTGAAATGTGAAGTGTCAAAACTTTTGCCAGTATGTTTGGCAAATAGAGCTGTGTCCACAAATCTGGCCCAAATGTGAAGTACCAAAACCTTTGTCCAAAAGCTCCTCAAGTACTTTTGGCTAATAGAGCTGTGTCCACAAACATTTTGCCCAAATTTGGGGTGCCAAATGCTCCTCTGATATGTTTGGCTAATAGAACTGTGTCCACACTTTTGGCCAAAATGTAAGATGCCCAACATTTCACTCAAAAGCACCTCCAATACTTTTGTCTAATAGAGCTGTGTCCACAAACTTTTGGCTGAAATGTGGGGTGCCAAACCTTTTGCCAGTATGTTTGGCTAATAGAGCTGTGTCCACAAACTTTTGGCCAACAGATGTAAATCAAATGCGAGTGTAGTGATAATGATTCAATACACAATTATACATTGTGTGTGTGTGTGTGTGTGTGTGTGTGTGTACTGGATTATAGAATAGTCCTCCAGCAGAATCGGTGTGAAACTGAGCTGGTCATTCAGGTCGGCTGAGGCAGGTACTTTCTCTTTATAGTTAAACTGTTTGGAGTTCTAGTCTGCAGATCCTTCCCTTAAAATCTTTACTTGCTTCACGCACTGGCTGTTCGGCCACTAAACCTTTGATTAGACCAGTGCAGTGTCCAAACCCAGGGCTCAGAAACAGAATAGTAAAATCAGTCAGCTCACTCTGAGCAGAACCAGTATTTTAATCTTTCCATTCATTTCCCCATTACATTTGTTGTAAGAGTTCCAACCCAAATAAAATAAAATAAAAAAACAACAGTTAATTATGTTTTCTGTTCAATATTGTAATAAAACAGCACAGTAGGCTTGAAAAACAGAGGTTGTGCCTTTCCCTGATCAAGAACACACACATGGCCACACACCATATGAATAGTTTTCTTGGTCTCCGGATTTCATCTTGACCTCCACAACTTCATGCATTACAAAAACCGCAAGCTAAAATCTTTGAAACTGAGTGAACTGATGTCCCCTTCTGGTCATACCTGCTGATCTTGCAGGGCCTTACAAGGCTAACAGAGAAAGGGTGAAGTGAGTGTTGCAAAGTTACCAATGAATAAGTAGTGTCCATGATAGGGGAAGTGTCATGTTTACGGAGTTTGTGGAGATGGAGCACCATGAATTGGGGGTCTTAACCTGATCCTGAATGGAATGGCTAAACTACCATTTTGGTTCTGGAACAGTCCAGCATGATTACATGTCTGGTTGTGTTTTTGTTCCTGTGCAGTTCATTTCCAGCGTTCTTTTTCATTCGTCAAAGTGTTTTGGAGGTCGACACTAAGACCTTAATCACTGTAGGGTGCTGTTTTGGGAGAGCTCCACTTTGTAGTGGTGTTTGAAAACATGGCAAAGAATCCCCAGTAAACTTACATGAATGACAATAGGTTGTGTTTTAAGTGATGTCCCCTAAATACCTAGCGAGGGTTCATGTGGTGCTACTCTGGGGACGTAACAGACATAACGCTATAACGTGATGTGTTTCTATATTTCAAGTCAAGTCAAGTCAAGTGGGTTTATTGTCATTTCAACTACATACAGAGTACACAGTGAAACGAAACAACGTTCCTCCAGGACCATGGTGCAACATAGACAGTGCATACAAGACACAAGTGCAACACAAACAAACAAGTGCGGACAGACAACACAACACAGTACAGACAGAGGATAATAAATAATGACGGTAGTGTGCAAGTTGTGCAATGTGCAATAAATAGAGTCCAGTGAGGTAGTAAAGTTATTAGTGCAAATGCTTGTGCAAAAAATGCTTCCCATGTTATCTGGGGTGAATGGTTGAGAGAGAGAGGGAGAGTGTACATGTACCAGAAAGATATCAGTTCAGAAGTTGAGTTGTGTTGAGGAGTCTGATGGCTTGGGGGGAAGCTATTGCAGAGTCTGGTCGTGTTGGACCGGATGCTGCGGTACCTTCTTCCTGATGGCAGGAGGGAGAACAGTCTGTGTGAAGGGTGGGTGGAGTCATCCACAATGCTGGTTGCTTTGCGGATGCAGCGGGTGGTGTAAATGTCCATGACTGAGGGGAGAGAGACTCCGATGATCTTCTCAGCTGTCCTCACAATGCGTTGGAGGGACTTGCGGTCAGAGGCTGTGCAGGTCCCAAACCAGGCAGTGATGCAGCTGCTTAGGATGCTCTCTATGGTTCCCCTATAGAAGAGGGTGAGGATGGGTGGAGGGAGACGGGCCTTTCTCAGCTTCCGGAGGAAGTAGAGACGCTGTTGGGCTTTCTTGGCTGTAGAGCTGGTGTTCAGGGACCAGGTGAGGTTCTCTGCTAGGTGGACACCAAGGAACTTGGTGCTCTTAACGATCTCCACAGAGGAGCCGTTGATGTTAAGCGGAGAGTGGTCCGGTCTTCTAATGCATTACTAATGAATTCTGTTCCATCTAACAGGGGCGTGTCCTTGCATGTGGTGGTCCTTATTGTCCAGTATAGGGAATAGTGATTTGGGGGCTATTTTGAATACTGCGCTTGCCGTTTGGACTCACCTAGTGACCGTCCTCCATTTTCTCCTCCTATTTTTTTTTCACACTTGTTCTCCCTGCACGACAAGCAGCTGCCTTGGGCTCAGCTTTTATAAAGCCAGTTTCTCACGGCGCCTCATTTTTTTCCCACCAGTTCTCGGAACACGCTGTGCTTTCTGTTCCTGGAGCTCTGAGTCTTTATGGCTTTCTCTCACCTTCAGCTCTCACCATTTTGCCATTGAGTCTCGCTGTTAAGATGCTGCGCCACATTACGCTGATTGGATGGCGTGATTGATGTGTACGCTGGAGCAAGGTCACTTGTTCTTCTCTCTGTGCTTTTCTCCTAAAGGAATGTACTTTCGTGTGTGTGTGCCATAGTGCTTAATGGAGCCTGAGCACATTCATGGCCACACACTCTTGCTGCCGGTCTCTAAACTCCGACACAGATGCCTTCACACCCCCAGATCAGCTCCGCCTTGCTTCCTTTAGAACAGTACAGATAATTATAAGAACCTTTAATGGAACGGATAAGCTGATAGGACACTGATAAGAAAATCAGAAGCACCGTATGGAACTCAGTGTTACAGAAGAGAATTTGAGGAATTTGAGGTATGAAGATGTCACACGCTTGCTTGTCATTTACTTCTGCAAAAAAACGAATTCAGTTCCAGCTTTGTACACGAACACAGTTTGTTCATTATCACTTTCTTTCACCACAGAGTAGATCACTGTCTATAGCGTTACTTAGCAACTGGTAGTCAATTTGTGGAATAATAAATGTACAGTGGCATGCAAAAGTTTGAGCACCCCTGGTCAAAAGGCCTGTTACTTATATTGTATTATATAATTATATGATAATAATTTAGGGAGTAGAAGATGGGCATTTGAATAAAGATTAGTGGATTATTTTCTTTGGTGTCACTTTACTTGGATGGCCCATTATAGTGCTCACCTGACATTCAGCTAACTTTCAACTGAACATATATAAAATACAACTGAACTCTAGGTTAAATGTAAATGACTGTCTTTTGAATGTAACCATACACCTAAAACAGCTAAGGTTGGGCTTAGGGTTAGGTTTAGGGTTACATTCAATGGACAATAATGTATTTAAAGTTTTTTAATGAAAAAAAAAAACGGCTTTTAATAATTTAGTAGATTGTCAGGTGATATTATACAAGGCGTCTACAGTAAACCCTCAACATTCAAGTAAAGCTATACCTTTTGTTTGTTTCATTGAGTGAAAACGAAAGGTGTGTGCCACCAAGTTTGCACACCCCAGGAGATTTGATCTCTCAGATAATTTACCATGGCCCTATAGCTCAGCTAGCTTGTTAGGGCTATGGCTTGTTGGCACGGTTATCCTTAGAAAAGGCCAAATGGGTGCTCTGAGTGGCTCATCAGTGTAACGCACTGCCACTATGGCTCAGGGGTCGTGAATTCGTATACCAAGCAATGCAGCTTTGCCATCAACAGCCAGAGTCCAAGAGAGCACAATCGTCTGTGCTCCCTCCGGGTGGGTAGATGGCCCTCTCCCCTCATTACCTCTAAGGGATGTTGGCCGATACAGGTGTCTATTAGCTGCTGCGGTGGAGTTGGGGACCCGGTGCTTTTCTCAGAGCGTGTATGTGTGCCAGGCGATGAAAAAGGCGGTGGCTGGCTCTGCATGTATTGGAGAAGACGTGTTACGTCCTTACCTTCCTAGAGTCAGGAACATTTCTAAAGCTATGCCTCGGTGGGTTCATTGGCAGTACTAAATTGGAAAGGAGGAAAGAAAATGCTAAGTGATGAAAGTTTCAAGCCTTGCTAAAAATATCCAGATTCCTCAAAACAAATAATTGATGCCCACAAAGCTGGAAAAGGCTATTAGAAGATGTCAACGCAACGCATTTTCAAGTAGCCATTTCCATCAGTTTGTAATAGATTTAAGTAAAAGCAGTTAACAGGAAGGGTAGAAGTGAAGTTGAGGTCTGGAGGACCGAGAAACCTTTCAGAGAAATTCAGGGCGTTTTAGCAGACTCTGGCGTAGTGGTGCACTGTTCTACTGTGCAGCTACACCTGCACAAATATGACTTTCATGATACCTTTCCTGTCGCAAAACATGTTAAAAATGTGTGTTTTTCATTTCATCATTGGGAATTAACAACATTGACACTAACATATGTTCAGTGCTGTTATTACATACGCATTTTGCTGTTATTACAGCTGTGCTTACATTGCAATGTATGTAAAATATCTAATAACCAATATCATTGCAAATAAATGGGTTATACTGAGTTTTGGATTTAAACTCATCATTTATAGGTCACCTTTTGTACAGGTAGCTAGCTGGTCATAGTGCTTTCCAAGCAAGGGCTAAATTACATTAAAAGCATGCCTTCAAACACAACTAAATAACAAGTACAAAGAACAAAATAGTATTTGAATTATTAACAATTTGAACAAGGCATTGCTTTAATCATTTGAAAGGATATTCCAGATGCTTTTTGAGGATTGGGCAAAGGTTTTGGCACACCAAATTTGGGCCAAAAGTTTGTGGACACAGCTCTATTAGCGAGAAAAATTGCATGAGCTTTTAGACCAACAACTGCCCTACAAATGTGATCTTGAGTTCCACAGTTGTAAGCATTAAACCAAGCATACTGATCCCATTAACAGACTAACAGTCAGTGAGGTACACTAAGCACTGAGAGTCTCTGATAAAAGAATCTTCATGACCGAAGCAGTCTGGTTTTGCTATAATATCTGCTGGTACTTGCTGGAGTTTGTGGTTCTATGCATGTACTTTCATATACTTTCATGCACAGCTATCTTTGTGTCTATGCCGATCCCACCTCCCATAGTCAGTCCCATCTAACCATAGGTCATGGTCCTACTAAAACTATCAACTACTTATAAAAAGTGGGATGATCTGTGCTTTTTTGTATTTCTATTAATCAAACAACATAAAAGCTGGTAACCCACCAACACAACCACCAGCTGCTCCACAATCAGGCCACACACACACAATCGAAAAAGACGCAAGGTGCATGGTGGGGAGAAAGTGGCGGTGCATTGGGAAAGATCTGTAGTAGTATTGAAGTTGAATAATTGAAGCTGGCCTTGTTCCAATATGGGTTTTGTGTTTTTTAGGTTGTGCAATAGCACCTCCCGGCTTGTGTAAATGTTCATCTGCCAGTTATGCTGCCCGAACCGCCCTGTTACACTGCGTGACTGTAAATCACCTCTGTATTAATCACGCTGGGGTGTGCTTGCTTTGCGCTCTGCTGTATATTGCAGCAATAACGGTTCAGCTCCTCTCCTGGCCGCTGAGGCGTAGCGGGGACGCAGGGGCAGACGGCCATTCTGTGAGTGTCCTCACATAGCTGGAGCTAAAGGCGGCAGCTGGCTGTTTCTCATATGAGCTCTCTACACAGCAGACCGTGATCCATTACTCACTTCACTTCTGCCACCATCTGTGTGTGTGCGCGCGACTGGCTGACCTTTATAGGCTGCAGCAGAGCGGGTTCATCGAGGGTGTGTGTGTATGTTTCTGCTCTGAATGCTCTCTTGCAATTTCCTCGTTAAAAGGAAAAGTTTGCCGTTTCCACCTTTTAGTCCATGTGTAGTCAGTTAGCCAAGACCACGGTTTGGTATCCGAATTTGGCTTCTTTAGTTTTGCACTGGAGCTACACAGCTAATGCAGCCGATTACTGGACATTTAAACCTCAGCCAGCATTTAGCGTCTTGCAAACTTGCTTATTGGGCCATCCACAAATTTCAGCACCCTTGGTAATCATGAGCAAAATGGGCTGTCCAAACCATTCCTCTATACACAATCTCTCCAGATCCTTCCGATTCTAAGGTCCACAGTAGTTTCATATTTTGTCCACAGATTTTCTTTGAGGTTTGGATCAGGGCACAGGGATGGCCATAGCAGAACCTTCAGGCTGTGGTCAGTGAACCATTTTTGTGTTGATTTTGAGGTGCGTTATGGATCATTGTTCTGCTGAAAGGTCCAGCCACTGCCCAATTTAAGCTTCCTGACTGTCTGGCTTTGCTGGTACTCGAAAGGGGTTTGTGACACCATGTGTCTGGACAAGTTCGTTGGAAGAAACACAGCTCCACAACATCATAGATTCATCAATCTACTACTTTCTGCATGGCCATCTTTGTGTCTATGCCAATCCCAATTCAGGTCACATCTGACCATAGGACATGGTCCTACTGAAAGTTCCAGTAATGTCAGGCAAACTGACTGTAGTCTGTAATCCCTCCTGTAATCATTCTAGATTCTTTCTCTAGCTGTGCTTGGAGATAATATAGACATATGAGCTTTTTCCAGAGGGGTCTTTAACCTCTCCACAATGCATAAAAACTTCTTTACTTCTAGTAAAATCAGGCATTTTTGGCAGTTTATTATTTTGTAGCCAGATTTTTGATTGATTGTGCAGCTCAACCACATTTTTAACGTTATTGCTATATTCTTTGGTCTCATAGTAAAGGAAATTTGGTCTATCATCTCCCTAGAACATTGTTCGAGAGAATTTTGGAGAAGCCGATCCTACTCGAACCTCAGTAACTCATTTAGTTTGGTTTGATCTAAATTGGTAAAGTGAGTGATATTACCATGATTAGATCCAAAGAGCTTTCTGAGGCCTTCCAGAAGAAGGTTGTAGGTGCAGATGGGTCTGTTCTGGTCTTAGAACACTTAGAAAGTGCAACAACTGCCAACATGTCCAGGTCAGGCCGTCCTAGCAAGTTCAGTCCAACAGCAGACCACAAGATGCGTAAAGAAGTCTCAGACAATCCTAAAGTGTCATCAGGAGATCTACAGGTAGCTCTTGCCACAGCTGAAGTTTAGGTAATGGGGGATACTTAGTCACTGCAGTACTTGGACACTGTATTTCCAACAGTCACAGTGCAGCTCTCAAGAGGTTCTTCTGCTGTTCTAATTTGGAGAGTTGGGGTCCTTGATAAGCAGTGGTGTAACAACACACTCGGCCCATGATTTGATTCAGTTCAGAAAACTGGGTTCATGACTCAGTATTCTCACAATATTTTGAACAAAATTTGAATGAGGAAACATGATGACTATACCCATCTTGTTGCATAATCTACAGATAAGACTAGAGCTGGGAGGCTAGAGCAATGTGATGCGTGACATGCGCGTTCTGGAGAGGACTGCTGGTTGCTGACAGTCACCTGCTCTATGGTTTGTGTCTTATATTGGTGCATTTTTAGACCTTTCACAGCCCAATTTTGAACAGATCATAGCAGGTAACAGATGAAGAGTGGTGTGCTTTTTCTGCAGCAGCTGGTGTGTGTGGAGATGTAGAGGCGTGTGGGTGTGTGAGAGTACTATTCCGTCTTCACTGGAGTCCTCACTGGAGATATTGTAGATGGTCCTGCCGTTTAAACTGTCTCACACTGCAGCTCTGCGCTCTGGCCACTGAGCTGCTTAAATGCAAATGAGACACATTTATTCACTCAAAGCGGTGTATGATTAATGAATCTGTTAGATGTGTGCGTGTGTGTGTGTGGTAAGAAAACAAACAGTTAAATGCATCAGTTCTTGTCACTCATGCTTTAGCTGTTAAGTGTGCAATGGCCTCCTTTTCCTCAAAGTGATGAGCTTTTTCATAAACTACTCAGGAGCTGGGGATTATTCTGTGCCGCTTCCCACCTACTGGACTGGCCTGTGGCGTTATATTATGTGTGGAATTGACGATTTTATTAACACATTATTATTATTTTTTTTTAACAAATAAGCCCGAGAGAGTTTAGCCGAGATCCTTTTGTTAGACTCTTCAGCTCGGGTGCCAGATGGTTTGATATAAGCAGCCCTTCTTCCTCCATGGACAGGTGGGGTAGGTAGTGCAGCCAACAGTGACGTAACAGTCTGGCACCCAGTCCAAGAATAATTCTCTCTCGACAACAAACCTCAAGTGTTATTGCTCGTGAAACTGCCATATTAAGACTTTCCCCCCCTGAGGAGTGTTCCACTGTGTGTACTTCTGCACTACACACTCTTCTTTATGGCTAATGGCTTGTAGAACTGTCACTATCAATTATATTAGTCTTAGAGTAATCTATCGATTGCTTTGTCAGATAATTGAGTCATTAGAAAAAGGCCCGCTATGAAATATGGATTGAACTAAATGATAACAAACCGGTGGAGAGCATAGCTTTCAGAGATTCCAAATATATACTATTGGAAAAAAGATAAATTGGAGCCTTAAAAAAAAATCTATAAACACTACGGTAGTGTGCTAAAGTCATAAAGTCAGGCACCATTTTTTATTTACAGCCAAAGAAAGGGATTCAGTTTCTTCAGATTTTTTAGCATCAATGACACAGAAGCCTCAACAGAGTCTAATATCAGATGTTTCAGTATTGGGTAAATGCACCGTCACTTTGATTGCAGCTTCAGCTTTCTTTTCAGGAGACTCTCTTCAGTTTGCAGAGAAATCTGCAGGAGTCTTTTTTTTGCCTCCCACCATCCAAGTCATTTCAAACACATTCAACAAGTTTGAAGTCTAGACTGAGGTCGAGTCATCTTTTCACAGTGTAAAGAGGGACATAAATAACTGTGGATGGGCTCTGAGTGGCTCAGCAGTCTATTGCCATGCCGCTTTGCCATCGGCGGCCAGCATCCGAGTGAGCACAATTGGCCGTGCTCTCTGTGGATGGCGCTCTCTTCCCTCGTCACTTGTTGGCAGGCACAGGCATCTGTTAGCTGGTGTGGTTTATCTGGGGACCTGGCGCTTTCCACTGAGAGTGTTGGCTGCCTGGCGATGCCACTTTGGCAGCAGTTCGTTAAGAGGCAGTGGCTGACTTTGCATGTATTGGAGGAAGTTCTTGCCCTCCTAGTGTAGGGAGCTTTGCTGGTGCTAGGGGGAGCTGTGAACGGGTGGGTTAATCGGTACTACCAAATGTACCCAAAAAAAGAAATAACTGAATGTTTGTTTAAAGGCCTTTTTAGGGCTCAATTTTCTCCTCTCTCCCAAATATGGAAGTGTTAAGTGCTGTTTATCTGACCAGGGCAGGTTTAGTTGTCTACCAGGCTTTGCAGAGTTGTTAGTAGTCCTTCTTTCTTTATAGCTGTGTTTTCTGTTTTTTGATGTTTTGGATGAGATTTACAAAGTTGTGGATGGGCCGAATTCGAATTTCTTGATTGGTGGTGAGAGATATGTTGCAAAAACTGACTAGATTACTTGTTGTTTGACCAGAATACATCATAGCTCATAATGGCAAAAAAAATCTAACCTTGTTACTAAGCTGTTTGATGGTTGAGCTGCATTGAGATTTGATAAATACTAAGTAGCTACTGAAATCTAATCCTGTATTGTGTGCTCATCTACTTTTGAGCTTAAAGCAAGTCATATTTCACGCACTTCCCATCTTTAAGTCCATGTAAAAGCCCTCTGCACATAAGCGCATTTTCACTTGCAACCTTTGTTTGCCTATTTGTAAAATAATAATATTGAACATTGACTTACGTAAGACTGGGCCTGAGATACAAATAGGTGGGCATTGGCACCCTGGGCTCAATCGTACCACCTCCTTTCATGCAAATTGTCAATCATCACTGATGATTTATTGAAAATGTAAGTTAGAATTCTTTTTATATACCTTATTATTGAAGCTTGATTGAAGCTTGCTGTTCCCTCTTCTTTCTACTGCAGTGGTGGAGCGTGGAGAGAGGAGAAGTCCTGCAGACGTTTTACACCACAGGAGCCAATCTGAAGCGCATCCACGTCTCACCTGACTTCAGAACGTTTGTCACCATCGACAACATTGGAATCCTCTACATCCTGAGGCAGGTGGAGGGAGGACAGCTTTAGAGCAGAACTGAAGATCTATTCAAATGACTGAACCACACCATTCCTAATTCAATCTTTTCTACACCTTTAATGCAAAGCCTTTAAAAGCCAGCTGTCTGGGCATAGTTCCTCTCTGTAAGGCTGTTGTCTCCATGTTGGTGCTAATTAATCAAAAGTTTTATACGTCTCGTGGACTCATACTACCGTAATGTTGCAATTTACCTGCCTTAACCACATTCTGCTGCCTTGAGGAGGCGAATCATTGCTTTTCTAGGACAATCAGGGTGTCTTTGCTGTTCGAATCTGAAATGTGCACGCTATGACCCACATTAACAAAAGCCTCCCTGGCATATTTTTATCTCCTTTTTTTTGTGAGGCAGTAAGAAGCTCTTCTTGGCTCCTCTGTGTCGGAGCGTTTGATGTGAAGACTTAAAATCCCCAAAAATATACTACTGTGAACAGCATTGCCGCTTATCTTTGAAGTGGCAGGAACAATATAAGAATAGCTAATGTATAAATAACGCACAAGTAATAAACCGCGTTTGATCCGGGTGCTGTGAAACTGGGCTGGACTGTAAAAATATTAGTAATAATTCTATGTGTAATAATTCTATGTCTTAAAATCAAAATTTTTATTTGGGTAGATTTGCACTATGCCTGTGTTTACCAGCATTATGTGGACACTTTATATACTCTGTATTGTTAGGCGTGAACAATCACAGGTATTGTATGCCATAAAAGATGGAGTAGACACTGTACGCATAATTTTGTAGTGGGGGCTAAAAAGAAAAAGCAGTAAAGTAAAAGCAGGAGTCCTTTTTTAGCAACTCTGAGATGAGGAGTCCTTAATACAGAGAGGTTCAGTCAGTGAGTTTTTGAAAGAGCTCAGCTACCTGCCCTTGGCTGGAGACCATATCTCAAAGTCTATACACACGCCATCATTCAGGTGAGTCTAGGTCTTTAAACACTGCTGAACAGCTAACTTGAGATGCTGGCAAGCACACACACACACCCACAGACATGCAATAGGTAAGTCATTACAAACTTAAGGAGATTTTGGCCAAGAAAAAAGCTTAAGCATGGCTGACTGCGTTTGGTGTTTGAGGTTCGCTTCTTATTATTCTTGCAGATTATTTTTTATATTAAGTCTACCTGTGTAGGCTGAAGAGGTGCAAACATCAACATTGGTTTTTGTGACATCCCAAAAAACAGAATGTGGTTTTGTAGTTTAGTTGGCATATGTTGTGTGTTACCCTTCACTGAATCAAGACTTATAACTGTTTCAATAAATGAGGGTCTGATGTTCTATATGGCACTGGAAGCTTTTACACTGCAGGCCTGCGTCCCTACACGTCGTGAAATGGCTCATTGGGTTGACTCAGGCGAAGTTGGGATTTCTGTGTGTGTTTTGTTTTTGCATGGCAATCGCAGTGTACTTTTCAACACACTTGTCAATAAAACCTCTCAATTTTACCACAGTGCTTTTCTATCATTTCTAATATTTCCCATTTAAACTGGTTTTCATGGTAGGATTGGTTTGAAAACAACTTCAAGACGCTTTATTGTCATTTCAACCATATACAAGAACACAGCAAAGCGCAAGGACGTTTCCCCAAGTGCATGGTGCGTCACAACACAACTCTACCTAAGACAGACAGTGCAAATGTCAAGTGGTTAATGTGGTTAATGTGGTTCAAGTGGTTAATGTGGTTAATGTGGTTAATGTGGCGCAACAGATAACAGATAACATCACAACCTATAACGCAACAGATAACATCACTACCTGCCAGTGAGTTACCACACCATGTGGGAGACGGGTTCGATTCCTGGTCTGGGTGGCTGTGCTGCACTACACCAAGTGTAGTCCTTGGGCAAGACTCCTAACACTACATTGGCCCACCTCTGTAATACGAGTAATCTTGTAAGTCACTTGGGATAAGAGCATGAGCTAAATGCCATAAATGTAATGTATAAATGTAAATGTGCATAGAACAAAGAAACAGACACAATGGACAATGGACACAAACCAGCTTTCAGTGTTGAATATGTGTGGTGAGGTGCAGAGATATGTCAAATGGGTATCTCACTGTCAGCATATAGCATATATATGTGGTTTAGCTTAATATAATAATATAGCTAATTGTGTGTGTATATATATATATATATATATATATATATATATATATATATATATATATATATATATACAAATCACTTTATTAGTAACACTACGTTGTATCTGATGTGGCCTTCTGCTGCTGTAGCCCATCTGCCTCAAGGTTGGATATGTTGTGTATTCATAGATGCTTTTCTGCTCCCTGTTCAGAGTGGTTATCTGAGCTACTGAGGACTTTCTATCTGCTCCAACCAGCTCTGTCGGTCTCTGTTTATCTATTTCATAGTAAAAAGTGGAAAAAGAGCTTCTTGATGAGTGCACCATGTACAACTGTAGTTACTGTGATAAAATCCTGTATTGTGCCCTCTGCTATCGGCCTTGTTCACACACCAATCTTTAAATCTGTGTTACAGTCATGTCTACGTTTATGGCCAAAGTACTGACAGTATTTCTGCTAATGCAGTACTGTTTAAACCTGTAGGCTACCTCTCCTGTGGTTAGAAGTGTCTAGATTCAGAGCTGTAAACTGTGGTAAGGTGTTTGAAAGTGTGTTGGGGACAATTGCTATGTGCTCTGCAAGACACTGATCAGCAAAACCGACTTATTTTTAGGTCTCTTTAGGTGAGGTATGGTAGGTAAAAATTCTGTCACACTGGTGTGTCATCACTGGTAAATTTGAAGATTTTGGTCTATTTTGCCACCACAGTACCAGCATGTCTTTTTCAGATGACTGCTATTGTTTATCAAGGGAATCTGAGAGAGGATTCAAAGCCAGTGTGAATGTCCTCAGAATAACAGCTCTAACCACCCACTTCTATAGGTGGGTTGTTTTTGTGTCAAACATCCAATCTGTACATAGGATGTTCTCACCTGTCTGAACCTGAGAGAGAGAAATAGAACGGCTCATCTCCTGTGTGACCTTGACCTTTGGACCAGGGCCCTCTAACTTAAACATTCCAAAGCCATGAATTCGGATACTGTATGGAGCTTCAGATGAAAAGTTCAAAATTAAAAAAAAAAAAAAATCAAAATTACACAAGTAAGTGCTTATTTTTCTGCACCATGCTTGTTCATGTCTATAGATTTACGCAAAATTGACGAACAATTAGCATTCTAACACAACATGCAGCACCACGACCGCTGCCTGTCATCACATGTGTCATTGTAAAGCTCACGCTCTCTTTCCTGAATTCAGATGTGGTTGTTTATGTTATTAGCAGGCGATCATAAAAGAAAAAAGGGGGATTTCCCAAAGCAAATTTAGAAATGTAAAAATACACATATAATATATGTAAATATACTATATATTCTATATATTCTTTTTTTTATTTTACAGAGGGTGTTGTTCATATATCATTCATAAGCTTTTACTAAGTTACTGAACATTATATGCTTAAAAACACAACAGAAATGTTTTATAACTGTTTATTTCTGATCCCCAATTCCCGAAACATTTGATTCTAAAATATTAAGAAAATAGAAGAAGAAATCTGAACCTGACTATTCGTTCAGATTCGCTGTTCAGGTTTGCTGTTCAGGTTTGCTGTTCCTGTTATTGAATCGTATCAAAAATGATACAGCAGTGAGTTCCAGCCACGCAAGCTGATTGGTTGAGTAGCGTTCTAACCCTGCTGATTTTTTTATATTTAATTAGATGGTCTGTGAAAGCAGCTTAATGAACTACAGTCTGTGCAGTGTGTGAGTGTTGAGTTTTTTTGTGACGTAGCAACAAGCTGCTTGTCAAGGAACTATAATTGGGTGGAAAGAAATGCTAACGTTGAAACATATGAAATGCTTTGTTCATGTCTTCGTTTATTGATTTATTAATTACTGTAATGACTTTCCAAACTGTTATATAAAAGACACAGAACACTCCAAGGTCGTGTGTTATCTTATATCACACCCCCCTTATACCCCCTTTTACAATACCCCTCTCGTTTAGATCATTAATTAGATAATGCTTCATTTGCATATTTCAATATAAATGATCAGGTTACGTCAAACAGAAAATTATTTTCAATGTATTTAATCAACTGGGGAAGTTTTAATGGTGATCTTTGTTCATTTAATTTGACCTTATTCACCTATACTCTAAACAACAAAGGTGCTGCGAAAGATTCTTTGAGCGATACCAAAGAAGAACCACTTTTGCTTCTATAAAGAACCATTTTTGTCATTCAGATGTGGCCAATATATTGATGAAGAACGTTAACGCTTAAAGCCTCTTCACACTCACTTCACACATCTCAATGACAAACATGGTTCTACATGGAACCAAAAGTGGTTCTTCTTTTATTGGCATCACTCCATTTATACCATTTGTGGCACCTGTATTTTTCAGAGTCTATTGTCTAGCCTTTAGGCCAATAGAACGGTGGGCTTGCAACGCACTGCACAAATCTCTGCACAGATCACCTCATCCACAAACATGGGACTAGACAGCTGATGTTTCCTGTCTGACTAAAAACGCTCCTCTTTCAGAGGATCCATCACCAGCTGTGAGAGAATCCTTTGAACATGTTCGCCCTTGTTCGCGCTCATGATTAAACTAGTGTAAGCGGCTTCTGAGCTAACTGCTACTGCTCTAGCAAATCACTGCAGCATTGTGCAGGTTTAGCGAGAGTGACAAAGTATTTACTGATGAAGATGTAAAAGTCCACTGTAACAGTATCAGTATGTAAACCATTAAACTACAATCCTGTTCCGTATCTTTGAAGTCTCATTCTGCCCCCATTTCAGCGACACACTGTTACACAAATGGTACAAAACTAATGAAGACAGAAGAAAACAGGGGTGGAGGCTGCTTTGAATACTAAACAAGTCCTTGTCACAGGGGAGTTTGGCTGTATGCTTTATTATTGATTGCTATATTAGAACACTAGTTTGGGTGTTCTTTATCCTCTCTTAGCTGAACGTGTATCTACAGAGTTCAGATAAATGACAATGAGAGAGTTCACAGTTAATTCAGGAAGATACAGCAGCGTCTCCATTCTATACATTTTTAATGTTATCGTGTCCAATTTCAGTTTATTATAAAATTGTTCTTTAATATTCTTTTAATCAATGATACAAAAGAACAGTATTTGAAACAAAGGATGCACCGATAGCAGTTTTCCTTTCCAATACCGATACTGGATTTTCAAGTATCTGCCGATAACGAGTACAGATACCAACTCTGACTTCATACTTCATAGATTTAGACTAGCTATCTTCCTGGTGACCCTGGTGCCCCAACATGCATTATTTGGGAATTATCTTGGGAAGCCTCCTCTGGATTAAACACAGAAGTCTCAAAAGAACAAGTAAACCAAACTAGCAGCACAAGCACAACAGGGTTGGGTAGTGTCATGGAGGCTCCACACTAACACACCAAACAAAGGAGTAAAAGTGGAGTCCTAATCAGTCCAGAAATGAACTGCACCTGTGTGCCTGGAGCCGAGCCTCAGGTGAGAGGCGGAGCCCAGCCCTTGTGCTTGGGCTCCCCACTGAGGTCAGTAGAGGGAGACATTACAACTCAATATGGGATAGTATTGAAGCAGTATTTTTTAAGAATATTTACCAATGCATTTTTAATTTATTATAACCACATCTCCCAGCCCTATTTCATGGCATTGGTGCTCTCTATTACTGATGCCAAAACTGTGTGTAAGTGCCAGTATCAACACCAATACCGATACGGTATCGGTGCTACACTATTTGAAACAAAAGCTGTCTAAGGCTGGAGCCACCAGCTAATTTTAGCCCTAAACAAGTCTTTGCCTCAGAAGCTCCATCCACATGGAAACCGAGCATCTGATTGGACGTACCGTTTGGGTTAAGATTATCTTGTGGCTCCAGCTTTAGACAGCTTTTGTTTCTAATGTTGTAGCACTGATATTGTATTGATATTAGTATCAATATTGGTTCAGATATTGTTCTTTTATATTGTCGGTATCTGATGTTCTCTCAGCTGGCCAAAACTATAAGGATTTAGAAAGACTGCTTCTGGCTTTCCACACAAGCTAATACAAGTCTGAGACTTTGTTGAAAGATGCACTATATGGACAAAAGTATTGGGACATCTGCTCATTTACTGTCTCTACAGTCCAGGAAAGGATTTCTACTAAAGATTTTGGAGGAGCATTACTGTGAGGAGCTGATTGCATTCAGCAATAAGGGAGTTGGTGACTCATCCCAAAAGTATTGGGTATAGAACAATTTTTCTAGAGAACACAGTTCCACTACACCTCAGTCTAATGCTAGGGGGCTTTATACCCCTACCGTGCCTGTAGGTTCATGTTTATCTTTGACAACAGGCCGAAGTCAGGCCCGAACTGTCGTACTAGCCACACGATACTGTGCTTGTCACAATACACTGATACAGTGTGATTCAGTGCAAACAATGCATAGTAAACTAACATGTACTACACACACTGTCATACTTTTATATCCCTATTCAAAAGTCATAAGCGCATCTTTCCCACTGTGTGTATGTGTGTGTGTGTGTGTGTGTGTGTGTGTGAGAGAGAGAGAGAGAGAGAGAGAGAGAGAGAGAGAGAACAATGTAGGACTATCTGGTCTGTACCACATCTGTATGCAAGAGAGGAAAATGCAGAGAGCGTGAAAGTGATGTACAGTGAGTGTGTGTGTGTGTGTGTGAAAGAGAGCGAGAGAGAGCTCTCTAAGGCCTGGCATTGCTGACACAGCAGTGGTCATGCTCTGTCTGTTTTGGAGTCTTCCTGTTGGCAGTTGGCTGATGAGAGCGGGCAGACAGTGGGCTGCCATGTCCAACTGTCTCATACTGCACACCCCCACCACCACCACCACCACCACTCACTAACAGCCAGAAAAGAACAAGAATGAACACGCCAAGCTGCATCCCGACCATGCGCTGGGTCTCTTCTCATGTTATTATAATAAAATATGCATATTTCAGAATCTTCTGTTGCATTTTTAAAGGGACAGAGTCTTGTAAGCTTTAACTTACAAGCTAAGTGTTAACTGGCAGAGACCTAATTCAAGACTGCAAACAGTTCTGTAATACGAGGAACTGCTAATCCACTATTTACAGCTAAATTTAACATGTGGAAATGAAGCTTGAATGTGATGAAGTGGCGACGCGTCATCAGGACTCATTACTGACCTCAAGAAGAGCAGGAGGAGCTGCAAACCAAACAGTGTGGATGGAGTACGAGTGAGGGTTGTTTGCTGAGTCAGTTTCAGTGTGCGGAAACCTGTTAACCTTCCCTGCACTTTTAGCACCAGGGCTACAACAAGGTGAGCTATGAGTAACCACTCACGGGTACACTTGTGCCTTCTTACAGTCTGCTGTGAAAACGACTTGGCAAGCCTGGCCTACTTTAACCGTGGGCCATGAATGTAGCCTGTAAAGAACAACGTGGCAGCAAATTCATGCTAAAGTATGCTAGCTTAGAATTTTTTAATGTGACCCTTATATCCTTATAACTAGTTATCTATGAAGTAAACACAGGTTGGCAGATAAAAATAGTTCCATAGTTCATACTTCACTAATCCAAAAGGTCATTGGAAATAACGTGTGAGGAAAGAGAAGTGTGATGTGAGAGCATGAGATTTGACCTAAGACACATTTGACCTATGAGTCCCATGGCCAGTGTGTGAGAGTTGGCAGCTCTGACTTTAGTCTAAGTCTTTTAAGAGCCATGAGGCCTGAGTCTAAGCCTGAGTCATTGGTGTTCAAGTCAAAGTCGTTTCGTTTTCAAATACCTTTCCACCGTGACTTGAATCCACAACCAGTTCCATTTACTCTCCCTGTGAATAATTAACACTGCTGGTCGACGTATTGTCATTTGTAACCAGTATTGCTTTCATTGCAGAGCCCCATAGAGCATTACTCAGTACTTAAAGCAACATTCTGTTGAATCTTTACCTTAAAGTAACATCATTGTGATGCTCCACTGACCTGTAATATGGAGAAGAGCATTTTTCATCATTGCTACTCTGGGCTCAGCACACTACTAACTGCACTATGTAACTATGGTAAGGTGGGCAGGGGAGCTCTGTCACCGTGAAATCTTATAATATTACCCTACCTCCTCAGTCCACATGCTTCCTTTACTTTCAGTGAAATCCAGAAATGCATGTGTAAAGTCCTTTAGTGGTGGTTCAAAGCACCAGTTCCAGTGACTGTAGGGGGAGCCCAGGAGCAAGAAATATATATATATTTTCGTATAATGTTGCTTTAAGCAATTTATTAACCCTTTTTTGGACTTTTTATTTGGATGATTTCACTGAAATATCAATTTTACTTAAGTATTAGTTCTGGCTACCACTCCCGCCTTCTTAAAAAGCCAAAAAATGAATTGATATGCAGAACTGACCTTCCTTTTTACCGGGCAGGTGTGTAGGTGGACATTTTTGTTATCATTCTAAAGCTTTATTGCATACTGCATGATTTTAGGCTGACCTGCCGAGTTTAATCACTTACTCACAGACATGCATTAGCAGACTGACAATTCCCCTTAATGGAGCACTATTAGTTTTCATTTTTGGAGTCATTTTAGCCTCAGAAAATGGATAGTATTACTGAGATGGCTGAGGAGGCCAACAACTGATCAACTGACCAAACAATTAGTCAACTGGTAAAATCAGTCAACCTGTCACTGGATTAGTCCAGTCTATGAATGTATAGACAACATTCATATGTATATCACTACATCTCTTCAGTCTGTGCTGTGTGTACTACTGGTCCAGTCTATCTGGTGTGCTCTATCTATTAAGTCTATAGGTTTGTCTGAAACTGTGCCCTATTCACTATATAGTGCACTACTTTGGGGTTCTGCCATTATGTAGTGGTGTCTGAAAATGTAGTGCCAAATTTTCAGTGCACTGTAAAAGTCCCACAATGCACTGTTATAGACATATACTGTACAAACTATGTACTATGTACACAAACATGGACAACCCATAATCCATCGCTTTGTTTGCTTTGAAGAGTCATGCGCAGCTGCTCTGAGGAACACTGATGCTTGGACTGTGTATGCGACACACGCTGCCGTCGCGAATGGAATTCTGTTCCCTGTAGCAGTGCTTTATATAGTGTGGTGGAAGTTCTATGAGACCAGCCGGAGAGTAGAAATCACACACATAAGCTCTGCGTAAGACAACTCTAGCTAACTCTAGCTGAGAATGCCTCAACTTAAATACACTTGTTGGCTGAGTGTAAGCGTTGCACCCGGGAAAACTACAATGTTGCACATACAGTTGAAACCAGACGTTTACATACACTATATAAAAAACACATGCATTTTTTTCTCACTGTCTGACATGAAATCAGAATTACCTTTCCTGTCTTAGGTCAATTAGGATTACCACAATTATTTTTGTTTGCTAACTGCCAGAATAATGAGAGAGGGATTTTTTTAAGGCATTTTTTACATTTTTAAATACACTAAGATTACCATGCCTTTAAACAATTAGAGACACACCTGTGGATGTATTTTATGGCACACCTGAAATCAGACAAGATATCATGAAGAGAATTGTGGATTTGTGAAGTCTGGCTCATCCTTGGGTGCAATGTCCAGATGCCTGGAGGTGCCTCATTCATCTGTACAAACAATTCTACTCAAGTACAAACAAGATGGAAATGTCCAGCCATCATACCGCTCAGGAAGGAGACAGGTTCTGTGTTTCAGAGATGAACGTGCTTTGGTCCAAAATGTGCCCAAATCAACCCAAGAACAAAAGCTAAAGACCTTGTGAAGATGCGGCTGAAGCTGGTGAGAGTGTCATTATCCACAGTGAAACGAGTACTGTATCCACATGGGCTGAAAGGCCACTCTGCCAGGAAGAAGCCATTACTCCAAGAGAAACAGAAAAAAGCCAGATTACTGTTTGCAAATGCACACAGGGACAAAGACCTTCATTTTTGGAGACATGTCCTGTGGTCTGACGAAACTAAAATTGAACTGTTTGGCTATAATAACCATCATTATGTTAGGAGGAAAACGTGGGGAAAGCTTGCAAGCCTGTGAGCACCATCCCAACTGTGAAACGTTTGACTTTGAAGAAAGTAATAAAAATGGCCTTAAAAAATTTCCTCTCTCATTATTATGACATTTAGCAAACAGTTATCATTTTGGTAATCTAATTGACCTAAAACTAAAATAGTTTATTCTAAATTCTTGTCAGACAGTGAGGGAAAAAAGGCATTTGTGTCTCGTGTATGTAAATTTCTGGTTTCAACTGTACTAGAACAAATAATGCTACTCACTGAGAGCTGTGACTTTAGTCATATATAATAACACATGACAAGCAGAGAGAAATCTTTCACAATAGCAATCTGGACTTTTTGCATGCAGGATACTATAGTGAATAGGGCACAGTTTCAGAACACAGCTTACATTTAATCTGCCCTGTCCATGTGTTCAATCCAGTGATACATATGTGAGTAACATCTGCAAAGCTGGACTGTATTCATCAAATAAGTCTGTGGGAGTTTGTGCATTATAACCCCCCCTCCCCCCAAAAAACAGCACTGTGCGTACCATCTCTGCCCTCCATGCAGTAGACTAGGGTCTGTGACTGTACTGCACTGTGTGCACTGTTTTTGGCCTGCTGTGAGAGAGTCTAGTGAGTAAGCTTTTCATTATACTGCACTGGAAAATGACAATAATGTTTAAGTCAAAATGAGTTACGGACGTGGGGTCAGGGCAACTTTATTCACCGTGTCTTCAGTTTCTGCTGGTAAAAGATAGTGTAGGGTATTTGCTGCATACAGAGAAGATTTGAGGGCTGGGTTAATGAGGCATATTTTAAAGGCCTGTCACCCTGCATCAAAAGCTGGGGCACTCACTGTACTAAAATGGCCGTGTTTTCCACAGGGCCATGAGCAGACCTCCACTGAATAAAGATACACAGTCCTCAGGCACAGCGCTCCACACTTCTACATTTACTCACTTTTTTCTCCATTTGGTCTTCCTACTCCCTCGTCTTTCTTTAATTTTTCAGTGCTTTTTTTTTAGCCGGTTGTAGCAACAGACACACACACACACACGCCTAAGCTTTTTTTTTTTAAACTGTTACACTCCATTGCAGCATGTCTGCAGCTGTAACCCCACACGATCTGTGTCTGCTCTACTGAATGACTGGCTGCCTCTGCAGGAAGTAAGGCAATAGGACTTTTTCATGTCACTTTTCATTGATGCACAAAAAACATACCGCCCGATCTATGTACCATGGCTTCTTTATACACGATCATGTGGTGACAAGCTTCCCTATGGCCATCAAGCGTTACCAGAATCCACCTGTAATTAAATACAGTGTGGGTATGTGAAGCTGAGTGTGAAGGTGATTGTTGGAGGTTAGAGTATTGAGCAGGTAGAGTGCTATTAATCTAGAATGCTTGGCAGAACACAGGCTGGCACAGGAGAATCGGTCATGCTGAGCGTCCATCGATGCCCAGCAGCCTGCCGCTATCAGCCTCAAAGCCTCCTCCGCTTCCACTGACCTCCACCACACTCTGTAACACTCTGTATGCATCACGAACGTCACATCACGAACCATAATGTGTGCTAATGAGGCAGATATCATAGGCCTGCAAGGAGAGATAGGTTGAATAGCTTAAATTCAATTGTTGGACACTTTTTACTCGTCTTAATCTCCATGTGTCACTCAGATACAATGCAAATGAGGATTCCAGGGCTTTTCAGTGGCTAGGCGTTGGCCCTATCGTTGAGAAAGTGTGAGTTCAATGCCTCGACCATCCGTGGCTGGGAGTCTGAAATAGCTTAAAGAGGAAGAGCACCCATAATGACCCTGTTAGATGTTTTGTTATATAAATGATTGCATCACAGAATGTATGTGCATTGGGCTTCGCTTTAGTACAGAGCTTGGTTAGCTTTTGTTAGCAACATGAGGTGTGCTGTTATAGGCTGCAAAAAGGCTTAATTGAGAGAAGTAATTAGAGCTCATTTCCACTGAGGGACAGAGATTTGTGTTATGGCTACAAATAAAGCCTGAATATGGTGTTGATACCAATACTGAAGGAGCTAATGTGAAAAATTTCATTGAAAGGAGTATCAGGTACCAGGAGCTCACCTGAAACCGGGAACTGTAAGGAAAGACAAATCAAAAAGGAGATCTCCTCTATCTCTGTAGTTTCTCCTAGATGACAATGAGATCAGATTCATGCTGCCTGCCATCAGCAGCCGGAGCCTGAGAGAGCACAATTGGCCTAGATGTCGCTCCCACTCAGCATTTGCTTCGGTGTGATGCTGGCTGGCACAGGCATCTGTTAGCCAATGCATGCTGCTTACCTCAGCGCGTACTGGTTTCCTGGTGATATTGCATCAGTGGACGTTCAAAAAGAGGTAGTGGCTGGTTGCACATGTGTCAGTCCTCACCCTCCCAGTGTTGAGAGCATTTCATGTTATACGGTGAGAGTACTAACGAGTGGGTTGGGCATAGAATTGGGTAAACAAAACAAAAAGAGATCAGATGGAAAGACCATGAAGACTTTAGCGTAAGTCTCCTGCTGTTCAAATGTGTCTCCTGAGGTAAATACCTCAGTAATCCCACATGTGTCTTCTCTTGAGGTTTAGTACAGCTCTCATTACAGTCTCATACTGTGCTCAGATTGTCCGAAGACAGGAGTCTTTACTAAAGACAGGAGTCTCAACCATTTCTCATTCAGGTCTAGGAGCCTGTTCAGGTCCGATATAGTTTTTTTGGGCAGTTTTCTTCACTGATAATAACTGAACATCTAAAAAATAAATGAATTGACCTTTTTTTATGAACCAGTGATGTTGCTGAATCCTTATCTCACACTGGATTCCCACATAACCAAACTGAAGCTCTTTTATTTTTGGCACATTATAAGAAGAACCAGTTCACTGAAGGAAAAAAAATACAACTATGCTCGGAACAGTTGAAGGTAAAAGAGGAAGTGGATAACTATGCAAAATAAACTCTGAAAGAATAAAGGGTCAATCTGATTGGGGTTAGGGTTACAAAATTCAATAGTCTTTAACTGCTGAATGAATTTGCTTTTGATTAAGTGAAATTGAATGATTGGATTTTTTCAGTGCATTACTGAGTCCTGACTTCCTGTTCATTTTAAAAGCAAACGGTACGAAGTCCTGAACGAGTTTAACCCCTCAAACAGGCTATGGTCCACTGGTGGGCCGAAAGAGTTATTCCAAACTTCAAATAGCAAAGAATAGCCCCACCAGTTTGTGCAGAAGTCCCTGTAGTTACTGAATAATACACCTTAGTGTGTAATAAGCCTTTATGCGTTAGGTCACTAAATCTAGTCCAAGAAGGGATCTCATGTGTCAGTTTTGTCTAATACTATTTCTCAGATTGGCTTTTTCTTTTGACTTTCTCTTGGCCTGGAGCTTTTGAGTGGTTGGCACAGATTTACAGTGCAGAGGTAGAGCAGTTGCTGAGTAATGAGTATGGAAACTTGCTGATTGGGAGATCTCCAGTAATTCTCCAGACCATACTTTTGTAATGCATATATGTCTTTCTCTAGTTGTGCATGATGAATTACATGGTTCTCCTTCAGACTGGATAACCTGCTGTATAAGGTTCTTCTATGGCTTTCCCAGTATGAACACACTACCTACACTAAAAGTGGCTTGTGCACTTTCTTAAAAACGAAGGTCCCAATAGTTTTGTGGAGCGTTTTTCTTTAACCCCACAATTAAATCACAGCAAGGCTTATTACACACTAAGGTGTATTACTTAGTAACTACAGGGGTTTCTGTACACAACGGTGGGGCTATTCCAAACATTTTCGGCACGATCCATAAGCTTTTTAAGAGGTTAAAGAACCAATTTCTATACATGAAATGTGCAGCGGTGAAGAAGGAATTAATAGTACCACATGTCTCCTAGAAGCATTTCTACTGCGGGGGAATTTGTCTTTTTAAGAAGCGTTCTGAAGTATGTGCACTGAAACATTGTGGTTGTGTGTTGCAAACAAACCTTGCACAGCTTCCATCACTGGTACCTGGCATCTATATCCATCCATATAGCCCTGCTGACATTGCCCCTTCCTGTTGCTGCAGGCAGAAAGGCTAGCTGTGGGCAGTGCAGAGTGTGCGCAGGCGTAATCTCTCCCTGCGCTCTCTCTCACTGATCCTTGGCCAGAGAATGGTTCCTGTCAGCTGGTCACACTGCTGGGGTTCACTTTATTGCTCACTCTCGTCAGGTCAGATGGCATGAATCCACTTGTGTGTGTGTGTGTGTGTGTGTGTGTGTTTCTGTGTGTGGGGAGGTGCTATACAGAAAATAGGAGAGCAGGTGTCGTAGCCTGCAGTCAATGTGCTACTGGTCTTCCCTCCTATACCTCCCTCAGAGCAAGAGCAAGACCAGTCGCATGTCCTGCTATTATTCTCTGATTATGATTTTTGAGTATATGGTTTTATGTATTATGAAATCTTAAATTGTGGGACAGCTATTTTTTTTGTTCCAGAATTATACATTGGAATTATATATGTATATATTCCTCTGGCTACATATTTAGTATTTATAAAACTATTAGGAAGGCCTGATGTATTGGAATATCAGAATCATACTGGTATTAGAAGATAATTGCTTAATAAATGATTGATATTTGATTAGATGATGATTAGATGTTTATACTTGATTGATCCTTCAAACTGATATTTGATGATGATATATTTATTATGATGACAATGCATCTCAGAAATAAGATATGAGAAATGCTGGAATTTCTAAAATGTATTAAATGTCTGTGAATTTGCATTGATTTCACTTCAGCATGTGTTTCTACAGTCACTACACAATCTGTGTGCGGAGTTTTACAGCTTTAAACACACCTGTTTATGTCCCGCCTTCTCACCACCTCTATTGGTCTACATGTATGCACATCAATCCACTGGTAAAACTGCTTCCCACCACAGCTGACTGACCACAGCCTAAATTGACCTAAACGTAAACGTAAATGAACACAAATCAGCTTGAGCTTTTTCTTATTTTATTTACATATTAGTTCATCATGTTTTTTACATTGGCATCAAATAAAAAAAAAACTGAAGACACAAGTTGATTTAGCTATGTGGGCTATTTAGTCTATTTATTTGGTAAATGAGTTAATGTTTATGTATTAATGTTCATTAACAAACGTATATTTAACCTCCTACCATAAATACACACTGGAACTGGCCTACTTCAAGCCCCCCGCCACAACATCTTAACTATAACCAGGGCCAGACCAAGAGGGATGAACACTCGCAGAGATGGATACAAAGCAAGCGGGTTTATTACACAAAACTTGCACAAACACAAGGGATATGAAAAACATGAGCAGCAACTAGGGGTTAAAGAAGAAACAGAACCAGAACGTGACAACCAAAATGATGAACACAACAAACCTAGGACTGGGAGGATCCGGGAGCTAAGCTAGACTTAAAGGGATACAATGAGGAGGGAACTAGAACAAAAACCTACAGGCTGAGCCTGGGCATCGGGCCGTTAAAGCAAACCAAGGATAGAGGGGTCGCTAGACAAAAGGCCAACCTAACCTGGCTGTGCAGCGTGCTGCCTTGAACGTGGGTCGCCTTGGAACCTGAGCACGCCAGTAACGCGTGAAGAACCTCAGGGCGTTCTAGAGATTCCAACTGAGTCAATTCAGTGAACGAAGGGGGTAAAGCTCCTTAAGTACTCCCAGTCCCAGGTGAAACACATGAAGCATTAATCAACACACATGATCATGAATCAAACACACATGAACAAATGAACATGAATCAATTTAAACAACCCTTATTTGGGCCTGTGGGCAACGACTCGGGATCGCCCCAGGGGAGGGCGCAATGACGAGGGCCTGACAGACAGACGTCTCCTCTTTTTTTGAAGACCAAAGTATCATCTTAATTTACAGAACTGTTTGTGTGATCTGGCAATAAAATTGCAGTACTTTATTCATTTTATAGCGTTTGTAAATCTACAATATCATAGGTTTCTTTTTTCCTTAATGTGCATTCTGGTAGGTCTAGTCCCAAATCTGATATGTTTATATGCCAAATTGGGCCTGTTTGAAATCAATTTGCGGGGGCACTGGTTCTGGCCATTTCTAGCAACTTACAGTAACAGAAAAGGCAGAATGTGCCCGTTGCAGCTTAAGACCATGTCCAGACCCTACTAAACATGGCCTTAAATGATCTTAAAACACTGTTTTTACTGGTTTCAAGTCCATGTGAATACTAAAGGGGATTATGACCTGATGGAAGATGTGTCTGTCCTACTATTATCCAGATGGATCATTTAAAAAAAACATGTAATGGGTTTTAAACTTTGGGCACAGAGTATACACTTAGCTAGTTTTTGCTCCTGCTGGGCATGCTTTAGGCTGTCACTTCACCTGGTCAGTAATAGCTTCATTCAGTCATGCTGACAAAGACAACAATGTAATTTTAGTGCATCTCTAAAACAATACACCAAAATATACATTCTCAGCCAGAGCCGGCCCAAAGCAGACTCAAATTACGCGGCCGCTTAGGGCCCCATCGCCACCAGGGGTGTCCCAAGAGCACCAAGACATTGTAATAATAAAAAAAGCATATTTATATAATAAATCCTAAAAAGAAATAGTATTATACTGGTAAATGGCATTTTTATATTAATTTACTTTCATAGTTGGCACACCAATACTAGGTTAATGAATTTTTGCTGTTGCTACTGTTGGGCAAATGCAGATATGCACCACTTGGTTGATAAAGGCCCGGGCATATACCTCAGTGCATATTTACCCCTCTAGAATTTGGTGAGCCAATTCCCATCTATTCCCATTAAGCAGGACGAAGTCTGATCCCAGATGATGGTTTGCCAGCTTCTCTGTGAATACTGGCCCTCATCTGAAGTGGGGAGCAATTTGCAGTCTCAGTTCACCTAGTCAGGCTTTTGAGTGTGGCCTGCGTGGTGCCCATTCACCCTGCAGACTGCTGCCCCTGTGATTAGCCCACTCAACACAGTACAGTGTGGGTCTGTGTGTTTTCGTGCATATGTGTGCTTCTGTGAGTGTTCCTGCATGTGTGTTTTTGTGTAAAGGTAAAGGCTGGCCTTTGCTGATAATACCTTCCCTACTTCAGGCAGCCACTTTAAGCTGCTTTTGTCCTAGCAGAATGGGTTTAGTCAGCAGAACACTCAGCACTCAGCGCTAAGGCTTTGGACAGAGGAGCACTGTGAAAGAAATTGGAACTGGCCTTGACAAGTGCTGGCCCAAATAGGCCTTATGTTTTTATCTTCAAATTATAATAGCGTTATTAAATATGCATTGAAGGCCTCATTTTATGCAAGCTGTGAATATGTTTTCATCTGCACCATGATTAGGTCTTGGAAACCTTTGGCTTCAGTTGGCAAATTCGAAAAGATGCCAAATACCGCCTTGAGATGTGTTGATCTGATAGTGCGGATTCAACTGGATCGATTTTAGAGTGTTAGAATTGATTATAATTTAAGTAAGTACATAAATAAATATGTATACATATATGCATGAAGTTTACTTCATTAAGTATTATTACTTAAGTAAATCTTTCCAAGGTTTACCTTATGTAGTAAGTATACTACTACGAATATACTACTTGTTGCATAACTGTAAGTGTGCTATTTCAGTACTTCTATCCCTCTTTTTTGATAATTTAGGTATTTTTTAGGTATAAACTGTAAGTGTAGTAAAGTAAACTTACACCCATCCATCTTCGTATGCTTCTTACTGGAACACTAACACCTAGGAGGAATTTAGCATGGCCATTTCACCTACCATATGCATTTTCAGGAGGTGGGAGGAGGCAGGGGCACCCAGCGGAGACCCTTACAGGCATGGGGAGACCATACCAGACACCTCAGATGGTTGAGGGGAATTAACCCACAATCCCTGCTATTTACTTATACTTATTTTACTGAAAGTCATTTCAGTCCCTTTTTAGTTTATGTATAATTAGGTATACTGCTAAGATTTCTGTATTTATTTTCTTACATTTGATAAATATACTTTTAACTGTTCTTTTGGTACACTTGAAGTTAACTATTATAAACTTTTTAAAAACTATTATAAACTTCTAATTTAATGATTAACATTTTTGTGTATAATTAAATTGAATTTAATTCAATTCAAATGTTATTATCATTATACTAGTACAGGCTTGTACAGTACAAGCAAACACTGTTAGGCTCCTGTGCAGAATAGGTAGGGCATACAATAGTGCAAGGACAATAGACAAAACACAAGACAGAGAGTATAGACAATAAGTACAAGGACAATTAATACAATTAATACAATTAATACAAAAATATATAAATACAAATATGTGGATGTGCAAGTGTATGCATGAAGGTTGGGTGATTAAGGTCCAAACTAAGTTACTACACTAACAGTAAATGGAATAAACATGCAGAGCAGTGATGTGCTGTGTGTATAAATGAAGGGTAAAACAGGGAGTTCAGGAGTGTAATACTGAGGTAGACCAGTAAACAGCATCTCATACGTAAACAGAGTGTTTAAGTGTAGGAATAAGTAGCAGCTAGAGTCCAGGTAGAGAGACCAGTACACAGCCTATGTCCAGAGAGGAGTTTAGTAAAAGTGCAAAATGCAGTCCTTGAGCTGGTGGAGCTCAGTGTGGAAATGGTGAATGAACTGGAAGGATCTGTGTTATTAGTGTGTTTGCTTGTGTGTATTTAGGTTGAGGTTGGTGTTGCTGGTGTGTGTGTGTATGTGTTCAGGTTGGGGTTGGAATTGCTGGTGAAATCAGTTTAATGGCACATGGGAAGACACTGTTTTTGAATCTGGTGGTTCTGTCTCATGTTCATGTACCTCTTTCTGGATGGCAGGAGTGAGTGGGGTCAGAGGACATGCTGATGGCTTTCCTCTGGCATCTCTCGTTCTAGAAGTCCTGAATGGGTGGTGTATGGTTTTCTTTAGAAATCTACATTTTCAAACAAATATTGTATCAAATGTCAAAATATGAGAGCATAACTTAAATTAACGTTTAAGTTAAAAACAAAACACCACAAATACACAGTCTTTAGGCTTATATTTGAATTTGTGTCATGCAGCATCTCTGAAATCCGTCCCACTCCAAATCTTTTTAGTATAAAATTTGTGCATATGGCAAGAATACTTCTGTTTCATCTGTATATCTACAGCAAATATATAGACCAAATATACTTGAACTATTCTGTACACTTGGCAGTAAAAGCCAAGTATACTTAAGTATCATTTGGTGGGTTACATAAAAAAAACTAAACAGACAGTATCCTCACTTATTTGTAGTTTACTAGCATATTTGAATTAACCTATTTTTAAGGCTACACAGGTTCCTTCATGAGGGCCAGTATTTATAGTTCCTTTCCAGCACCTAGTTCATCTAATTAGGCCTTCATTAAAGTAAATCAGGAGAGCTGCTATTGGAACTGAGCAAATCCATAATAAATATTCAAGAAAAATTATTCTCATTTGTACCAAAATAATTGAATGAAAAAATGAACTGTGGTGACGTTGGATAGTCAGGATTCATTAAACTGAACTGAGCAAAATTTCTTCCACATATATTTGTTTTCAGATTCCCACCTTCAACCTTAGTTTCATTGATAAACTCACCTTTTTAATCCCCTCTCTTGGCTCTTAGTGTAGCTCTTGGCTGCTCTGGAAGCGGACGCTTGGATGGCCGGCAGGCTGTGGCGTGTGTTGGCTGGCCCCTCTGAGGCGTGGGCTGGAGCCGAGCGCCCTGTAGCCCCGGAGGTGGAGCTGGCAGAGGACTGGTGCCAGCCACTGCCCACTGGGTACCCCCTCTGAGGTGATGACAGATCACATGCTGTATCCCAGCCAAACTACAAGCCAGGCCTCAGCTGCCTGAACTGTTGTGCACTGTTGCAAAAACTATAAGGTCACGTTAAACTTGCTTTCCTCTGTACGGTTACTAATAAACTGCGTACGTTTATAATGTTAAAATCAAACACTATTCAGAACCTGGTACAGCTGTAATGCTCTTCACCATCACATTAATATATATTCATAACTTATTAATATTTTAGTAATATGATCCCAGGTGAATTTTGCATTTACCATTGTGAATTCTTAGTGGACTACTGTGCCACTCACATGGGCCTTTGAGCTCAAGATCAAAAAAGATCTTGGTTTGGTTTTGGAGAACAGGCCACACCCATTTCCCCTTCAGTTTCAGCACCGTGCTTTCAATTATTCCTTTACCCGTTGTCTTACATGGCATCTGTCAATGCATGGGATATATTAGGCAGCAAGTGAACAGTCAGTTCTTGAAGTCAGTTCTTGACTGGCTCAGGACATCTTCAAAACATCAGGCAGGTCTTGAGGGACCAAACATTAACAGCTATTCGAGTTTATAAAGCTGCGTTAATGAAAGTTAAGAACATTCAAATGAGGCAGTTATATATTAAATGGTGAATTTATCCAATAATTGGTGGTAATTAGTTTCACAGTTTAAAAGCATAATAAACTTAATTACTTAATAATAATAATAAACTCCTTTAAATCTGCAGATCACATACTGGTGTCACAGGAGTGGCATTTTGACTTTAAAGGCAGCACAGCCAATCAGACAGTAGAAGCAGAAATATGTGCTCTATGATTATTGTTAGAAATCTGTTAGAGCACTCTACTACTGCCACAGTTAGGAAACTGGCTTAGATTTCTTGTAAAATATTGAGGCAACAAAAAAATTGTTAAAGGTGTAATTACATTCTTATTCATTTTGAATATTATTTATTGGCCGAAAAATGCTTGTTTATGAAATGGGTAGACCCAGTTATTCACACCCACTACATCATAGTCTTTAAAATAGTTTAGCCTTCTTCAGACAAAGGGATATGAGAGGGCCTCTTTCAGTGATCTTTGTGCTTCTGATGCTCTCAGCAGCCTGACTCCTGGCTTGTTTCACACAGACTTCTTTGATAAGCAGCCCTCTTATCTCACTTGAAATCTATTTGGCACTTTTTTGTAAGTGCTAATTAATTAATATGTGATATAATTACATAAACTGTTATCCTCTGATACTTAATTTAGCAAATGGCTGGAGGATACGAACCATCTGGGACACAAGGATCCTCCAGTTCTCGCATGCTCTCTCTTTCTCTCTCTCTCTATCTCTCTTTGTAAGTGATGAAATTATGCCGAGTGCATAATGTTTAATAATAAGTCCACGTTTTTGCCAAAATGTCATTCAGGTCCTTGCGTAATGCACATTAATGAAAGCAGCCCGCTGTTCTTTCAGATTTCTGCGCTTCTACAGGAGTGCTTGTGAGCTTTCAGCAAAACTGAGGGGATTAAACTTTTAGCTTGTGAGGCACCAGGCTGGAAATGTCTACACGGTGTAGATGTTCCTGACGGAGCTCCGGAGGGATCAGTAGCTAAACTTAACCTTAACATAAAGCACTCTGGAGATGTCTGCTACACACAACTTGTACAGAATGCAGGCCTCACTCTGTCTGGTGGTGTGTCCTATATTGAGCTTAAAAAAAAAAAAAAAACTAGACAAGACAGGCTCTTAATTCTCAGAAGATGGGAAAGTGCTCAATTCATCTAAGTCAAGGAAAGTTCTCTGTAAGCACAGTCATTCTTAGAATCACTGCACAGGAGCTCTCACACGGTGCTCTGAAATACGGCATACTTGGTAATCTGTAGACATTTGTCTCGATAGGAGAAGGGCTGCTGCCGTTTTTGCAGCTCGCGTCCATCCATCACAGCGTGAACATGAGCCGCAGAAACTGGATTCTGAAGGACTAATGAAGTAGGATGTGTGTAGAGGAACGTTAAGGTGGAAGCTCCATGGCAACAGAGGCCACCACAGACAAACTACTATCTTTTCATCGCGCCTCAGGGCGAAATCACCCTGACAACACACACGCGTGCACCCCCCAACAACAGCCTTGTCAGAACGCATCGCATAAGATGGTCTACGTCTCTCAGCTGAGTCTTATCCAGTGTGACAGGCATCATAGGGCTGCTAATAAGCCAGACTTCATGCAGAAAGCTGGGGAAAGAGTCGGTCTGCTGTCTCTCTTGCCTTATTTTGTGAACATAGGCATCATTATTTCCCATCTACTACTGAGCTGGCGTCAGTTGCAGCGTGGAGTTTTTCTAGGGTCCTTAAATTAGGCTCTAATTTCCCCCTCAGGTCCTCACAGCTAACAGCGTCTGTCCAGTGTCTGTCCCCATTCTTTCATTTCTTTGTTTTTGACCTGGCTTGTTGGAAACTCTCACTTGTGTTGTTGACAGAAAGGATCACTGAGGTCCAAGAGGTCTCTCTATATGTCTGGCTAATTTTTCTGGCTAAAAATATTTTATATCCTTGATATGTTTATTAGGATTAAACAGCTGAAGGCTAAGATCCTGCTATATCAGCACAGCACCTTCAGCTTCTGATGATTTGGGAAAAGGCTGTAGGAGAGGGGGGGGGGGGGGACTGGAGTTCGGGTAGCTTCTGCTTTGTGGATGGAAGCCGCCCCCCCCTCTGATATGCGGAGCCAGGAATTATAGACGACAGGGTTAAAAGGGAGGGGGCGGGGTGGAGGCGGGTTGTGCAAACTTGTCGTAGACATGTGAACAAGGTAGAGGGTGGAACTTATAGGAGGGGCTTCAGGCATGTTTCTCCTCCTCCCACTTATCATTACGAATAGCAGGTTTTTATTCAGCACTTGCTCAGGTGATGATGGGTCGGCTCAGGTTAGTTTTTTGTCCGGCTCGGGTCAGTTCGGTTGAAAATTTCAGGAAGAAATAAGGACATTTGCACACAGCATTAGACAGATTACTCCCCGCTCTGCCTGTCTCTTTCCACTTATCGTCTGACAGGTTAGCGCAGCTTTTCATGCAGCAAGAGGAAAATTACTTGTGACTGCAACACTGGCCAGCTAGAGCCCGTCCAGTGTAGACAATACCTACAGCAGAAAGCCAGCACTAAAGGATGAGGCGATTTCAGAGGCAGTTCAGTTCTTGCATTGTAAGCCCAAAACGTTTCTACTTGGAGGAAGGCAGGTGTGTGCTGACACGTGAGGTGGTTTCTTGGGGTCAAGCTCGCCTGTTGCACCACCTGCTGCTCTGCAGGCATTGCTTTGCCTGTCCACCAGCCTCTCGTTGAAAATAAACAGGGGGGGGCGTGAATGTCACATGCCGTGTAAAAAAACTCCTAAAGCTCTAACTTGGCTAGTCAGGATTGTGAAGATGTAAGAGCTGAATAAACACCAACATGAGGAGAGCAGGGGTACTCCATCACCAAAAAAGACTTTCTCTATTGCTGCTTGATTGAACACCAATCAAGGGACAAAACCGCCTTCCTCTGGATGCAGTAGCAGTAGATTTTCTTAGCCGATTTCCAAGTAAAATAGGATATTGAGCCATGATGTTGCCAAAATGTTGAGCCAGTTTATTTAATTTCATTTTAATTTGAATTTTAATCTGTACACACAGCCAGAAACGGAGGTGATAGCTGGATTTGCCTTCAATGATAGGTGTATCCACAGGTGGTGGGAGGGGGAAGGAAATCATGCTGGTGTAGTATTGGTTAATTACATTTTTCCAGAAGCTGTTTAGAAGCAGTCAGTATGGTTGCAGAAAATTCATCAATCATTTTGAATGTTATGACACAGTAATTTGTGTTTAATACGCACAAGGACATGAACTAGCAAGTAAACAACAGCCCTATTGTGATTCCAGGCTGGCTTTAATGCATGCAGGGCCTGGTGTGTGGAGCCCGAGGCAGACGTATCTGCAGGCCGTGGGCTGATGCAGGAACGATGGAGGAAGCAGAGACCACACAGCAAGAAATGGTCGTACAAGTCCAATTTATTCCATGTGCTTTGCCAGGATATAAATAAAGACCAAACTTAGAAAACTTAGAGTGCTGGAAGCCCAAGCCTATGTACATGTAGGTTAGCAACTCTGCTTCTCGACTCAAACAAGCTCTTTTTCAACAGTAAAATCAGTTGACCTTCGAAATTTGGTACCATGTTAACCAGTGTGATGTCATATCCTTCTCTTTCTTTTTTTCTGTTATTCGTTTTCTGCTTTTTTATGTTAAACTACATTACATGTATGAACAATGAGTCAACAAAATATTTATTTACAGAGAGAATTGTGGCAAAAATTTCTACAGTGACACTGAGTTAAAATAGTACATCTGTCTCTGTGTAACAGCCCCATGAGAAACAATGGCCTTTTCACCTGAAAGCAAAGTTGAATGGAGCCATTCACACATTCTTTGCTTTACTACAATAATAATAATAATAATAATAATAGATATTTTGTTTTTTTGTTTTTTAGGATTGGCTGTTATTCTCAAGCCCAACATATCATATAAAAATAATATAACATTAAGACAACATTAGACAAGAATTGCACATTAATAATAATAATAATAATAATTAATAATAAGAAGAATAGTTAATTAAGAATTAAAATAATGGTAATATAGACTTCTATTGAACAGTAAAATGTTTTGTCAATATGAATAGTAATCTGCATGGCATTGTCAATCATGTCAACAACAAATCTGTAGTGAATTTGGCACGAGACGCATCAATTTCATGGTTGTCCAGTGCAATAAATCCATTCACATTGTGCATAATATTCATAACAGAGAATCAACCATAAACAAACTGAAGAGAAACTGAAGAGGACAACTGAAATGTAAAAAATGCGTCCGCTTTTGCCCTGGTTTGCGTCGCGCCCTGGCATTCTGGCATAGAGACCAGGGCAAAAAGAGTCTGTGAGAGTGACCATGGTATACGTCCTATCCCCATGGCACCTTGCCTTTCCCCCAACTTTCTCCCTCACACAGCATAGTCCACGGGCCCCAGCAGCAGAGCCAACGCAGTGAAGCGGCTCCGAGTGAAGTGTACATTCAAACGCGACAGGTCCCTGTCGCTCTGTAGTCCGCTGTAGTGTGCGCATTAATGCATTCGGAAAAGGCCATAGGTGCACACCGGTAGTGTCTCTTGCACACTGCATTTAGGCTAAAAGTCCCTTCACCAGAGGCTCTGCCACATTTGTAGTCCAGTGACACTTTAAGGCTCCGCATTTGTAGTCCGTTTTGCAATGTGTGTATGAGAGGGTCCATGTTAGGGGCTGGCTACATTCTTTGATTTCCACAGTAATAGACATGGGCGTCCGGCACTGCCCTGCAAATGAGATTAAATCACTTATCCAGAGCGTCCATCAAAAAAAAAAAAAAAAAAAAGAAAAAGAGAAAAAAAAGGAAAAAAAAGACTCTCAGACCAGTCCAACACGGACCACATGCTCTCTGCAGGACAAAGTGCCTGTTTCAGGGCAACTTGCGTTCAAAGCCAAACAAAAAAACAAAAAATGAGGAAAAGGAATTAGAGATAAGATAAGATAGCTGGAAAATGCTTCAGTGTAAAATAAGCTTTCTTTAAACGACGCGCTTGCGCTTTTTTGCCAGGGTAGAGGATATGAACAGAAAACCCTGACATAAAACACGGCTCAACCTCCAGCAGGGTTTAGAGAAAGCCAAACCCTCCAGGCTGCCCGTTACAGGCCATTCTGGATATGTTAGCAAAAGTTAAAAAAAAAAATCTATTAAAAGGGACTGAAAAGTCGATTTGCTGTTTTCAGACAAGCTTACTTTTTATTTTAATTTTTTTAATATATAATTAAATAAACATTTTGCTACACAGCACATAAGCAAAAATGTTCTCAAGTGGCATCTGATCTCCATTCCTACACTTGACCGTGTGGAGCAGCCATCTCTAAAGTCCCTTGCTTTTGTTTTTCCTGCCCCCAAAAAACCTCTGCAGCTAACTGCGCCTCACGCTGCCTGCTGACAAACGAAAGCAAACCCCCTCCTAACTAAAACACTGTAGTGACACGCTTGTAGCAGCATTTACGGATTTGAAGTTCTCATTCAAGCAGTCGCGAGGGTGTAGGGCGGTATGCATGTGTGTTTGCGCGTAGTGGTTCGGTGGGGGAGAGAGTAAAAGCATGGAACGGAGGAGAAAGGAACAACAAAAAAAAATCAACAACAGACTGCACCTCTTTTTTCGATTTACGTTGGAGGAGAATGAGAGCGGAGTGAAGGAGGGTGTGACACGCAGCGTGTCAGCCTGAGGGCTGAGCGTGACCCTCCTGTATAGAGCTGCAGTCGGAGAGGGGGAGCGAGATAGATTTAGAGAGAGCAAGAGAGAGAGAGAGAGAGAGAGAGAGAGAGACAGCAGCAGCGACATCATGCAGAGGCCACGGTATACGGCTGGACCGGGCGGAGGGACGCGGGGCGGGTCACAGGTCACTGGGCCCGTGGCTCCGTGGGGGGCCTCTAGAGGGCGCTCTCTGAAAGGCACACACACAGGAAGTGGACAGTGTGGGTGTATATTAGAAAATAGTGGTCTCATACTTGGTGTTGACGCCTCTCTTGGCCTCCTGTCCCGGCTCCACTATCCAGGGGACGTTGCCGTGGCCCTTCTGGTCCATCGAGGGCTGCTCCATCTAGGGTAGAAGACAGGAGCGAGAGAGCAGGTCAGGCAGAGGCAGGAGACGTGAGAGGGAAATGAGAAAAAAAGAAGGTTAGACAGGGAGGGGGCGTGAGGAAGAGAAAGAGGCAGAGGGGAGTGTTCAGAAGAGAGTCAGGCAGAGAGAGAGAGAGAGAGAGAGAGAGCTGAAGGACAGAGCAGGGTGGCCACACAAACATAGACTTGCACAGCACAGTTAAGTGAAAATCCTTGAGGTGTCAAGGTGTTTTTTAAGAATTAAAGAATTAAAAGTGCACTCCGCAAAACTAGCGCATTGTCGCCGACTCGCAAAACATTATTTAAATATGGCGATTACTCTTTACATTGTGCTCAAATTTCATAATTAATGGCCCAATGGAAACAGTTTGAAATGCCCTGCAATCATCTAGTTAAAAAGTTAAGGTTTTTCTTCTCCCGTAAAGCTGCCAATGTTTTTGCGCGACAGCACAGGTCATGTAGTATTATGTGGCACAGTACTTTTTGTCCACTGGCTTTCTCTCACTACGATTCCCATTATGCATTATGCAAGTATGTCATACAACCACTGGGATTCCCTATTGCAATCACCCAATCCTGATTACCAGCCACTAAAGATGGCACATCGGTAAAAGGAGTATCAGCATCTGGCCTGCGATTTGAATCCCACATAGCACATACTCACACTGTGTGATGTGATGATGTTAGCTGTGTGTTTCTTAATGTGGGCTAATGTGTGTGTTTGAGTAGACTGACCATGATGATAGTCTTCTTTTTGATGCTTTAAGTGAATCGCTTCAATGAAAAACAGCCCAAGTATGAAGGTTAGCAACCACACAAAAAAAAATCGACTACCCATTTGTCACTGTTGTGCAAAAACAAACAAACAAATAAACAAACAAAAAACTAAAACAACAACCAATTTAAATCAACATTTTTGACATTATTTGGATCTGGCGCTTGTCCTTTACATTTTGTCAAAATGTCATGATGCCTGGGTTTGGGAAATGTGATGATAAGGGTAAAGGATCCGCTGGTTAGTAGTGTTAGTAGTAGGAGATATCTATTTAAATGATTATAAATACCGCGATTCCACCTTTATTTAACATGACCTACTTAACCAGAAGCGAGAAGAAGCAAGAAGACGCTAGCAGCAATATCAGCTATTGGTCTCCATTCCCTCTGCTGAAGCACAATGGGATTATTAAGCCAGATAGCACAGAACAATTCAAACAGCCCATTCTCAAGTATCCACCCTTGGCATCCTAGTGATGGTAACAGTCTTTTCAAACATACTACCATCTTCATGGTGCACTGCCAGAGGAGGGGGGGTCTGCATTCTGAAGCTGGCAAATCTCATTCCAAAGGCACAGAGGCATGTTCACAACAGGTGTATCAACGGTTACATTTTTGATTTTGGCCGAGGCGTCCCTTTAGAAAACAGATGGTGGAGTCATTCTCAGGAATGTGAGCTCTTTGTGAAGACAAAATCGCGTCAATCATTCAGCAATCAATGGGTCGAATGTGAAGGGGTTAATGTCTTTCTATGCAAGTAAACCCTGCTGTACAAAACGCTGCTTTCACATCACCTTCACATTTCTGTACGAAATGTTTTGGTGAAAATATGTTACCTAAAGATTTTAAGTAACAACAAGGTAAAACATTGAGCTTGACAAGTGTAATCTAAAATTATGATTTAATATCCTATATCAGAGAGAAGATTATCTTCCCTCTATTCGAACAGTGTGGTCAAAGAGACCATCATGATGTCACTTCATTTTAAATGATGTCAGAAAGATCAAAGCGTTGTTTTTTTACGGGCAGAGAAATTGCAGCATTACTGGGTTGAGTGGGTCAAAAGGACACTGGAAAATCCTGCAAAATCTAGAAAAAAATTGAATCATTTATATGTGGCTTTGCACTTTTAATAATATACTCAAATGAGATGACAATTAGATGCCAACAAGCTGGTATCAAAATAAATATGAATTAAATATTAATTTATATAATTAAAATAACAATTTAACCACATGTTACAGGTTATAAAGTGCACTGAATCCTGAGAATCACCTGGTAACAAAAACATGTTTCTTATTTTTCACTCACAGTTCACTGAAATAAATACAGACCTGCATTTGAAACCATTTTACTTCTAATTTTATTCTGATTGAACTGTTTTGAACTTGTTTTATGGAAAAATATAAAAATGATACTCCTTCAGTCAAAACTAACCCATACATGCAACAGCTATAACCACCAATCACACTGCTGTGTACACTGTGTATCCATGCAGTCTGAGATTTATTCCACACAGAGCTTCACACTTATCCTTCTCTACAGCAGCAGAAACACACACACACACACACACACACACACACACACACACACACACACACACAGTAATCTACGCCTTCTGTCATCTACATCTTCTTTTCTTTATCTGGTGTTTCCATATGGAGCCACATGAATATTAAATATCGTAATCCTCACACTGCCTGACTACCTCTGAAATCTCACATACGCAAATACACACACACACACACACACTTCTGATTAAGTGCACACAATCTGTAATCTTCTATGATAACTCCTACTGGTGCTCTGTCTGAGGCCTGTCTGGAAAGCCGCCATATCTCTCAACAGCACACTGCCAGTGAGGAGCGCAGCTGCATGAAGTGATGCAGTGTGGTCATCTAGACTGCAGAAAAAGATCTTACAGACTGACGGGATGAAATCCACAGCGTGCTGATTCAGCTGGTAACGCAGATGGATGGTAAGCAACATGCTCATACACACACACACACACACACACACACACACACACACACACACTCGTCAGCAGAGAAAGTCAAACAAATAAGCAAAAAAAGTTCCAGTCAAAAAAGGGTGTTGTTAAAGGAACAGCCCTAGGAAATATCTAATTTACACAATTTTCCTCTGAGATCAAATGTGCTAGATCAGCCCAACCTGGAAGAAATAATTACAAATGCCAGGCTTCAAGAAGCCAGCTCCTGTGATTTAGCTCACTATGCATTTTATTCAGTTTTATGAATAACAGTGCGCCATACAGTGTCAGAAAAGCAATAGCAGTAAACTCTGCATGCTTTAATGCAAGTGTGAATGAAGGCAAGTGTGTGAATGCCAACTACTGGGTATAAGCTAATAAGATCAAATAAAAAATGCACTCATCTAAAAATGACTATAGCAAAAGTGGGCGATATGGCAACAATATTATGCAACAGATTATTTTATTTATATTTGATTTCTTATTCACTTCTTCCTGGTCAGGGCCAGAGCCTACAGGAATACCCCCTGTAGAGGGTACCACTCTATTGCAGGGTACAGCACACCTCACCATTCACCCACACACCTAGGGGCAATTCAGCATAGCCAAGGTGTGTGTGTTCTTTCGGAGGTGGGAGAAAACCAGAGTACTTAGAGGACAGTGACATGAGAGACCAGAAATTGGAGTGAGGATTGAACCCATACAATTACAGGTCCCTGGAGCTGTGTTGCACACACTCACTGTACCACTGAGCTTCTGCAGTACAATGACTGTAATTCACAATTTGCTGCAATACGTCAGTTAAACAGGGGCAATTGTGCTCTCTTTGTATTAAAAAAGTAACATATAACAACATTTATCACAACAACAACAACAACGACCTGTCATAATGCCCATCTCTAGTATAGTAAAGTTTAAAAAGTTTAATCTCTTTAAATATTTTCGGTATTTTAAACACAGATGTATCCTCTTCTAAATATTAATCTGAGCAATAAAGAAACACAAATGCACAGTGAATAACTTACCAACCAATACTGCTGAGTTGTATATAGTTATATACAGGAATTACTCATCTCTCTGTTCTGGTTGTGACTTCTGTGAGAGTTTAGATTTGTTATGAATTTGGCATTTATTTTCCTGCTGGAAAGTGTCTGATATGAAATTCACCCAAAAATATGTAAATTAGAGAGTAGGAATCAAGAGTATTTAGTGGAAAAGGGTGGAGGAAGTACAGTACAGGTGGTTACAGATCCATACTTATCAGTAATACCTTTATGACTATTTACTATAATACAATAATCATAATTATTATTTATACATCTGCATTCCCCCGCAGGACCCGTGCAAAACTAAAGAATCACATTTTGTGACCAAACATGTCTTGGTTTGATTCATTCCTTGAGAAAATTGTGCAAATTAGATTTTCGCCAAACTAGTCCCTTATCAACGGTGCTGAGCAAAACCCAACCCAATGCAGACGAGGCCAAGCGGAACCAAGGAAAGAGACAGGAAATGAAAATTCCGAACAGAAACCAAATAACATGGGATGGGAGCTAATGGGATGAGAGCTAAGAAGGCAAAAGGAAAGGAAAATGCAAGGAGACCTGAAATTGAACTTTGTGTGGATGGAGGAAGAGGAGTCGTGAGGAAGGAGGGTGGAGAGGAGGCCGGTGCGGGGTGTATATGTGCCCCAGGGACCAGCGGCTAGAGGGGGACATGACCTAGGGGTGGAAGACAGAGGTTATAGAGGTCACAGAGGTCAGAGAGTGGCAGCACTCAGGCACAGACACACCCAGCGAAGCACACACACAGATGAAGGCTCGGGGAGGAAGAGGAGAAGAAAGGGAGGCAAGGAGATTGAGAGAGAGAGAGAGATAGAACTGATCCTAAAAGGATGAAGAGTATAGTAAGTCACTTACATGGATAAGGAGATGAGTATGTAGCAACATAATGTTCACTTTCTCTTGTGCTCAGGAAAATCAATAAAGTCTATTAGTGTATGCTGTACTCCTTGTGTGACGGCACACACACATACACACAGAGCCACACAGACACAGGAAGCAATTAACGAGTAATGTAAAGTTGCTGGCTCAGCAGGCCTCTTCACATATGATGATTAATCTCAACATACTCACACGCTTAGCTCAAGACTGAGTATCTTTACAGGAACAACACACACACACACACACACACTCACATGCACAGTGTATGGAAGTGCTGGAGTAGGAGCTTAAGTTTACAATCAGCTAGCACGTCAGACCAATACCAGCACTTCTTCCTTAGTGTCTGAAGCCAGTTCTGGATGGTAACCCTACTATAATTGTAACAATAATTATATACGGGTGCATCTCAATAAAAGAAATATCATGAAAGGTTAATGTTTGTTTATAATTTCATTCAACATCACATGTCATACATTTTATATTCATTACACATAATATGACATTCAGAAATATAGTACCTCAAATCATTCAAATAAGATCAAACAGAAAACTGTACGATTCAGAAATGTCAAGTGTGCTCATTTATACACTTATTCCATTCTAGGTTGGGTCTTCTTTACCACAAATCATTGCATCAGTGTGGCCGGGCACGGAGGCAATGGATTTGGGGCAGTGCTGAGATGTTACTGAAGCCCAGGTTGCTTTGATAGTGGCCTTCAGCTCGTCTGGGTCGAGTACTTCTCTTCGTCTTGACCATATCCCATAGCTTCTCTATGGGGTTCAAGTCCAGAGAGTTGGCTGGCCAATCAGGCTCAGTAATATCATAGTCAGCAAACTATTTAGTAGAAGTCCTGCTGGAAAAGAAATTCACCATTTCCATAAAGTTTGTCAGGAAGCCTGAAGTGCTTGTCAACCTCCTGGTCAACGGCTGTGTTGACGTTGGACTTAATAATACACAGTGGCCCAACACCAACAGATGACATGGCACCCCAAACCATCAGAAACCATCTTGGATGCTGTGCCTCTCTACTTTAGGACCTTGATTGCAAAATTTACTTTCTTCTGAAAAGACGACTTTGGACTGCTGAACAACAGTCCAGTTCTTTTTATTTCAGGTAAGATGCCTCTGATGTCTCTGTCTCTTCTGGAGTGACATGATATTAAGAATTTTGGCCAGTTGTAGCCCCTGTCCCGGAGACGTCTGTGTTTGGTGGCTCTTGATGCACTGACACCACTTTTTGAATCAACTCCTTTTGACAATCCTCTCAAGACCGTGGTCATTCCTGTTGCTTGTGCATCTTTTCCTACCACATTTTCCTCTTCCAGACAACTTTCTATTAATATGACTTTTCAGCAAAGACCTTTTGTGGATTACCTTCCTCATGGAGGGTGTCGATGATCGTCTTCTAGACAACTGTCAAATCCCAATGATTGTGACTGTGTGTGCTCTAGACTAGGCCGAGAGATACCCTGCATTAACACTGTCAAAATAGTAATTTACCATTTGATATACTGGATTTCTGGCTTAAAATTTGAAACTTTATGTAATGAATATAAAATATATGACAGTTTATTTTTTTTTGATGAAACCTTTTCACAATATTCATATGTTTTCAGTGCATGTATGAAGTCTTGGCTCAATTGGATATTATCAGCTACTACATAGTGATAATGTGTGCCTTTTACTTGGTAGAAAAAGAAGTAAGTGCAAACAGTAGGCTAAGTATATGTTACTAATGTTGAACTTACAAAGGACCTCATATAAGATTTCATATTTGATACATATTTTCTTTATTTACTTAATATTACTCTAGAATACTAGAACATACATCAGAATGAGCCTTTTGTTTTCTGAGGAGTCCAAAATATTCTTAAACCTAAATCAATAGAATAATCATCGATAATTGTCTCAAATGTACAGGAAGCAGATATATGATATATATCGTTGTAAATATATATATATATGGTTGGCCATACCATCCAACTACAGCTCTCAGACTAGGGCCAGAAACTCCCTGACTCTATGAGGCCATTGTGCCAGTAGAGACAGTGGAGACAGAACTGTGCCAGAACCCAGGATCCCTTAAGAGAGCAGTGAGGCCATAAATACAAGCTGATCTTCAAATCAAAATTTATCTGCAACCACACAGTGTGTTATCCATCACTGCCCTGCTTTTGTAATGCGCTCGCCCCTTGCTCTGGGGCTGCTCCAGATTAGTGTAATATGCTTGCCGTTGTCAGGGGAAGGTGCAGGAATTATGACTGTCAGTGGGTCACTGAGCCCGGGGCGGCTGCAGAGGCAGACTGTGGGGCAGACAGAGACTGAGCTGTGGAGCTCCAAGCAAACAGCACCTCATCAATCACCCTCAGTCTTAAGCCACAGGCCACAGAGAAGACAGAGGGCACCGTTTACCCATCAAAACACACACACACACATCTCCAGACACACATGCCCAACCCACAGTGACAAGTACCAATGTCTGGAAGTCAGTCAGTTTTCACATCTGAACATAGACACACACACACATACACTACAAGCCAAAAGTCTGGAAGCTAGGAATGACATCACATGTCACATCTGAAAAGTCTTCACAGTCGATGTCGACATCAGTCCCTTACATTGTCCAGTCATAATATAATTCAACACACCTGACTGAGCTAATCAAGCCTGCAGAAGCAGCTGAATGTGTGAATCAGTGGGATCTGATTAGAGCTCTAATAAAACTCTGCAGGTGAACCATCAGCTCCAAAACAAAGGAGCAATTAATTACAGCAATTAACAGCAATCAGCAATTAGTTCTACACAAAATAAAGGTGCTTCAAATGGTTCTTTGAGTGAGTTTGTGCCAATGAAGAACCACTTTTGGTTCCATAAAGAACCATATTTGTGAAAGAGAGCTCCGAGTGGTCTAGCAGGTGCAGGTGCTGCCAATATGTTCCAAGCAAACAGCACCTCACCACTGGTTCGAATCCCAGGTCATGCTGCTTGCCATCAGCAGCCGGAGCCTGAGAGAGCACAATTAGCCGTGCTCTCTCCGGGTGGCCAGATGGCTTTTTGAAAAGAGGTGGTGGCTGGTTGTGCATGTGTCAGAGATGGTATGTGTCTGTCCTCACCCTAGCAGTGTTGGGAGCATTACATGTGATGGGGGAGAGTATTAACGAGTGGGTTGTGTACAGTTGGGGAGGAAAATTGTGTAGAAAATAGAAAATAGTCAAGAACCTTTACAAGAGATGGCTCTTTAGACCTTAAAATGGTGGTTCTTCTTTATCATCACTTAAAGACCTCTCCAAAGCACCTGCTGCTGCAAACTTGTAGTTTTGTAATTGTACTGAACTACTGACTACATTTTAGAGCTAGTGTTGCGTCCCAACTTTTGGCCTGTACATACCTGAACAGAGAAATATATATATATATACACAATATGCAGACATAGATATATATTTAGACATTGTTTCCCTGCTCTGTCTTTGACAGATGAACAGATGCAATGCAAACTGGTGCAAACAAGATGCAACCAAAATCAACTAAAATAACAGCATAACCGTCATAAAGCAGAGCAAAGACTTCCAACACCATGGCAGCTCTCCGTAGTGCTGGACTTACTGAACAGGACATTTAATCTTTTAATATTTCTGGACCATGAATCGATAAAGCGCAGGCCAAAAGCAAGCGATTAGAGAAGAAGCCCTTTGGGAGTGGTGAGGATGGAGGACTGGATTTAGCAGCATTAGGCTCAAAGCTGCACTCATGAGCCACGGGGCCAGCACACACAGATGGGGAGGATAGTTAGCCGCAGGAAAGGTGAAGGGAGTAGAGAGGCAAAATGAGACAGAGCCAGTAGGAGTGGGCATGTGAGTGAGTGTGCATATGTGTGTTCAGCACTCACAGATTTGCGGATGTTGGCGCGGGGTTTGGGGATGGGTTTGGAGGGTTTGCTGTCGAAGCTTTCGGGCAGTGTAGAGGAGCCATGGCCGCCCTTCCTGGCCTGCAGGGCTAGCTGATACGCCACCTCAAATGCCTGGCCCAGTGTCAGGATGATCTCATAGGCCAGATTCTGCACATAGCACACAGGGAGAGAAGAGAAAAAAAGATAAAAAATCAATAACAGGTAAATAAATGAACCAGAATTTACAGTTCCTGCATGTTTATGTAGAAGATTTGAGAGAGTATCTACTAGGGACTTTTCCCTTTCTTTCATTTTGTTTCTTTCAGATGCAATGTTGCAATTCTTAACACTTTATTAATCTATTACAGTAATAGTATTATTACATTTAGTGCTGTTTTTAAATACAATCACATGCTCAATGATTTTCAATGAAAAACATGACACTTTTAGTATTATTAGCACTAGTACTAATTAGAATCCATACTTTCCAAAGAAGTAAATAAGGGATAAGGGAGAAATATTCAATTACTGAATTAGCATTAATAACAAAAAGGCAGTTACAATACAATGGCAAAAGAATCTTGCATTTTTCAGTGGTGTTACTCAGTGGAGCAGCTACGGAATATTCAGAATGAGGATTTTACAACTTTTGCCATCTATTGCACCAGTAGAATAAACCATGGGCCCTACCAGGAGAATTCATGAAAAAAAAAATGTTTTGATAAGTTAATAAGAATGTTCTTAAATGCAATTTTAAAAAAAAACAACAATTCAAATGTTTTCTTATCTTTATAGTTTTCTTAAGTAAACGTTTGTAACCTAGCCTTTTATATGGCATTTTACAGCTCACCATAAACAATGTTCAAACACATTTTTTTCAATATTGGGTTAAATCCATGCAGGATAGTAAAATGGAGAACAAACATAATCTAAATAGGTACTAAAAAAAATTAGTTAGCAAGAGCAAGAAGTGATGAAGTAGCAAATTGCCAACATGAAAAATGTTCATATTTGGAATATGATAAACATGAACTGTGGCGTGACTTCTTAAATCAAAAATAAAGCAATTCAACTGTTTAAACTGACCATTTTAGAGGCGTACCTTCAGAACTTTTTTAATACAGCAGTCTAGTGTAAAGAGTGTGAAGCTATCCTAATACCAATGTTTCTTACATATTTCTTAACAGTAAAGTTACTAAAAAAAAGTCTTAAGATTTTTGAAGAAAAAAAACTTTTTTCTTAAGTATGAAATTCTTGAAAGAAATATGAAATATGAACAAAAAGTTTCAAATTACTTTCTCCAGACACTTTTGTGAATCAGAGCTCAGAGGTTAATAAACTCAACAAATATTCAACAAAAAAACAAGGTTATCAAAAACACCATGAAAGAAAATAGTGTGTATTCCCAACAGCCTGTACTGGTTAGACTGCCACTGTTATTCCAGTAAATCACCATGGCAACATTTCCATGGCTGCATGCAGTCATCGGTCAGTACTGTTATGTGATCTAGATCTCAGAACTGTGTAGATTTGTCAATACACAATGGGGGCTACTGACCACATCGAAAGCTGTAAACACATGGCAGTAGTGGTGACTGGACTTCAAGTCTTTGGTGATGTAAGCAAACGTGGAGAGGTCCTCAGGATCCTGTGCTGCACACGAGATGTTCCTAATCTCATGCTCCGCTATAATGTTCTGCTTAGAGAGGGGAAAGAGAAAGACATTTCAATAATTACTGCCTTTCATCTTTTTAGAGTTCTTGTCATAGTTATAGTCATGCTTTTTTGTCCTGCCTGTGTCTGGTGGCTATGGTTTTCTGCAGCACACAGCAACAAACTCCCAGCAACTCTCGTAGGTACGTTTTGACAATTAGCCTTAGGCCCTGTCTACACGTGTCCACAAGTCTCCATATACGTTTCAAATTGTAGGTTTTTCTCTACATCTCCTGAAGCGTTTCTGAAAATGTCTTCGTCCACATGAGAATGCTAAAACTGTCCTGAACCGCTAATGTGAGCATGCCAGCCCAGTGTAACAGACCTTAATACAGTGCAAATGCGAAGCACAGCAAAGACTTTCTCACTTTTTTCAAACTGCAGCCTTAAAACCTTAATATATAAAATAAAATAAACCAAGGAGTAACCACAGTCAGTAGCTTAGTTAGCATGGTAACTGGGCCATAACCCTATAATTCATCCACCCTTATATTCCATATATGCTTGCCTATTTCAACATACTTCCAGAGTATAACATTTTGTAAAAAAGTGACTTGAAATGAAGGATACTTACCTTATTTGTTGCATCAATAAACTTGACTCCCTTGTAAGAGACGGAGAGGACGATAGTAGGGACTTTCTTCATTTGTTCTGTAGACTTCTTACAGAGCAGAAAAGAAGAAGATCATCACAGAGCTGCCAACAAAAACCTCCTCAACCCTTCATACACCCCAAAACCTAACATGCTATACAACCCCAAAAACCACTCACTGATTTACAGACCCCCCCTAAAGCCGCCACAGCCTTTATATTCCCAGAGAGAAATCACAGCATCCCTCATACTCATGAAAAAAGCAAGGGATTCGAAATTCCAGCGGAACACACAAATAAACATAAAGCCGAGAAAGGAAGTCTGTGTGCCAAAAAAGGACACCTAAACCAATTTCCTCTGCAGAATCAGCAGTAACCCACTGCATAAGCATTCAGAGAGATTTCTACTAAGAAAGACAAAGAAAGCTGCTCTGTACATCGTGCTCTGTATATATAACAAGGAATGCGACCTAAAATAATATTTCATGACTATGCGAATCTGATTGTGAATAGTAATGACCGGAATTAACTGCAGCTTCACCCTTTACCTCTATCTAGCCCTTCTGACAGTAATATATTCAGGGCTTTATTATTCATTCCTTTTTCTGGGTTAGCATTTATCTTTGCCTCAGCATGTCTACACTGGACCTGTCAGAATCTGCAGCTTAAAAAAAGAAGGGGAGAGGGGGCAGATGGCATATTACATGAATATAAAAACAGTGGTGTAGAGAGGAGCCATGGAACTCCAGACAGAGAGAAAGAAAGAAGGCATGAGGTAGTGAGTAAAAGAGAGAAAGATTTGTCTGTAAAGGACGACCTGAAGTCGGTTTTCCTGGGAGTCGGTTTTCAGTCATGTCCGGAACTCAGAAACTGAATCAACAAATCTATCAGTCTGCTCTGAGCAGAACCACTATTTTAACACTTCCGTAGCTGCAATCCATCCGCAACCCAACGTTCCCAAACCAGGTTGGATTAAAATATAATAAGCTGCATGTAGTCCTAATGTAACACAATAATAAGTTTGGGATGCTAAGGTTTGGGGAGCCAGCAGCTGTGACTGTACTGATAAGGAATGATCCACACACAGGCTAGGGAATTATTTGGGAGTTTAGAGGTAAGACATAGAAAATTAGCTAGTGGGCTACACAAAACCAAAAAAAATAGCACTATTAGCTGCTATTATCCAGATCAGTTAATGATGACGAAGCTTCTGGTTGTGAGGCAGGGCAAGAGTTCAGGGGCGGCTTTGAGTTGGCGCATGAAGCTGTACCCCAACATCCTCGAGGTGGATAGCAGGGATACAGGGGGGAGACGGGGTGGTGGTGGGTGTGATGTTGTGCAACATAGGAATACGTTGTGGAGAATTTATATAGGGAGAAGGAGGAGGAGGAGGAGGAGGAGGAGGAGGAGGAGGAGGAGGAGGAAGAGTTAGGGCGTGGACCCAAAATTGGATTGTGGATCTTCAGTTATGATATAATGCCATTGCTGTAGCCCAGAACACTAAAGCTGCTCAGTGTGTTCTCTCTCTAAGATGCCGTCTCTTTACGTTTGCCATGCAGCTTCATAACACATAACACAACGGCTAGTAGGCATTATAGACAGAACCAGGCCCATGTTGTTGGCATGCTTCTTGTCTCTATAGGCTTGTGATAGCATTACTAGCCTTAATACTAGTTATGCAATCTTTGTAGTTAGAGGAATGTGAGACTAAAATGTGACTCTACAGGAGTCTTACCCTCATTTTTGCGCAGGCGTCTTGTGTGGATTCTGTTCCTCTCAGTTCTTTCACCAGCATTGAGCCCAGGTACTGTAAAACACACACACATGCATCACATTTCACATTTCTTATTTCAGTGTCCTCATCTTAATCAGACAGACACACACCATGAGTAGGTAGCTAATCCCAAACTGTCCCTCGCAAATCAGCTCAGAAAGCAGCAAAATGGCCTCTGGGACCTCATGATGGTCTAGATTTGTGCACTATCCTTAAGCTTATGTTCACTGGAACACAGTAAATGTAGACCAAATGATCACTGTAAGCATGTCGGCAGTCTGTAGTCGACATCATGCCCATTTTAGGATTTTAGGAAGGTAGGGTTTAGGCTGGATATTCACCCTGGGGTAAACAGTATGTCCCAAACTCTGTATATTTTGTCCTGTGTATATTTTCCCATAATTGCCACTAGCTCCTCTGAATTATTAGGTGATTAAGCAGATGTGGAAATGGTAATAAGCTAACACTGCTGCATGCTGAAACCACACTGCATGAAAGCAAGTCAAGTCAGTAAATATGGGCGTGACACTCTAAGACACTTTTTTCCAGAAAGTGCTGGCGTTACTGACACTGTCACTGGATGATGTGTGAGTGTAATATCATCTGTGTAACCCTTTAGGCATCTTTCGTCTTAAAAATAGAGTTATGATGGACGAAAGTGGCCTTAGAGACCTGACTGCAACAGTGTGGTTTGATCTGGATTTATGAGGTTTTTTTTTAAACCTCTATTCAATACATCCATGAAGCTTATAATATATGTCTGATCAGGCTCACACTGAACATTTCCCTCACAGCACTGCAAGTACTCAGCTGGGTTTGGTTTGGGGTATTTCATCAGATAGCTTCTTGCCGGTTTGAAAGGCCTTTTTTTTTAAGAAGGCCGAAATGGTCAGATGCCATCCGTGACCCATTTGTGCTGCAGTAGGACCATCTTTTTAAAGAGCTTTCGTAATTCTGTCCTGTGTAGCTTTTGATATAAGTAAAGGGAAGTCTTAATCATGCTAGGGTTTTGAAGGCCACTGTAAAAAAAGGGCTTCTGTATAGGACTGAAACAGGGTTCTTTGACTCTTCTAATGACAGCAAAATCCACAAATTTAAGCATCCATGGTTCCATAGAAACCCAACCCTTGACCTACAGAACCCCTAAAGAACCTTTTTGCAAGGGTGCAAGCTGTAGTTGTGTCTGAGTATGTGTGAGAGAGAGAAAGTGAGAAAGAGGAAGTTAAACAAGGACAGCAGTGTGGGGGTACTGATTTAATAAAGGAAGTGTTTATGGTAATATTAGAGCACTCGGTGGAGTGTATGGAACAACATCTCTCTCTCTCTCTATGGAAACAGAAGCCGTCAGGCTGAGGCGCTTTGTGCTGCTGAGATCGATTGATGGAACCTGATGAGATTAAAATGCTGTTTGCGGAGACACTGTAGGCTCCTGCCAGCATGGGGGCGTGTGTGTCTTCAGTGTATGGCCTACCAGATGCTGTCCTGACAATTATATGTTTGGGCTCGCATGCACACATACACACACTCATTTGCACATCCACATTTCCCTGGCTCAGGGCTTTTACTGCCCTTTTGGTACTCATTACTGCCACTGTCATAATGAGCACCAGGATAATTATGATAAACACATGGAGAAAACGCTCTGGAAATATTCATCTTTCAAGCCCCGCTTTGATCTCTTCATCTGCTTGTCCTTTTTTCCTTCATCTTTTTATCTGGACATCTGTCTGCCGCAGCCACCAATCAGACGCTATGCCGGCCTGTCTCAGGGCCAATCATATTTACACAAGAGCAATACGGCTATAATCTACAGTTCCGACATCGTTCCTTGTGCAGGCAAAAATATACCAATCAGATTTACGGTGCTGTTGCTAGGTAACAGAGCAGCTTTATGTAACCTCCAGCTAAAATTACTCCAGGATGGAGAGAAGCTGAAAAACAGGCCGCCACTTTAATTGAAGAGAGAAATACTGTTATTCAGCACTGAGGAACTACAGGCCCCTCACATTTCTCTCTCTCTCTCTCTCTCTTTCTCCCTTGCTCTACAATTATTTAAAGCAGCTAGACACGTCTGCATTTTATGGGCTATATGTCTATGAAGAACTGCAGCTTCTTAAAATTAGCCTACCTTTTTCTATACTAGGTAGATGCACTTATGTACATACAGTACAAACGCTGTGGAGTGGAGATATATTTCTATACTAGACTCCATTAACAATATTATACTGACTATAAGGAGTAAAACAAGAGCAGAAATGAGGAAAGAACAATGGCTATTTACTGTAAAGCCCAACTGTGCATGTTTAGCAAGTGCACAATGATGAGTAAGTTAGGGAAAATAAACGGCATTATAATTTTTGTAGTTTATATAGCAGCATAAAATAATTTTGAACATGTTTCTAACCCCCCAGCAAGATTTTACAAATAAATTCTTCGAATAAAACCTTTTTTCAAACATTGAGTAATATAATGCAAAACATGACCTTTATACTACCATTACATTTTTATTAATTTCACTTCACTTTCATAAGCTCTAAACAAAAGACCAATGACCAATAAAAAGATTATTAGATCACTAGGTTTATATTAATTACACAATATTTTGTGCATGTATTCAGTAACATGTTCATTATAATTAAGTCACTATTACAACAACTGTTATTATTGGCAGTAGTAGTGGTCGACATAGTAATGTGGTAGCAATAGCAGAAGTAATAGTAGAACTAATAGTAGTAATAATAGTGGCAGTAGTAGTTATAATAGTAATAGTATTAGTAATTGTAGTACTAATAATAGTAGTAGTAGTAACTGTAGTAGTAATAGTTGTAGTAGTAGTAGCAGCAGTAGCAGTACTAATAGCAGTAGTAGTAGCAGCAGTAGTAATAATGGTTGTAGTAATAGTAGTAATAGCAATAATAGTAGTAGTTGCAGAAGTAGAAGTAATAATGGTAGTAGAAAGAGTAGTAGTAGTAGCAGTAGTAATAGCAGTTGTAGTAACAGTAGTAATAGCAATAATAGTAGTAATAGTAGTAGTTGCAGAAGTAGAAGTAACAATGGTAGTAGAAAGAGTAGTAGTAGTAGCAGTAGTAATAGCAGTAGTAGTACTAATAGTAGTAACAGTAGTAGAAATAGCAAAAATAGTAATAGCAGGGATAATGGTAGTAGTAGTAGTAGACGTAATAACAGCAGTAGTAGTAATAGTAACAGTGATAGTAATAGCTGCAGTAATAGTAGCAGTAATAATAATAATACCTTTTTTTGATGAAAAAGAATCATTATTTTAAAAATGAGGTCATTGGTCTAACATATCTAACGTAATACTCTCACTATGAAAGAAAACAAATCAATTGTAACCCCATATCCAGTAGATCAATTAACATCAAAACTTTTCCCGGGCAAAGAATCGACTTATATTACAACCTGGCCATATGTTAAGATTAGGCCTGATGTCATAATTTTATCAGGAAACAAAGTATGAGAGGGTATTGTACTGTGGAAGCTTCTTCCCTCAACTTACCTGGCTAGATGAGTCAGTGTATTATATACTGCAAAATGACTCACAGTGACTTTCTACAACAACTGCACAGTGCCTCAGAAACGGCTGAGCTGAGTAGTTGCAATGCTTTGCAAATATGAAATGAACTGCAGTTTTGGAAATGGTCAAATGCTGGAACTGCACTGTAATATCTGCCACTCAACAGGAATGCAAATTCAACACTCATAAAATAAAAGTACCATTGAGTCGGTCATTGCACATTGCATTTAAAGGGACAAGGACAAACACACTACTATGCATGTGAATGGACACTCAAACATATCCTTACACTCACACACACACACACACACACACACACACACACACACACACATGTAAACACACTTACATAGGCCTCGTAGTCACATGACTGGAATATGAGCTTCTCTGGATGGTGCTGCCAGTACTGTACAGGAGTGGATGATGTCGCCTCGTTGGGAGGTCGCAACGTGATTGGCTCACACCATTCCCCTTGCTGAAACAAAGGATGAAGACAGCTGTTAGAACATGAATTCAGCCATATACATGTGCTCAGGTCTACAAATGACCCCCCCAAATATTGCTCACCAGACAATACATGAGTGACAGGCATCATCTTTTTTTCCTGATACTTGGTTAAGCGCCTCATTGCCCTAACCCCAGTATGTCAGGGTTTAATTGCCATCACTTTTATAGGCCCTGAAATAGAACCCTGTGGCACTCCACAAAATCTTGTAAGCTATACGCTATATAATAGTTTCCACTTTAGGATCAAAACTGATTTATTAATTAACAAACTTTGGGTTTAAGGGGTTAATAAGTATCGTGTATGCCAAGTAAGGATTACACCAGCCTCTTCACATAGTTCTTTTAGTCTTTGGTACTTCACTCTTTTATTAACTGGATGCACATTTCTGAGAACTGGGATTGATGTCTGGTGATTTTGCTGGTTGGTCAAAGTGCCCTACTGCGGTCATTCTGGAACGTGAGAGTGTCAATGTTGTGTGCTTTTTTGACATGATGCACAAAGTTAAAGAAAGAGTGGGTTAAATAGGCACAAGGAATTGCTACCTAACAGGACTAGCGCTGATATTAGGGCAAGGAGATGCATAACCAAGTACTCCGAAAGAAATGATGCCTATTTTTTTTGTGTGGGGGAACTATAAATATATATCAAATCTGCTAAAAACGGGTTCTGCTCTCAGTACACAAGGTTCTCATTGCACTCATCAGCAGAGCTGGAGAGACTGATAAAGAGCCAGACAGAGGTGTTATTTATCCTCAGTCATTACACCTTAGAGTGCAATGCATCATTCCATTCACGGCAAGTAATCACCCGCAGACACGCACACACGGACACAATTAAGAGAGATGACAACAGGAGTGAGTGCAACCGGTGATAAGCTCTCCATCAGTGCCACAAAACATCAAAAGGCTGCTAAACATAAGCACATTTATGACATGTACTCACAAACAGGCACACGTGCAGAAGATACTTATACAAGAGCTACTGAGCATAGTGAAGCGACAAGCCTGCTATCAGCATACTAAAAGATCAATTACAAACAGGAACAGACACACGCTCACACACACCCTCGCACAGAAATGCCACCTGCCACTGAGGTTAGGTTTCATGAAGGGAGAAGGTCCACATTTGTAATTCTGTGGCATGTTGGGAAAATGTCAGATCACATCCATCTAAAAGGCTTGTTATACAACAGGCCAACATTCAGCCCCATTTTTAAGGGTGATCTGTATCAACCACAGAACCTAACCAACACCATCGCCATCACCGCCACAGTTGATGCTCCTTACATACAGCAGCACTCCAAGGCAGAGCACTCACCATACTGACTTGGGCCATCTGCCTCTCCAGCTTGGAGCGTGGAACGTCCTCAAAGTAGTTGTCATTGCGTCTGCGCCTGGCGTCGGCCTGCATGATGAGGTGCTGGACGTCTAGCGAGCCGGCGTTGGGGTAGGCCGTCTGGCTTATTGATGGGGAAAGCTGTGGAGGAGTGTGATTCCCACTGGGCTCCTACAGGGGCAGATCCATTAGAGTTAAGGATATTAGCATCAGAATTCCAGAATTTGAGATGGTATATCAGTATCCATTGGTATCAGCATCAGGCTGATATGAGCAGACCAATAGGCTGGAGTAGATACCAAAGTGAAAAACTGTAGTGTTAATAAAGACTAAACTACGGTGTTAATAAAGAATTAAGCCTGGTCTTGGATTAAACTGTAGTGTTAATTGTAAATTAGACCTAGTTTTGGACTAAACTGCAGTGTTAATAAAGAATTAAGCCTGGTTTTGGACAAATCTGTAGTGTTAATAATAAATTAGGTCTAGTCTTGGACTAAACTGTAGTGGCTTCCTGTAGCTGCTTCCCGCATCAGATTCAAAACCCTGACTCTGGCCTACAAAGCGAAGAACAGACCAGCCCCTCTGTACTTGATGGCAATGGTCAAAAGCCGATCCGCACCAAGAGCCCTTCGAGCTTCAAATACGGCTCGGCTTGACCCGCCATCCCTCAAAATCCACGGAAGACAAGCGTCCAGGCTTTTTTCTGTCCTGCACCAAAGTGGTGGAACGAACTTCCCCTGGGTGTCCGAACGGCCGAGTCGCTCCCTGTCTTCAAACGCAGACTGAAGACCCAAAAATAGCAAATAGCAAAGCACTTTTGTAAGACGCTCTGGATAAGAGCGTCTGCTAAATGCCTTAAATGTAAATGTAAATGGTAAGTGTGAAATAGTGCTGATGTTGAACTAAACCGCAGTGTTAATGGTAAATTAAGCCTAATATTGATCTGAACTGCAGTGTCACTTTGACTTGTTTTAGTTTAGTCTTAACCTGGGTCTGAGTAACTGGTTCAGAACGTTTTTTTGGGTCAAACACAGAAAAAGATTTACTATTATACAGCTTAAAAAATGAAAAGAACTGAAAGTATTGAAAGTTGGAGCATTGATGTGTTCGCCAAATTGCATGACTGAAAAAAAAAGTTTAGATGATCTGTGCAACGCCAACGCTACAGTACATTAGCCTCATAACTCCAGTAGCTGCAACTTTGAATACCAAATTGGCTAGTTTGGCATAAGGGGGAAATTGTGTATATTTGATTTGTTGCCAAAATGCTCCTTTAAGTCAATGGGAGCGATTTTGCTGGGATTCAGGTGCAAATGCCAGCAGTGCCAAGTGCTTCCTTTTGGCAGGGGGTCTTTGAGAACTGCCAGCGTTCTTGGGGGAGGATAACAGAATCCCTCTCTTTCCTGATGCCAAACACTGCACTAGTCAGATGGAGTGCCTGCACGCTCACGTTTTAAGAGGCCAACGCTTATTATTATTATTATATCATTTGAATCCTGGCCAGTACTTAGAAAAGCAGTGGTGGCAGACTTCATGTGGCTCAGAAAATACACCTGACAGGCAATAGCCCCTCTGGGGAACGAGCTGTGACCGAAAATAAAAGTGGTCAGAAGACCAACTAAATTCTGCTTAAATAAATCTACACTGGGCATCCAGTGTGCACTGCAGTTGTCCTGGTCATGGTGTTAGCTAGAGGTCGAAGAGGCTTTCTGCAGCAAAGCTGAAGAGCCTTCTGCTGCCTTTGGGACACTGGAAAAAACAGCCACATGATCCAGACAGTCTCACACGAAGAGCACCTTCAGTCCCCAGAGACAGAAGCACAAACTCCATCGCAATGAGAGGCAAGACCAGGACTGAATGCACAATGAGACCATCCAATACAGAAAGTGAGTAGGGGGAGGGGGTGGGGCGCTTTTCTGCCCTACCTTTTGGAGAGTGAAAGATGTACAGTATGTTAAAGATTACAAAGCGAGTTCTGGGCCTTCTCATACTGTAGATGTAATTAATGTGGAAGTGAAGGAACAGTCTGGCTCTTTTTTCTTAACAGAGAAGAGAATTAAATAGGACTGGAGGCGTCCCTAAGGAGAATAAGAGAGAGAGAGAGAAGGGGAGAGATTGCCTATATGTGCTCCAGTCCTGCATTTCTCAGTAGTTCCTACTTTTCATTGTGCACACCTTTAGGCTTAGAATTTCTCCCGCTGTATCCATGAGCAGATGAAGATAACATAATAACAGCCATGCTGCTTTCATGCAGCATTTAGTGTGTGTCTGTGTCTGTGTGTGTGTGTGTGTGTGATACTGACCCTCAGAGAAATAGCTCGTGGAGGTTTCTGTGGAGGGTCTTCGTGTAGCCGGTCTCCGAGCGATGCAAGAATTCTTTTTCTGTGTCCAATCAAGTTGATCTTAAGGACCTGAGGAGAGAGAGAGACACAGAGAGAGACACAGAGAGAGACAGAGAGAGAGAGAGAGAGAGAGGCAAACAGGTCATGAGTGGAGATAAGTAGATAGATTAAGATCAGAAGAAGACAGAGGAGGAAGAGACCACCATGGTGCAAGGCGCCCAAGAGGACACCCCAGATTCACTTGGAGGTAAACATGGCATGACTTGAAGGCATTGGAAGTTGGGACAACGCAGAGACACTCGCTCAAGACCAAAAGTACTGCAGAACACTTGCTGTCCGTCAGGCTAGTTAGCATGGGAGGATCTAAGTCTAAGCCTAAGTAAGAACCTAATATCATGAATAGAACTGAACTTAATTGTATGCTGAGCGTATCGTTACACCCCTACAAAACAGTGGCAAAGCGCATCTTAAAACTATTGCCAAACAGTGTCTCAGGCATCAGACAGTGTATTCATAAACAGTTGATGTAACAGTGTTCTCTGATGTAGCTTTCAGAGTCGTAACGCTTTTCAGAAGTCTGGTTCCTCCCAGCACTAATTCTGAGTTTCCCTACAACAGAGCTTTCACCTCAAAGCACACTGAATGACTTCTTTAATACATCTTGACCATTTAATTACGTCAGAATTTCGAAAAAATTAAGGAATTGGAACCACAGACCAATCATTCTAAAGTTTCCACTGGTTTTCAAAACGCTCCGAAAAAGAACCGACAAGACAAATGATTCAGTTCAGTGAGGAGGAAAGAACATTCTAGATTCTCCCATCAATCACACATATGACTACGTCAAAGTAGCACGACCAGGCTGTCTCATTTTGAAGACTTCGTACACGGCTGCGAAATGCGTTCTTCTTGTCCATGGTAACGAAGCATCCGACAGGTGAATCCTTCGTTAGCCAACATATGCCGAGATTCATTATATACCAGCAAGATGTGAGTAGACACACTTTTGCTGGAATATGTTTGTAATTGTCATTTTTAATATCATTTCATGATTATATATAAATGCATATAACACTACAATCAAGGTGTCGCGACTCCGCAGAGTACCTCTGCAGTTCCGGACTTCATGTCCCAGAATTCGTCAGTTAATCACATAGACCCCTTTCATCCCTCCATGTTCCCAGTCATCTTAGTACTGATCTGTATCACATGTTTGTTCAACTAAGGTGAGGTAAGGTGGTAAAATGAAATGGGGACCACCTGGTGCAAGGCACCCAAGAGGACACCCCAGACTCACTTGGAGGTGAACAATTTTACAGGCATGACTTGAAGGTATTGGAAGGTGTGTGGGACAATGCAGAGACACTCACTTAAGACCGGAAGTATTGCAGAACACTTGCTGTCCGATAGTTACCATGGGACGATCTAAGTCTAAGCCTAAGCAAGAACCTAATATCATGAATAGAACTGAACTGAATTGAACTGAACACATTTAATTCTAGGTCCATAGGACTGAGCAACCTGAAATTGTCGGTTAGTGTTTTTGCTATATGAGAAGAAGCAAGCAGAATACACATTAGGGTCTTCATTTTGAATCATACAGGCCTGTGGAGATTTTCAAGAGTGTCTGGCAAGAGTGTCAAGGTTTGATTTTAAGAGGCTTAGCCCTTAGACCTTACATTTTTAATGTTACATTTAGCAAATAAATAGAAATGCTGCTCTAACATTTACCCAAAATGCAGAAAACACATCATTTGAGCAGTGGTGTCTAAATTTTTGCATATTTTGCTGTACATATTCAGCTGATGTAATGATCTACATTGACTAGAAATTAAGAGTTGACTGTCAAAGACTGTACTGCCCTCAAAATTACATTTTAGGATTCGGACACTAGAAGGATAATTGGTCGACAACTTGGTAATAGTGTCCTAATATGCAAATATGGATCCATTTTTGGTCACAGACACAGTGGTGGCCTGCCAACCAAATGTTTGAGTCTGTTCGGTCAGTGTGCTCTGGTCTTTACACACTGCTGGCAAGCAGATAAGCATGCTGCCTTTGTAATAGAGGCCAGCATCAAGTCATATCAAAGGGAATGGTAAAGGGGGAGCACAGTATGCTGGAGATGACAGACCAACATATCCAAGCTAATTATACAGCGCTATAAAAATGCACACACACAGACACACCATGTGATCAGCATACATCGCTCATTCCAGACAGATTATTTCCACATTAATTACCAATTCCAACATGATCACACTCTTCAATATTGATAGATTTCTCTCTTCCCCTTTGTAAGGAGCCAGGCCTACATCTAATCATTATGGAAAGGTGGAACTTTTAAGAGGAATGGACTCTCAACAGTATTCTCATTAACCTAGTTTCAAAAAACCCAGCCAAAGTGTCATCACCAGTAGCCCACATTCAGCCTCGCCCCAGTGTGTCTCGGAGACGCTGGCCTGTTTGTGGGGAGTTTGGGCTTGTCTTGCAGTCTTGCACTGCAGTAATATCCCTCTGGACCACACTGGAGTACACACATATTAATGTATCCAGGCCATTATACATGCCTGTACCGACTTGATAAAGGGTATCTGGTTTGTTCATAAGAGTCTAGTGATGGATTTACGTCACCAGACTGTTGAGGACCTTGTTCGTTTTCTTCATACAACTACCAGTAAAACGTTTTCGCCAAATCTGCAGCTCCAAGTTTGCTCCTCACAGTTGACGAAAACTCACTAAAACTCCAGTGTTAAGCTAAGCTACAGGGTCTGATCAGATGGGGGTCTGATGAGTAGAGCAAGAACTGAGAGAAAAGAGTCAAAGGTGTGGAGGTTTTGGACACGTGGACAAGTGGTGATGGAGATCCAGTGGTTTCATAACTCCACTTAATTACTGCTAATTAGGCGTCAACTGGTACATCAGTACACCAATACAATGGTTGGATGTTCTTGTCCAGTGCCAAAATCCATATTGCACAGATGAAGCTCAGCTGCAATGACTGATGTTAGTCATTTACATAAGTTATTCAGATATATTATGATATTACAACATACTGTAACATATTTTATGCCTAGATGGCTTATAAAATATCAAATTGTTTTCCTACCCATGGTCACTGCTCCAATGCTCTTAAATACAATGGCGGTGGTCACACATTTCCAAGCAAGGGTACTGGGTGTTCCTGAATCCAGTAATTTATGTTCAATGAAGATTTGCTGTGAACAATTACCAGTAAAGAAATACAATACCGACTGTGATTGTTTGTGTCTAAATCCCGAGGAATTGATTTCTACACTGGCGGAGAACAATGCAGCAATACTGAAGTTGCACAGAAGTCTAATCGACTCCTGTGAACCGTATCAGAAAAGTCATGATTTGAATTAGAGACACAGATTAATCCCGCTCACATCAGAGTGTTTATCTGACAAAGCTCCCGCAAGGCCTGTGTTTATTTCCAGCATTTTAGTGAAGCAACAATCATTTGCTCCTACATGAAATGCTGCAGCTATATTTATTTATTGACCTTTACCTAACCAGGCTAGCCAATTAGGAGTCAATTCTTAATCATATCGGCAGTCTGACAGGCTTGGCTGGCTTTCCACCCAGATGGAGGCAGTTACTTCCTCTTCCTCTGCACCGTGCAGCAGAGTGGCGGAAATGTGTGTGCTTTTTTTCCGAGTAATTGCAGCAGTTTTAGCATTCAGCTGATACTTTAATCCCATTAGATTAGAGAGAGTGAAGAGGAACAGGGCTGATTAGAGGATTAGCCTCAGTGGACAGGCAGAGTGACCGTAATCTTCGCCTCTCCGGACAAGCGCACCCACACTGGAGCAATGCTGACACAGGGATAGGAGTCACTCACACATACACATACACAGACTCATTAACCAGTCTTTATAAGGAAGATTTAGCAGGGGACATTGATGTAGAAGCATATAAACATGGAAACAGGTCACACATCGGTCATGATTTGTGAACATTCACACATCACAACTCCTCTGCAAGCAAAAGGGGCCATTCTCTGAATGGGTGACCAGGAAGATGGTCAGTTTTAAAGTGTCAGAGGAATACAGTGGTGACATTTTTTTTAAATGGACAAAAAAAACTTCAATCTACTTCTCCTACTCACTCCTTTTAATGAGTGAGTTCAGCTACTTTATGCATGCAAAGCTTGCTTAGTCATCATAAAAAAAGCATTGACAATATAACAGAATGCTCTTGAGCAGCCATCCAAAGCCCCCATGCCCAATGCCATTCGGTAGACAGAGGTGCATAAAGCCCCGCAGCACTGGGCTGTGGATCAGTGGAACTGACTTCTGTAGAGGGCTGAAGCTCCAGCCAGTAACTCAGGAATAATTCTGAGTGGCATTTTTGATCTATGACTAATCACCCATTATCAGTACCTGACATAACGCTAATTCTCTTATGACTTAATGCCATCAAATCCTCACAGCAATGTTCCAAAGGGAAAAGGGAAAGCAAAGGGAAAACAAACTCTCTATTATTACCCTTGATTTCAACAGCAACTCTGGAGGAGCAGGTGTCAAACAGTTTATTAATTTAAACTCTTCTCTTAGGATGAGCATCTAAAACTAGACTATCATAGTCTAACTACTTGAACACATTTAGGTACCCCACAGGATGAAACACACAGCTAACATCATTACAACAGTGTGAGTGTGCTGTTTCAGTCTAGGATTAAATTGGATTTTCTTTTGTTTTCCCTTTCAGATCCTGCATTTTCTGCTGATACCAGTTCAGTATCGATATTCAGTGATACTGACAGGTCATCTCTATAAGAAAGTATATTTCACTCAATGCAGTTTAGACGTGCAGTGCTATTTGGCGGGGTGTATGTTTCTATTACTAGTTAGCTACACTCTTAAAAATGAAGGTGCTACAGCGATGCCATAGAGGGACCACTTTTAGTTTCATTAAGGCCATCAGCGTCCGGAGTCTGAGAGGGCACAATTGGCCATACTCACTCTCCAGGGGGGTAGATGTTGTTAAGTCCTTACCCTCCTAGTGCTAGGAGCATTGCTAGTGCTAGGGGGAGCTACGAATGGGTGGGCTAATTGGCAGTATGACAATTCTGACAAAATAACAAAGCAAAACAAAGAAAGACTTCACTCACACATCTCTAGTACATGATGGTTCTTCAGGGAACCAAAATCAGTTTTTATTCGGCTTTTGGCATTTTTAAGCATCTTTACTGTTAAGAGAGTACACTAGCCTTGCAGCATCTGTGTGTGAATCTGAAGGTATAACACTGAGATCAGCATTACAGAACATTGGTGGTCAGCTGAGGCCAGAGCCTCCGAAAAACTCCATGGTCACATTACCCTACATGATCTCATGCCTGGAGCCCATAAAAACAATGCAGTGGAGCACAGAGCGAGCGGCAGCACAGATGATCTGTGCTTCGCTAATTGAGGCCTAGGAGGCCAAGAGGCCTGGCTGATCACACACGAGCTGACGGGAGCGACATGAAAGCAGCCTTGTTTCTGCCTATGCACCATTGGAGCATTGGGTTTTTAATGACCTCGCAAACACAAAGTCCTCCTCTCTCTCTCCCTCTCTCTCTGTCTCTTGCCCATCACTCCTTTTGTCTCTTTATCTCTGTCCCATGCGCCATTGCTTCACGACCCAAACAATGTCCTACCGTTATCCAAACTGCACCCCTCCCACCCCCACCTCCTCCTTTTTCAGCATTTTTAGCCCTGTTCTCCCACCACTTACCCAACCCCCACTGCGTCTTCCTCTATGGGTTATTTAAGAGGAGAAAGAAGCACCAGCGCTCTGATTGGGTAATGAGCTGGGAGGCTTAGACGCGATTGGCTGAATGACCCGAGAAAGACGGGAGGAGGCTGAAGGCGTTTGTGTTTCTGTGTTTTTTTCTGGTTGACGACACATGGCCATGTCTGTCTCAATTCTCAGTCTCCTCTTCATCTTCAGGCCATGGTCAGACATACTTACATCACACAGACCCATTTCCTTCACACTGTAGTTCATTTTTTACAGGACCATTTCCCTACATCTCCTTATTGCTTAGACTGTGCCTTTAAGACTGATATGTAGATGACATCGGTTTTGATTGCTTGACCTGTATTGTGTCCCATTCAAAAAGCAGTCCAGGCTGAAACACGCCTCAGTGTGACTGGGTGGGGCTAAACTGCTGTAGGCTGAGTAGGTGGGTACCAAAACTAGTTTTTCCATGCTTTCCACGCGTCCTTTAAGATGCGCAACTGGACAAATAGGACTATGTGGTAGCATTGAGGGTACATGTATGCCTTGGAGAACAAATGTGACTTTTATTTTGACAGTGTTCTGAAAAGTATGTCAGAAACAGTTTGTGTAGTATGAATGTTTTTTGTTTTTTTTCCTCAGCTATTCATACTGTGCACATCGATCAATCAGATGTGGGTGTATTGATTTTGCGAACTGTCCTTTTCCAGGGCACCACTTTTTTTTTTTCTACGTCAACTGTAAAGGAAAAAACATGCATTTCCCGTGGCCTAGTGTGCAGCAGCCTTGCAATTGTGCTCTTTTGGGAGATCCACAGAGTGTAAAATCAATGCTCTCATCACCGCGGACATGACATTCCACTGAAATTATGTGCCGGGTAACTCACAGGGGGTGTAATGAGGTGTGTGTGTGTGTGTGTGTGTGTGTGTGTGGCACTTTTCATGCCCTCACTATGAGAAAATGCTTCAGTAGAGCACTAAGAACCAGTCATGAATCCATTCATTGGCATAATTCTCATTTCAGGTCTCCCAGAGTGTAATCGTATCTCCACTGTCGCACACAGTGGAGATGCCGGTCCAGTACGAAGCGCAGCTGAGGTCGGTCACAACCGATGCCCTCAACTCTCCATCAGCGTTATCAGCCAGCATTCAAACGTGGCTGGGAGCACCATCGTGACTAAACCACATTCATCTCCACAATCCATTTATAACCAGCACCTCCCGACCAGCGGACGACTGGAGAGGAACCAGAGTCAGCCGGTTACCTAGCAACTACAGAGGCAGCGCCGGGGCTATGCGTAAAAATCCGCAGGCCTCCCAGGCAAAGTAAAGCAGTGTATACTGTACAACAGAGCAACGGCGGCACGAGGGCTGACTACTAGCGCAGAGATGACGGACCAATGAGAGGAGGTGATTCATTTAAGCTCTGGCCAATAGCAGTAAGAGAGCGCACGGGTTGGAACGGTCTGCGGTATGTGGGAGAGATCAGAGACAGAGAGAGGGAAGCAGGCAGAGAAAACAAGACACACATAAACGCAGGAGAAGCCAGCAATCTGCTTGGGTTCTAACATACACACACAGACACACACTCATCCTCACACCTCCCCACCGACTCATACACACAAGCTAAAGCGGGAATATTACCGGGGTAGGCGTTGCACAAAATCTGTCGCTTCTTCTCAGTAAAGCTGGATAAGTGCAGAAGACTCAGACGTTCAGGCTTTTTCAGGTTTTCTAAATACTTTCAAACAGGGATTACACACTAAAACACACACCGTACACACTGCTCACCCACACCTGCAGTACTGTGCAAAAGAATCAGCATCAGAACACAAAGCTGAGATATATATTTTTAAGAACCTGACACAGAAGCCTCAACAGCTAAATCTAATATCAGATATTTCAGTACAGCTAGTAATGAATCAACCTTGGAGCATTTTTTGCTTCTCACCATCCAAAAAAAGCCAAACACATTCAACAGCAATGAGGCCTGGACTCTGGGACAGACATATTATACAGTATTATATTAGACTGACTGGCACAAAGGCTCAGCCAGCTAAATACACCCTTGATCTCATCAATGGAGGGGTTCCATACCCACCATTTAGAATGGCACTTCCGGACCCCAAGTAGGCACTCTGAGTGCTGAGGAAACAGCATGCAGCTTGCGCTGCTTAACTTGGTCTATGACTCTAAAAAATTGCAAACAGATATGCCAGGAGATTTTTACACACCTCCAAACTTCGGTCTTAAAAGATGAAGCCATTTTTTTGCTTGAAGCCTGGACTCTGGGACAGCTCTCTCTCAGAGTGGGGTAAGTGGGGTTTATCTGATGAGGTAGTTTTGGTGGTCTACAAGGTCTAGACCAGGAAAGGTCTTTCCTGGAAAAGTGGAAATAACTCAACCCAATTCCCCCCTTAGCACCCCCATCACGTTTATTGCTCCCAACACATGTGCAACCAGCCACTGACACCAACGCGACATCACCAAGGTAGCAGACGCCTGCCATGCCAGCCAGCATCACACTGCAGTGAGGAGAGAAAGAGAGAGCCATCCACCCACTCAAAGAGAGCCAAGTTGTTCAATTGTGCTCTCTCAGGCTCTGGCTGCTGATGGCAGGCAGCATGACCCAGGATTAGAACCAGCGATGCTCAAGTCATGATGCTGCCCATTCAGAGCCCCCTTTTTCCACTCTGTGGATTTATCTGTATTTATCTATTTCTAATCTCCTCAGAAATATCTCCTGACATGGGAAATAAATGAGAAACACTAACAGGCTTTGGAAAGAAGAAGCAGCACCCCAAAAACTCCTCATTCTGTGTATCAGACAAAAGTTGCATCGCCTGTGATGTGACAGAATACGAGTGTCTAACACCCGTTCCATCTGACAGTGTGTGCACACGCTCTGCTCTGGCCTCTGTGTACAGCTGTGTACACTGCTGAGAGCACGCCATAAGGACACACAGCATGCGGTTTAGCTGAGCTACACTCATTCTACCCAGTGTCATTCTGCCTCGTGTCCAGACCACACCAGCAGGGTTGCACTGGAACAAGGCCTGCATGGTTCCTTTCATCAAGTCAATCATATTTCACAGTATTACATTAGACCGACTGCCACAAAGGCTCAGCCAGCTAAATACAGCCTTGATCTCATCAATGGAGGATTTCCATGCCCACCACTTAGAATGGCACTTCTGGACCATCAGCGTTTTTCAGTCAGACCTGTGTCAGTCAGAGCCAATGTACATAAGTTTCGCTATCAAAAGACACCATTTCATTTTGACACCCTTAAAATGTGTATATTTTTAAACTAAAATGGGTAATGGAAACCGGGCAAAGATGGGACCTGAAAGAGATGGAGTAATGTCAGCACTCATGCTTTGTTTGGGATGAGGTAGGATTGAGGCATCAGACGCAATCGGATAAAGCATAATCCCCAGACTCCCTGTGCTGTCATTAGCTCGTCTTGTGAAATTCATTAAAGCAAGAAGCCTCAGCTATCTTTAACATACCTGCTAAACCTGCGAGGACATGCAAGGAGGACTTTTCAGGAAAACGTTCGTAGGGGAGTCCCAAAGGACCTGCACCACACATTCCTGGCTGTTAGCTGTAGACTTTTAGAAGAGCGTTCAAAAAGTCACCAAAGTGAACTGGTAAGAACACAAACTGGACATTTAGGACAACCTGAAATTGAGGCAAAGGCTGAATTACCCATGTTTCTGTATGACTTGCAGCTTGACTTGTTGCAACTTGGGCTTCTGTAAGACCTGACTGGACATGAAGCTAAGGGTGTTGTCACATTTGGTTCATTGTAAATCATCCTCAGCACTCATGAGATCTCAGGCCACTTTCTAGTCACACTCCAGCTTCTTTAGAACTCAGGACACATCTGAGAAACACTGATTTAGGAGCAGTGTTGCACAATTTCATCATCTAATAGATAGGATTTGGTGCTCTAACAGCTGATTTAATATTTTATGATTATGCATTTGAATATTTGATTACATATTATATTAGTTGTAGCCATTAAAAAAAACTAAGGCCACTGTAGCCTCTGTGGTCATTTGCTGTAAGACGAAAAGCCTTGAAGTTCTGCAACCATAAAGTGAAAGGTGAAGAAGACCAGGGCAGGCCGCAATACAAACCAAAATACATATCATACAGAGACCACCTCTGAGTTCAGTTTTTTGTGGGTTCGTTTACAGAGGTCTGAGACTGTTTGGACGATGAAGTGTTCACATATGCAAAAGAAACCATGATATCCCCCTAGGTGACTTTACTACAGCAATAGTATGGTTTTGTAATCTAGTAATCTGTAATCTAGGTTTTTGTATATTGGCAGGTGCAATTGTGTAAAATCTAGTCCATATATCTAATATTTATCATTTTGAGGTTGTTCTAAGAATGTTTTAGGGTTATTTAACTTTAAAAATGTAGCTGCTTGTTCTTGTTTTAACCTTAATGCTTCATGATTTTATTACACCATGAGAATTACTAATCAGTAACTACATGCAAAGCAATGCAAACTGTCTGAGTTGTTCCTAAGTTATAACAGTCTGAGAAAAGCCAGGAACCACCGGTCATGTTTCTGCTGTCACATATTTTTTGTGTCTCAAGCGAAAAAAATAAATAAAAATAAATAAATAAATATAAATAAATAAATAAATAAATTATATACATATAGATAGTAGGTTTATGCTGATTTTATTAGTCATGATATAATTTTTGCCTCTGTGTCCAGTTTTAGATGGTTAACGGTTCTAACTGCGTTGTCCTCAAGATTGAGGAACAGCTGGTGTTTTTGTAGTGGAATGAGAGTGCAGTCCTGCTGCAGTCTGTCTGAGACACTGGGGGCTTTTGAGTAATGCAGACTTTGTGCATATTCTGAGCTCCACATGTCACATGGGAAATAATCTATCGTAATCAACCTTGGGTGAAGGTGTATGTGGTTATAGTGAAATTTACACTGTTCGAATGCACCCCTGGATCAAAATGCCAAACCGCCCTACACAACATACATCCAACCAACAAACAGGAACAGGAAGCTGGCAAGTTGATTGGTTAGTCGAAGACTAATGCTCAATTAAACAGTGTGGCCAGCAAGCCAATATTTTTCAATGAAATCAACTTGCAGTCAATTTGCCATATGTACCACTGCTTACCAACGATAAGGCAGTCAACCAAAGCCATTGAACCGCCCACTGAACTGGTGTACAAAGAAGCACGAAAAAAAAGTCCAGTATTGGCAATCAATCAACCATCAGACTTGGACGGCTGCGTGGCTTGGCACTGTATACTGTGTATCTGGATTAGTGCTGTTGACCTGTGATTGGCGGACCAGGCTGCCTACTGTACTCTTAAAAATGGGTTCTTAGTAGGTTTTTTAGTAAAGACTATGTGCTTCTATATAGAACCATGCTTCTATATATACAAGAAAAATGCAAGGCACCTTAACTCCAGAAAGCCCTTTTTGCTTAGAGTAGGGAAAGCTGGGGAACTCCAGCCCTGGAGGGTCAGATTCCTTTTTTACTTGTGCTTTTCCTGCTCCAGCACCCATGATTCAACTCACCCGTTAATTACCAGGTGTAGTCAGCGCGTTACAGCCAGGAGATCACCAACTGTGCTGGACTGAGGCCCTTGGTTCCCCAGCCCTGGCTTTGAGCGTAAAGTCAGACGGGCACCATGCCCAGTCGAGAAATAAGCTCAGCCATGCAAGTAAGGAAAACTTTCCTAATCGAATTTCCTTCAGGTCGCACCCCGAACACGAAACTTCTGACTGCACCACTGTGTTGCTGAGACTGAGCGCTGGAGTTTGGAGTCCACTGCAGAGAGCTTATCTCAGCTGAATGTGAGCGGCATAGTGATGAGATTACTACAGTAGCGCTACAACACTCCAGCATCGTAAAGGAGCAAAACAGGGCAGTGCACTTCTATTAGAGCGTAGCCTCCGCTCTAGTGCTCAGCTCTGGTCTTCTGCATAATGCAGTCTAATGGGAATGGCTTACTGCTCGTCACGCTGGACTCTGACACCTGCAGATCAGGAGGGCCGCGAGAGAACTCAGCAGCGGGGTACATGAGGACAAACACACACACGCGCGCGGGCGCATACGCTCGTTACACCACGCACACATGTGCTCGGAGAGACAGAGGGGAGTAGAGAGAGTCTAGTACAGCCCAGATTAGATCTGAGAGGAAACTAAATGCAGGTATACTGCAGCGATCCCAGAACAATAGGCTTCACAGTGCACCGATCAGAGACCCTCGGCCGTAGTGAACTCTCCTTTATTCCCTCTTCTCCTTTCCTCTGGCCGTCACCTCACTGTTTCACCTGCTCCTATGTGTGTGTGTGTGTGTGTGTGTGTGTGTGTGTGTGTGTGTGAGTACTTACCTGGAATCTCTGCTGTTGTAGATGTGCTGGAACTGATAGAGTAATATCCTGGGTTCTTCAAGAAGATGCTTCACTACACCACCAAGTAGCTCTTTACACAGAGCATCACACCAGTCTACCACCTACTCCTTTTCTTTTCTCTCTCTCTCTATGTCTCTCTCTGTCTCTCTCTCAAACTGTTCTTCTTTCAGTGAGATGGCTGTAATGGTGAACACCACACCACACTACATTGCAAAAAACAGGCCCTCTCTCTCCCTCTCTCCCTCCCTTTCTCTCTCTCTCTCTCTCCCTCTCTCCGTCTATCTCTCACACACTCGTACGCTCTCCTCTCTTTCCAGTCTCCTCACGCTACGTTCTCCAGCACCTGCCTCTTCCTCCAGCTCCAGCACTCTCTCTCTCTCTCTCTCTTTCTCTCTCTCTCGCCCTCTTTCTCCCACCCTCTTTTTCTTTCTATCTTTCTATCCTTGTTCTATCCCATTTGCTCGATCCCTCGCTCTCGGTCCGGCGCTCCTCGTCCTCCCTCTGCCTGGTTACTATGGATACTCTGCTCCCATCCAGAGAGGAGCTGATCCGCTTCTGCAGCCATGCGCCTTAATGCTGTAAAACCTCCCTCTCTCTCCTTCTCTCCCTCTCTCTCTCTCTCTCTCTCTCTCTCTCTCTCCCCCCTCTGTGTGACTCTGTCAGAGCTGCTGTTTAACCCTTCCAGTGCCGTTGCTCGGCTGTAACCCGATGCAGGGAGAGATCAGAGTGCAAGGAGCTCCAGCTCCTGCTCAATACCCTGCTCATCGATCAAGCTTGAGTTGTAAAGCTGGGTGTGTGCAGAGGTGATAATGCAACGTGCTTCAGCGTGCAGTAAAAGATTTTTCCCATGTTTCTCTCTCTCTCTCTCTCTCTCTCTCTCTCTCTTGCTTCTCTTTCTCCCCTGCTTCTCCATTTGTCTCTTTTTCTAAGCCTGTGAGATCTGTCTTCAGCCAGAGCTGCAACAGCAGAAGAGCAGAGGAGCTCCAAAACCAAAGAGCAAAAATATCCACAGACAACATGAACAGGCGTGATCCTGCACGAAAAAAAATGTTTGCATGCTTTGTCTGCTGTGGATGTGTGTGTGTGTGTGTGTGTGTGTGTGTGTGACCACATGTATGTGTGTCAGAGAGAGAGAGAAAGAGAGAAGGCAGATAGCGCAAAGGATACAGAGAGAGGGGAGAGTGCGAGACAGAGAGACAGGGCAGAACAAGAGAGAGAGACAGAGAAAGAGAGGATGGAGAAAGTGAGGGAATAAAAGAAAGCGGTAGAGTGAGGGAATGAGAGAGGCAGAGAGAGCAAGCGAGTGAGGGAGTGAGAGAGGCAGAGAAAGTGATAGAGTGAGGGAGTGAGAGAGGCAGAGAAAGTGATAGAGTGAGGGAATGAGAGAGGCAGAGAGAGCAAGAGAGTGAGGGAGTGAGAGAGGCAGTGAGAGCAAGAGAGTGAGGGAGTGAGAGAGGCAGTGAGAGCAAGAGAGTGAGGGAGTGAGAGAGGCAGAGAAAGCGATAGAGTGAGGGAATGAGAAAGGCAAAAAGAGCAAGAAAGTGAGGGAGTGAGAGAGGCAAAGAAAGTGATAGAGTGAGGGAATGAGAAAGGCAAAAGAAAGCAATAGAGTGAGGGAGTGAGAGAGGCAGAGAGAGCAAGAGAGTGAGTGAGAGAGGCAGAGAGAGCAAGAGAGTGAGGGAGTGAGAGAGGCAGAGAGAGCAAGAGAGTGAGGGAGTGAGAGGGGCAAAGAAAGCAATAGAGTGAGGGAATGAGAGAGGCAGAGAGAGCAAGAGAGTGAGGAAGTGAGAGAGGCAGTGAGAGCAAGAGAGTGAGAGAGGCAAAGAAAGCGATAGAGTGAGGGAATGAGAAAGGCAAAAAGAGCAAGAAAGTGAGGGAGTGAGAGAGGCACAGAAAGTGATAGAGTGAGGGAATGAGAGAGTCAAAAGAAAGCAATAGAGTGAGGGAGTGAGAGAGGCAGAGAGAGCAAGAGAGTGAGGGAGTGAGAGAGGCAAAGAAAGCAATAGAGTGAGGGAGTGAGAGAGGCAGAAAGCAAGAGAGAGGAGAGACAGAGAGACAGGCAGAGACAGTGAGAGAGAAAGCAAGACAAAGAGAGAAAGATGGTGAGAGAAAGAGAGCAAAAGGCTTCCCTGATGCTTCGCCATTACTGTAACTACATGCAGTCATCCCATAAAACTGAACCCGGGCGCGCGAGAGAGGCATTTGAACGTGTCAGCATGAAGAAGAGTACACTTGCAGCAGCTTATATAAAACTCAGCGCCGGTCGACGTCACCATCGCTGCATTCGTGTTCCTTCCTCTGTGCCTCTGTGTTCAGAACGATCTCATCTCTAAACCTGCACACACCGGCAGCCTCCAGCACCGTGTGCCAAACATGCTCGCAGGACGCGTTAGTGTAACACATGAGCCCACACACTCGTCCACCCACACACACTACCATGTCCACACACAGATACTGAGAGCACACAGCACCACTCACAGAATGAAAACATTCCTGCACACACACACAGCATGCTATTGCTATCATCTCATGTACACAAGTACACACACACACACACATATATACATACACACACACACTCACGACCCAGCAAACAAAACAATCCTCACACAGAAGCACAAAATCAGTATTCAGTGCATTCTTAGGTCCTGAAGAAAGTCGTTTATCTTGGTAAAGGCACTGTGTACGTGGAGATCTGAGTGTGTGTGTGTGTGTGTGAGAGTGTGTGTGACTCTAGAGAAAAAGGTTGGCATCAGAGGTGTAACAATACAGAGTATCAAGTATAGAGATGGAAAATTCGGGTGCAGAAAGTCAAAATCCGCCCCAGGATTTTGTTCCAACTGCCTGGGCAGCTTAGCTGCAGCAGAGCTGCCCAGGCAGTTGGAACAAAATCCTGGGGTGGATTTTGACGTCTCTATATTTGAACACTGATTAAACTGCAATAAATAGAGGGGAACAGGGCACATAATGACATGGGGGTAATAATGTAACACAGACTTTCCTTATGCACTTAAATTGGTCCAAGCCGAAGATGCTTTAGGTCTTTGATCTTCTCATATTGCCATAGCAACATAAGTCTCAGCATACATCATGTAGACCACAAAATAAAGCTTTTTCATCATAAGTGGCCTTCCATCACTAATTTGTCGGGATGAAATTTACCCAGATAAGAAGCGCTCAGTGATCCTCTTTATTTCTGTCTGGATTGACAGAAATACCTACTGGTTTTCACAGTGGTGGTCTGACAATTTTAGTCCCATCCGGATTTAAATCTCTGTGATTTTCCAGGCAGATGTCGCCTTGTGCGCAAGAAAAAAAGGCTTTAGGTCACTGCTATGTGCTGTTTTTAGACTCATGCATGTGTCCATCAGAAAGTCTACTACTTTTCCCAAAAAACAAAAAGACTCTCAGAACTGAAATAAGAGCCTGTGTCGCAGAGATTCAGGTACTAGAAAATCTAGAAACGCTGCTATAAATTTTGCCAAAAAAACTAAAAGCATTAGGTCCTGTCCACCTCTGCTCTACAAGACAATGGAAACAAGCAGTCTGATAATGAGTACAAACCATCCATCCTCTAAAAAACAAGCCCACGCAGTGTCAGTGATGCAAAGCACCAAAAGCTATTTGCGCACTCCTGGGGAAAACCTTCAGCTTGCTGAATGTGTGAGGGAGTAAGCGGGTCCACGAGGTGCCAGAAATCTAGAGTAGACTCTTTCTAAATTTCTAATGGCTATGCTAGCTTGGGGCTAACATATTAGCTTAGTATAAAATATAGCACTCTTATAATGTTTAATGCTCTAATAAACTGAAAATGTAAACATTAGCATGGTAATATTTGGTTGCTGGCTTTAAAATAGGGCACTGAAAAATACACTGAAGTGAGGCATCCCTGTATCGAATCAACTTGTGAATTTTGTGAATCGTTCCACCTCTAGTTGGCACCGTTCTCAGCCTGTACAAGGAGAGAGGAAGTGCGAGAGGAAAAGACACAGAGTAATAATGTGTGTATGTGTGTGTATCCATTACAAAGTGTGTGTTGGATAAACCTGCTGTGTTAACGAAGGCAGCAGCCATCTGCTGGAGTGGGGAGAGACAATCTGCAATCTGTGCTTTTGGAGAGGTGATGGAGGAGGTAATGAACACAAGAACACAACACAAAGGACACAGAAACTAGGAACACACACACACACACATGCGTCACACACGCACGTCAGATTTGAATCACCCTTACTTCACGCAAGTGGTCTCTATGGTAACTACCGCTAGCAGTCATGGCAACAGGGTAACAGTTATCAGAAAAAGGAGCTAAACTATTATTACTGGCTTGATGACTTTTGGCCGCCTACTATTAGGACCCCGGTGACGCCATCACATCCTCACTGGATGTATTTCAGCGCGCACACACTTACCTGCTGTATGTCGAGTTATTGAGTTCGTTCCCATGAGCGTGGCCGACATAATCACGCTGCAATCATGGTAATCAAGTGAGCTCAGCATTAATAAACAATTTCAGTTATTAGTAGCGTGAATTATGGGCTCATTAATGTGAACTGTAATGTTGACAAGACCCAAACATGTATTCTAATGATGCTGCAGTCGTTCTTGGCAAGTAGGCCAAAAGGGCACAGATAGGTCCGCATTCTGGATGGGAGTCTAGTGCTCACCAGTCCTGCTCGTGGAGATCTACAGCCTTAGTCTCAATCTGTCATATTTGGTCTAGATAATAATTGCCTTCAGACATGGGTAAACCTGATATGACTCAGGTTTAAGGTGAAATCAGGAGGAAGACAGTAGAGCAGGTTTGGTGTCCACTGGCTTAGTTGCTCTCTCCTCTGTCTATCTACACTGACCATCTGTGTGCATCTGTCTCTCAAACATGTCCACTCACTGTTTCTAGCTGGTTGGCAAGGAAAGGCTCATTTTACCCCAGGTGTGGTCAGTGCACTGCATCCCGTGGCATGGACTGTATTGGGTTCATTATAGAGGTTAACTGCTCCACTGTGGTGCATCAATTGCTCTGCACCCCTCTCTCGAATTGTCATTCCCCTCTGGTATCAATGACCCATGGGGCACCACTGTTATGCTGTTGGGTGGCACTCAAGTCCATTCTCGGCACACCTTCACTACAGCGGCTCTAGAACATCGCACAAACTTAGTAGTTTCTGAGATGCTCTGTCACAGTCATATCAGAATATTATGACCACCCCTGGTCATGGGCAAAGAAGGTGATTTGGCTTATGCTCAAAAGGGCATGATAAAAGAGTACCGGGTGAAGGTACTGCTAACTTCATGGGATGTTCTAGAGCCACCATATTGAAGGTGTACTAAGAGCTGTGGACTTGTGAATGCCTCCCAATGGCGTATCACTGTTGCCCTATAGGCCATTGATGCCAGAGGGGAAAAATGATTTCGGAGAGTGGTACAAGACAATCGATGCAGCACTGTGGACCAGTAAACCTCTGTACTGAACTCCCTATAATAAATCACAGTCCATGCCGCGAAATAGTTCTTTGCCTGGTTAAATGAAAATGCCATACTCTTCTTTAAAGAGTAATTATAAGCTCTAAATTAAAACGTGTGGATTGAAAGACAGTGCAGCAGATGTTTAGATGGGTCTGTTTAGACGTATGAGCTGACAGTGATGCTATGCATTCATACAAGATGAAACAAGGCTGACTACATATGCTTAATCCTAAAAATATTCATAAGCACAGCCCCAGGGCAAGGCATCAATTTCCAGATGATGGTGCTGCACCTACACAACACACAGTACGGGTAGAAAGGATGTTCCAGATGTAATCTTGTTAGTTGCTCCTTTGCATTCAGGTATGGCTGAGTACCCCATAAGCTACTGTCATTATCATTGACTTTAGTGTTAGCCCAGAGCCAAATACATTCCACTCCACCCAGTTCTGCAATGAGGTTGCAGTGGATGTATGTACATGTTGAGAAACTGATGTCTGGCATGATTAAACCTGGATCCTGGCTGGAAGTGAGACTGCAAGAGCCATCATTTTAACCATAACCATCATCACAGGTCCACGCCTAACAATAAACACAGCTCTACCCGCAGTCCCAACTATCATTTTGACCCTTAACCAAAACAAAGAGCCCTAACACATGACCCCAAGCTACAAATTTAACCATGGTGACGTTTAATACAAGTGTATGCTACAAGCGCTGTATACGCTACCAGTGGTTGCTAGTTAGGACGCCTATTTTTATGCATACTCAAAATTCAATAAACATCTAAGGAGCCACTCTAGTCCTTTATGCTCCTAGCAGAACACGCGTTCCGTCATTAGTGATGTGACAGGAAAAAATAAAGTATTTATAAATTGGGGTCAGGTCTCAGACAGCTGGAACATGCTGCTAGCAGAGCCGCTGTACCTGCTGTCTGAAGAAAACAAATTTTTCTGACTCACATTTGAGGAAGGGAAGTGAAGGTAAGCTTGTACTGTGCTGATTGGACCGCATGCTGCTTCAACAGCACTGAAAGTGATTCAGCTTGTTCCAGAGACCGACGATTAACAAACCTGCATTGTGTGGCCTGATCCCTTGTGGAAACGGGCTATAGCACTTCCTGCAAGAGTACGCACATTCTGTAACACACGGTAATAGTCATATCTGCATATGTAAACATACCATGGACATAAAATGGATCAGTGCAGGTCAAGGTTTCATAGCTGCGTCTCTGAGGCCACCAGCTTAGCCAGCTTTCTCTAGATTGAAGTCTGCTTATTATCTCAGCCTTCAGTAGAACTTACAAGTCATTCAGGAGGTCCATTCTTCAGATGCCAGATTTTTATTATGCCAAAAAGTATAAAACATGTTATGTGAATTATGTGAAAGCAACAATATATTATTTATATCCAAGTATAACTGTCACCTGTTACAGGTATTTCTGCTTGAGGCTACTGTGTAACAGTCATAGCCATAAAACAGTACTGAGGTCTAAGAGTCCAAGGCAAGACCGAGACCAGACCAGGATAAGAGGGGGTGGACAGGGAGTTACCTAAAGCAGGCCAGCTTACCCTCTACCCTCATCGATCTTATCCTCAGAGGGTCAGTGTGGCTGCAGGCCTACATTCCATCCATGCAGTAGCATGTCTTCTATAGCCTCGCAGGCCAGGCTTCTGACAATCGTCTGGTGCTTTTCATCATGTGGCCAAAACTCACCTACTGTTGCTGTTTGACTAATGTGGAAAATGGCCAATCACAGCTTGCTGTTTTGGCATTGTACGTAGGGAGGGCACTGTGAAAAATTCCATTAAAAATGTTTTGAATGGATATTTTATTCATACTTGGAAACAACACTGCTCCTTTATGGAGTGTGAAAAAGATACTGCTTAACCTTGTCATTTCTTTATATTTCTATATTGTAAGGGTATGCTATTGGGTAAGCAGACACTGCAATTTGCTGCTGTGTTGTTGTCCGCCTACCGTAGCTTTATCCCCAGCCACTGCCACTAAAAGCTGGAGTAGGTGATTTTGTAGCAGGTGCAAGCGTAAGCTAGGTTTAAAAAAAAAAAATCAACTAAAAAAATCAACCCCCCTACTTTTAACCCTCCTTCCAAAGAATGAATAAACATGGCCTGACTAGCCATTATAGAGAGGGCAGCTTAGCGAGGGGTGGTGGTGTTGTAAATCCACGCATCCATGCTTTGAAGGTGTAGAAGTTGAAGAATCTCTCTTAACTCACTTACTTAGCTGCATCACCTCATTTGCAAATGTCCCGTTCAAAGCCAACATCGACTAACAAAAAATGAATACCATCAAACGACACCAGCTGCAGCACAATCTAGAATGCAACATTTAACATGAAGATGGCTAGCTAGCTTACACCCACAGCTAGGGTTTGCCACCCGTTCCGTAAAATACAGAATCGTCCTTTATTTGGCACTTAAATGTTGCGTCCCGTATTGAACCAATTTTGTTCAGTATTTCCATAAATGTCCAGTACAGACATGAGTGGGGAATGACACATCCTTGGCTGGACAGTGAAGATGATTTCAAGGCACATTGTTAAATGGGGATAGCTTATTTTAGTAGACTATGGTGGTTTGATTGCCTGTTTAGGATATTGAGTTTTGAAAGTCAAATGAATGATCATTTATTTAATATTCAGTAGTATTAACCAATGTAAATATTAGTAGTGGTTGGTGTGGCGCAACAGATAACACCACTATCTGCCAGTGAGCTATTACACCATGTGGGAGACTGGGGTTCGATTCACGGTCTGACTGTGCTGCGCTACACCAATAAGAGTCCTTGGGCAAGACTCCTAACACTACATTGGCCTACATCTGTAATAGGAGTAACCTTGTAAGTCGCTCTGGATAAGAGCGTCAGCTAAATGTCATAAATGTAATCAAAGCCATTTAAAGAACAAATCATACTAATGCAATAATAGTTAATAAATAAATACATTAGTTACGAAAAAACATTTATTCTTTATACATTTCCTAGATACAAAATGTTTGTAGTTGGGCCCATGATGGTCATGGCTCCGAGGAGCCATGGTGGGCGTCCCTTATTTTCATTTCTGAAAGGTGGCAACCCTACCCACAGCTTAAGACTGATTTCTATGAAGACCACCCAAGTCCATTTCATCCATCCAGACTTCTATGCGTCCTTTTCGCTGGCATGGATGTTGAGCAATATATCTAGTAGAGGGCAGTTCAGAAACAAAAGTTTTTGACAACAACAAGCATGGCGATGGAAGAGAAGGTCATGGTAATGTATAATAATGATGAATGTAAATGTAAAAAGTTCTGCTGTAAGTTTCTTCTTCGCCGTGTTCACATGGCGGCGGTCGGGTTTTGCTCGTACTATTGGCTACACCGCTCCCACGATTTCCAGTTTCATTCTATGTGGATCCGTAAGCTTTCTAAGAAATGCATGAGAGTACGGACCTTTAGCTACATAACACGCCTTTAACACATAATGTAGCTACAAAGGCTTGCTACTTTTAATTCATTACCTATCCAGCAACATATTTCTCTCTTTATCAGTGCAAGCTGTTTTGAATCCAACTTGGTAGCTTTCAGCTGTGTGTGCAGCCATATTTCACGTGTGGGCCGGTCAGGAGGTAGGTAGGTGGGTAGGTAGACAGGAAGATAGGCTATCCAATAATGTAATTCAGGTTGGAATCAAATTATTGGACAGGGTTTTTACATTTAACATGTTTTTTTTTTTAATACCAGAGCATAATTAATCATAATTAATAAAAAAAAATCAAATATAAAAATAATAATTATATTTTCATAATAAATCAAAATTAATAAAAATGAAAAAAAAAGAATAAATCACCTTCTCCAGCTTTAAAAAGTCCTAAATACATTTTTGTATGGTTAGTGAGTTTTTTCAATGCCTTCCCTTATCATTAAAAAAGGTACTGAATATCAAATACTTCCCACAGTACGGTACTGAACTTGGTAACCCCAGTATCTGGACAAAGTAACTTGTGGATATGTCTAGTGTGAGAATGCAAACATTTCGAGCCCCACCATAAATACAAATAGAAATCTCTCTCTTTCACATACACAGAAACACAGGTTCTTACACGTGTGGAATGCCAGTAAACCTTTGCCGAAAAATGAGAAGCACACACACACTAACACACCCACCCTTTGATGTTTGGACAGCAGCTTTGTGCTTTTCTCTTCAATAAAACATCTGAACTCCTTCAGACTCGACAGCTCGGCTCCCACCAAACCCATCCCCCTTTTTCTCATGCAAAAATAACACCCCTAAAAGCCCTCTGTCCCAAAAGCCCTTCCATCAAAGTGCACCCCCTAATTCCTTCTTTTTCCACTGCTCTATCAATCAGACAGTCCTAACAAGTCCAGGGTTCTTCTGCTGAATGAGGTGAATGAGGTCTGAGCTGAGGCGCACTAGAGCCATCTAGTGGAGAGCTGTGGTTAAATGACGGTCTGGCGCTCTGAGAGCAGTGGGAGTTTTAGTCCTCAAGACTCATCACTCAGTCCGCTCACTTTCCTCGTCTGGGGAAATCCTGCGCCGCACTCAGACCCACCGCCAGCATTTGGGGAAGGCGCAAATTTGTTTCATTTTGCTGCAGCCAAGTCCGCTGAGCCGCAATCTTATACCACCCAGGAGTGCCCAGGTGCGGTCTGCTTTCTGTGCCTACGCTCCTTTCAGTACTAAACACTTATTTAAAGCTCAAAAGGCACAATATCTTCCATCAACCTCACAATACACTATATAGACAAAAGTATTAGGACACCTGCTCATTCACTGTTTCCTTTGAAATCAAGGGTATTTAAATAAATCTGTGTATCCTTTGTTGGAATAACCGTCTCTACTGTCCAGAAAAGAAGGCTTTCTACTAGATTCTGAAACATTGCTGTGAGGATTTGGTTGCATTCAGCGACAAGACCATTAGTGAGGTCACCTCATCCCCAACCCCCCATCTCATCCTAAAAGTATTGGACAGAGCACCCACCATCATCCCTGATAACACTGCTTCAGCTCAATGCTTTGGGGGGGGGGGGGTGCTTTACACCCCTTTAGCCCACACCTGGCATTAGGCATGGTGCCAATAGGTTCATCTTTTTGGCACTTATTGGCACTACTGTACTACAAGGTGTGTGGGTGTGTGTGCATTTGCACAACTTAAAGTAGCTAAACGTCCAGAAACATTTGGACATATAGTGTATATCAAAAAGTTCCATAATATGGGACCTTCATCCACCTACCTGTGTGACATGACTCAAATAAAAGTCCTTGTGCAGACGACGTCAGCCACATGTCATCAGTGTAAATGGGTATACACTTCTGTTACTATCACTTTTAAGGGGTTCCTTCAAATGTCCCCATAGGACAAGTCACGCCTGGCGTATTAATGAAGCTGTGAGCTCAAAGCGAGCTCTGTATTCAGCAGCAGCATTAACACGCTGACTGCATCTCATTCACGTTCTGCATTATCCTCTTCCTTCCCTACTTCCATTCCTTCAAAGGAGCTCAGCAGTGCTACTTCAGCGAAGGTCAAAGGAGTGGCGTTGTGGTATTTTAATAATCCCCACACAAACACAAATCCATTTAACCGAACCCTCGCCACAGAGTGGAATTAATTAACCAATCAGATCAGAACAGAACACAACAGAAGCCCAGCTCTCAGGTCAAACTGGATTATTTAACCCTTAGAAGTCGCACTTAATGCTGGTGATATCTAAAGCAAGTAGTCCTTTCATATGAATTATAGCTCAATAATAGCTCATAGCTCACTGAATGAAGAAGTGAGTTCCTTAAATGACCAAGGCCTCACCAGTGGGCTGAGAGTTTTATTACACACTTCTATCTTCTATTACCGAAGAATAGCCTTCACCCACTGCACAGAAGCCCCAGTAGTAACTGAGTAATACGCCTTAGTGTGTAATAAGCTGTGTAATTAGAGTGTAACAGGGCTAGGATTGCTCTCCATACTGTCTTGTGTAGCAGAAGTTAGAAGGCTATATTTTGCGGACTGCCAGATTCAGCAAGAGCTTTGTCCCACAAGCCATCAGGTTACTAAACCCCTACAAACACAGCATACAACATGATGGCCTTCAGGACACATACACACATACTCAGCTCACATTCTATGTACAGACCATCAGTCTACACAACAACACACTGGCCTAACAGAACTGTAAACACACACACACACACACACACACACACACACACACACTGGATTGATGCACCTATTATTTATTGTATTCATAATGCAGTATATGTATATATGCCTATCTATTAATTCTATTCTATGTGTATTTTTATGTCTGTCAGTGCTGTCTGATATGTCTACTAGTCTAGCGTAGTCATTTTGTGTTATATTTGCACTCTCGTTTGGCTATGCGCTCCTGCTGGCTTCTGACTTATGTTGAGTAGTTAATTATGTGAGTAAATTCCCAATAAAATCAGCCACTCATCTTCTTATCTGCTTCTCGCTGGTCAGAGACGCGGTGGGTCCGGAGACAGTCCAGTGCAGGGTACCAAACGCACCCATTTTCTCACAGCTAGGGGCAATTTAGCATGGCTAATTCACCAACCATGTGTTTTGAGAAGTGAGAGGAGCCGGAGTCTCCAGAGGAAACCCACACGAACACGGAGTTCACAATAAATGATGTAATCATATTCAGGCAGGATGGCAGGATTGCATGACGCAGGCAGTGTGTGCGGTGCGCAGCTCTGGGGTTGTGGTTTTCGATTCTTGCTCTGGTTATATTTTGTAAGGAGCTGTTGTGTGCTCTCCTCATGTCTGTGTGGATTTCCTCAGGGTGCTCCAGTTTTTCCTCCTAAAACACATGGTAGGCTGAGTTGCCTCTTGGTGTGAGTGAATGGGTGGATGTAGTAGCCTGTAATGGACTCTGGGTAGAACCAACAACTCTGGATAGGCTCTGGAAGAAGTGGATTAGATGGACGGATGGATTATATTGAAACAGTGGCAATAAACAACAGTTCTTAATTCTGTACTGTACTCTGTACAATAATACTCTGCCTCTCATCATCACCAACAACACACATCCTGTTCTCCTGTCTCCATCTCCTTCCTCCCTTTCTACTTCTTGCTTCTTCTCACTGTGATACACACATCATCTGTTCCTCTATCTTCCACACACACACACACACACTGTTTTTCTCTTTACTCTCTCAAATAAAACCACACAACACACCACTCCTACTTGTCCAATTTTCAACACTCCCTTGGCAGCCATATCTCCCTCTGTGTGCATGTGTGTGTGTGTGCGTTGGTAATTTGCAGAATTTGCAGTACAGATTGCTGTCGGCTGAGCTCGGGGACAGAGCTTCTCTCTGATGTGAGCCGAGTTCAGACGCTCATTAGAGGAAAATTCACAATGTCCCTGCAGTGACCTGCGTCACCCTTCACACACACACGCACACACACACACACAGAAGATAGAGACACAGACAAAGACAAATAAAGAGAATGTGAAAATAAACAGAAATTGAGAGAGAAAACAATACAAAATTGTGTTAAAGCAGCATTATGGAAAATTGGCATTTCTTGCTCCTGGTCTCCCCCTACAGTCCGGAGGTGTAATTCACATTTTGAGACACGGGCACGCTTTTCACAAGCTGATAGATACAAAGAAGCATGTGGACTGAGGCGGTATTATGCAGAGTTATGAGGTTCTCAACAGTGTTGTCATGCTGACATCACCAAAGTTGCATAGTGCAGTTAGCAGCGAGACGCCATTCTCCATATTACCGGTCAGTGGAGCATCAGAGCAATTATTAAGTTGTTATTGTAAGGTCAAAATTTCACATAATGTTGCTTTAATAGCAGTAATTGGAGGTGAATATCACCTGTTCATTAATAGAGCTGCTGTGTTTGTATTACAAACACTGCTGTTCTTCACACTACAGTAACCACAGCTCTGACAGACTGAGCAAAGAAATATTTACAACCAACCACTGCTGACTGCTCATTACATACACACACACTCACACACGTACTCAAATGGAATATACACACAGCATCTTGAGTGTGTAACAGAGCTTGTGAGTGTGTGTAGCTGTGTCATTAGCAGAGTGCAGCACCCATATTAAACAGTCAGCTCTAATAAAGCTGTGTGAAAAGCTGAGCAAAAGCGTGTATTACTTAACCAGGAAGCCGGAGGGCTAACATAAAACCACACTGTGCTAGTCCTTTCCTCACACACGTACACACTGGTGATGTGGCGATAAGCAGTGTTACCGAAATACTGCAGTATAGACCTCAATAATAAGCATACTGCTGCAATAACACTAATACCAATGTACTATTACACCAGTACTATTATTGTTCTTATTATTTATGATCACTGAGTGATACTGTCTATTTAAAAGTCTGATTACTTCCAAACTACACACCAAGACAGTAAAGACATGTTGGTGGGTTTCCTTAAAGTACAGAGATGATTTGAGCTAGAGAAAAAGGAAACGCTGCAGATTCATACTGGATTAAAATCACTTTACAGTTCTTACTATCAGACTGTAAAAAACAAAACATTTAAAGGTCTGATTACTTCCAAACTACACACCAGGACAGTACAGACATGGAGGTGGATCTCTTCAAAAAGTACTAAGATTATTTGAGCTGGATAAAAAGGACTGCATATTCATACTGGATTAAAATTATTGCATAAATATTGTCCGTCTATCAAAATGAACCATTCAAACGCAATGCAAATTCATACTGGATTAAAATGATTAAATAAATGCTATCCAACTGTATAAAATCACACACGCTGCAGATTTATAATGGATTAAAATGACTTTACAGACAGAACAGTTATTACATACATACATATACATTTAAAAGTTTAATTACTTCTAAAATACACACCAGGACACGCTGCAGATTCATACAGGATTAAAATGATTACATAAATTGTGTCCAACTATAAAAATGACACATGCTGCAGATTCATACTGGATGAAAAACCAGTCCAGTTCTTACTGCCACGGTATAAAAATAAAACACTGCAGATTCATACTGAATTTACATCACAGATCTCGTCCGTTCCAATAAGCCTTATGTTTTTATGTCTGACAAACAATCATTTTATGAGTGAGTGTGTTCAAACCTTTGACTGGTAGTGTACATTATGAAGTACCTATTTTCAGCCCTATTTGGATTTTCTTTTAATTTTCAAATGATGTAAGAATAATAATAAAAAAACTCAAATACTGAATATTAAATAATAAAATGTGTGTACGAATAACGTACACTTTCCTCAATTTCAAATGAGCAAATACACTGCAAAGCATAAACACACAATCATGTTTACACATTGACACGAAACTTGATATCTGACTCCTTGCTGCCCTCTTGTGGCAAAAACTGTATCCCATCCCACTGCATCAGTCTGTGAGCTACTTTAAACAGCGTGTGGGTGGTTTTGAGAGATGAAATCACAACCCACGTCATTATATAATTCTCTCTCTCTCTCACTCTCTCTCTATCTCTCTCTTTCATTCTCTCTCTCATCATCAGCTTGGCCCTGAGAGCAGCAATCAGGCTCTAGGCTGCAGTAATTGCGGTTGGATATGGATATATATGGAAGATATATGAGATCACACTGACACTTGTGTCACAGAACATGTTGCACCACATACCAAACCCCTTCTCCTGGTCATCGTCCTCACACGATCACCTCCCTCTCTTATCAAACGCAGGGTCTGATCGACACTCGTCAAAGGCAGTTAGACAGCCCGCGACGAGCACTGCTGCTCATATCCGCACAGCTATTTAGTAAGACCACCGGTGTAAATTAGCTCCTGTGGAGCTCATATGTACGTGCTTTCCCCAGAGTGAGAGCGCTTAACATCGCTGATTTCATTGTGCATTTCATTTCATTACTCATAATTCCATTTTCTACATAAGAACAGGAGCAGCCTTTGATTGTCTGGGAAGGAGGCTGTCTGACTGTGGACAGTTTTAATCAAACCATTAAGTACCACAGTGTATATCCTCAGGAATCTATATGCAACGTGATTCTATAACCTCTGAGTCGCTCATATAGAAATATAAGGAAAGGATAAGGAAAGCTAGAACTTCTGCAATCATGGAAGGTCTGAGTATCAGCATTGAGCACTGCAGATTTCCAACGGCCAAATCTGATCTGCATGATCTGTAGTTGCTCACAGTGCCACACTGAATGCCACAGTAACAATGCATGCATGAATACTCTGCCTGGAGCAGCATCTGTGAATCTACATGTAGTATAGTGTACCATGTGTACCATAGGCCTGTCACAATAATGACATTATTGAATTATCATACAATACTGTATATGGACATGAGCTCATGAGATCATTTGTGCTGACCTCAATACTGCCCACTGTGTGTGTTACTTGTGTGTGTTTTAGCCAGGCATGAGTTCTGTTCTCGCCTCTGTTCTGGTCTCATCCGCTCTCTGCTCGAGTCTTGCAGTGGCCAATACCCCAATAATGACCTCCATACACACAGGTTGGACACTGTGACTGCCAAAGGCCTTAAAACAGTTTGACCGGTCCAATTTGAAATCCAATCTGAATCCAATTTAAAACTACATACAAATAATCATGCTTACAGATGACATATGAATACCTGGCTTGACTCTGATCAGAAAAGATAGTTTGGAAATCTGTGCGGATTAAATCGGATATGCTCAATAATCAGATCCAAAGCCTCAGAGTGTCTCTGGTCTGACTCACTCAGTTCAGTTCTGGAAGAATTTGTTAATCAACCGACAAGCTGGATCTGCAGTGTTAGGATAGGGAAAGCCAAAATACACAGGACATGCAGTAGCTACACCAGAAACATAGTTGAGGACTTCTGGACCAGATTAGTGAACAATACTCATGATAATAGCAACTAACTTCATAAAACCATAAAGACAGGCTGAAAGGGAAGAGCGTTTCAGGACTCACGTTGATGAGTTCAATTTCCCAGATCTTCTTGACCAGCTCCATGGACGTGTAGCCATTGATGAGAAAGGACTTGGTGTAGTCTCCTAGCTCCAGAGACTCCAGCCACTCGGCCACCGAGGTGGGGTTATTGCCGTCGTAACCTATGGGTCGCACCTGAAACACATGCAGAGTCACATCACCACAGAGCTTTGCGCCACAGCATGAGCACCGGGTCATCATTTTATTTTGGAGACTTGGGCCTAATCGCTATCTCCATTTACATCAGCTGTGGTGCTGTCTCATGGGTTCAGCACTGCTGTTTCCACTTCTAGTCTGTGATCTTGGCTTCAGCAGTTATTCACGTCAACACAGGACTGATCATTTCGTTTGAGGATCACGTGATCACTGAACATCTAAGCAGTGATCTATGCATTTTATGGCATATTAGGTGGTGACATAAGCTATTTACAGGTGTAATCATGATCAACAGAATACACTTGGTACTGTGGTGCCTGTCAGGAATGTAGTTTGCGGTTTCACTGTCAGTGGAATTGTGGTGATACACTCACCATCCACTTTATTACAAACACCTACCCTGTGCTTCCACTCACTGGGCACTTGAGCTCCACCTACGTTGTAGGGTCCGCTATACACGTTACGGACATTTTGTGGAAAATCACCCCATATCCCATTCGCCATTGGTCAGTTTCGTACAACCAGTGCAGCAGGCACATCAGTGTGACCAACCAGTATAGTGTACACCTCAACACCAACATGTATTTAATCTCCACCTGTACATCAGCAAGTATGCAGTCTGCACCTGTACACCAGCAAGTATGCAGTCTCCACCTGTACATCAGCAAGTATGCAGTCTCCACCTGTACACCAGCAAGTATATACTTTCCACCTGTAACACCAACAAGTATATACTCTCCACCTGTAAACCAGCAAGTATATACTTTCCACCTGTAACACCAGCAAGTACATACTCTCCACCTGTAAACCAGCAAGTATATACTTTCCACCTGTACACCAGCAAGTATATACTTTCTACCTGTAACACCAGCAAGTATATACTCTACACCTGTACACCAGCAAGGATATACTCTACACCTGCACACCAGGAAGTATATACCCTCCACCTGTACACCAGCAAGTATATACTCTACACCTGTACACCAGCAAGTATACACTCTACACCTGTACACCAGCAAGTATATACTTTCCACCTGTACACCAGCAAGTAAATACTCTGCACCTGCACACCAGCAAGTATATACCCTCCACCTGTACACCAGCAAGTATATACTCTACACCTGTACACCAGCAAGTATATACTCTACACCTGTACACCAGCAAGTATATACTCTACACCTGTACACCAGCAAGTATATACTTTCCACCTGTACACCAGCAAGTACATACTCTCCACCTGTACACCAGCAGGTTTGCAGTCTCCACCTATACACCAGCAAGTATATACTCTACACCTGTACACCATGGCTAAAGGGTCTACCAGTACACCAGCAAATATGCAGTCTCCACCTGTACACCAGCAAGTATACAGTCTGCACCTGTACACTAGTAAGTATACATCCTCCACCTGTACACCAGCAAATATATACTCTCCACCTGTAAACCAGCAAGTATATACTATCCACCTGTAAACCAGCAAGTATGTACTCTCCACCTGTAAACCAGCAAGTATATACTCTTCACCTGTAAACCAGCAAGTATATACTCTTCACCTGTACATCAGCAAGTATACACTCTTCACCTGTAAACCAGCAAGTATATACTCTCCATCTGTTCACCAGCAAGTATATACTCTCCACCTGTAAACCAGCAAGTATATACTCTCCATCTGTACACCAGCAAGTATATACCCTCCACCTGTACACCAGCAGGTATATACTTTCCACCTGTACACTAGCACGTATATACTCTCCATCTGTACACCAGCAAGTATATACCCTGCACCTGTACACCAGCAGGTAAATACTCTCCACCTAAACACCAGCAAGTATAATCTCCACCTGTACACCAGCAAGTATACACTCTCCATCTGTACACCAGCAAGTATACACTCTCCACCTGAACACCAGCAAGTATAATCTCCACCTGTATACCAGCAAGTATACAGTCTTTAGCTATTCAGCAGAAAGTATACAATCTCCACCCAACAGCAGCAAGCACACTATATGAACAAAAGTATTGGGACTGTTTATTCATTGTTTCTTCCCAAACCAAGGGTACAAAATAAGTTCTGTAGAGTTTATTCTATATTTATTGGAATAACTGTCTCTACTGTCCACGGAAGGCGTTCTACTAGATTCTGGAGCATTGGTGATTGCTGATTTGATTGCATTCAGTGACAACAGCATTAGTGAGGTCAGCATGTTGGATGCTCACCACCTCATCTCATCCTCAACTCCCCAGCTTATCCCAAAAGTATGGAGCACCATTCATCATTCCAGAGAACACAGGTCCACTGCTCCACGGCTCAATGCTGGGGGGCTCTATACCCCTGTTTACCTGTTCCAGAGAGTCCTATTATACTATGCTATTGGCAAGACTTCTCTACAGGGACTAGATAAGCTGCGTATGTGCACAGATGAAAGCATTCATTAAAAGGGGCATCCACAAACATGCAGCCCGGCAGCAAGTATACAGTCTTCACCTGTACAACTACAAGCATACACTCTCCACCTGTACCCTAGCAGGGTGAACCTACAACACAGGGGTTTATAATAATGCACTAGTGAGTGTATATTTTAATATTAGCTCAGTTAGGGAATATGTTTCCCTGAACTGCACATATGTTAAACACAACCCCTGCAGAAGAATCCTCTGCTTCTGTGTGTGATCCACCACATCCCCTGTGTGTTACTGGCCTTACTCGGAGAAGGGAAGAGAAAGAGAGAAAGAAAGAGAGAGAGAGAGAGAGTGAGAATGCTGTCTCTTTTACTTTAGAGGTGCAAGCAGACAGAAAGTGCTGACTCTACAGCTCAAAGTTTCCTTCCTCTCACTGGGAGCCTGCTTATCTCCATATGATTCACACACACACACACACACACACACACACACACACACATACACACACACTGCACCAGCAAAAGTGACAGCTCCATCATCTCTGTTTTATTGCTGAAACTCCTTTTGTTCCTTACACCCTCTGTTTATTAAATTTACATCCATCAAATTCAGTGGGTAAATTCTGAGCAGAGTCGAAATCTGCAGATACTCCAGCTTCCATACACAACCACACTTCCCATAATCGATTCGACAAAGTATGCAGACGGCTAAATAAGATGAAGTAACGTCACCATTTGTATTCTACAGCTCTGGAGAACACAGAGCTTTTGATTTTCCGCTCACATCTGATGGGGTCAAATTCTGAAAAAAAACAAACAAAGCTGGCTTATGTGTGTGTGTGTGGGTGTGGGTGGGTGTGTGTCCATCCTGCTCTCAATTCAGTCACACAATCTTTCCCTCGTTTCTTTCCCAGTCCTCTCTGATTGTGAAGGTTAGGGGGAGTGGAAGGTTATTCAGGACATTGGAGAGATTTATTTGGTATCATGGCGTATGAACGCACACGCATACACACAGTGCTAAGAATGGCTCTGGTGGATTACTGCAGTTGTAGGGGTCTTAGACTGAGCCCTCTTGTCTCTTGTGGGAGTGATTGTGTATATTTGTGCGCATGTGTGTGTGTGTAATGACAGTGGGCGAATACCATGAAATCTCATCCAGTAATGACATTTATGGCACATGCACACATAATCACAACACACACATACATAAAAAATGCAAGGCACTGTATGTAAGCCCTGCTTTCGGTTTTGGATGAAAATTCCTTTTTTAAACACTGTAAAATTATTAAATTAATGAACTAATGCACTGGCGATGACAGCTGTAATTCGGAACGCAAAGTTTTTATACAATTTATTTTTAAATGTTTTTTAAAAATAAAAAAGAGCAGATTATTTGGATTATTACTGAATGAAGTGCTTGAGAATGAGATTTTGGGGCTGCGTCCACAGTTCTTTGTGCATAAAGGCTGGTGTAGAGTTCAGGTCTGTGTTAATCGATAGTTGTCATTCTTAGAATCCATGCTTTTATTGGCCTGTTATTTTGAGAATCCTAATTTGGTCGTCCGGATCCAGCAAACATGCTCAACTTGCCGTCACTCTCATTTCTGCACATCTTGTTTTAGCAAAATATTGCCATCATCTGTCCTATCCTATTGGTTTGGTTTTGCGGATACATACTGTTGTTACATTATGCCTAACTGTTATGCTTATGATGATACTGCTAAATGAGTGAGTCTGTTATTTGCTCTGCTGAGCTACTGAATGTTTATCTGCACTCTATATTTAATATAGTATATAATAATTTAGTGTATTTAATGCAACCTATTATTTAGCTAGCTACTGTTGTTTTTTCAGGCCTGTTGGCTGATCTTTAAAATGCATTCGGCAGAGTAAACAGGTAGCCTACGTACTGGGCAGTTCTTATGCATACTTCATAATATATACCTGCCCGGGCTACTGAGCTAATGCATCTGCACCTGTATGGGTGTCACAATGGTCTGAAAATCTCAGAGAATCAGAGTCATGGATTCTGAATCAACCTCCATCTTGTTCATCACTCGCTCGCTAAGCAGTTGTATATGCATGCTTTTGGACCTTACAGGCAGTCCACATACCGGGCACTCTTTGACATTTATACCTGTCAGCGCTACTGAGCTAATGCATGTTAATGACCAGTGCTCAGCACCTGTATGGGTGTCAAAATGGTCTGAAAATCTCAGAATGTCATGGATTCTAATAAAAATGTCAAAAGCAGTAATAAAAACAGAAAAACGAAATATTTATAAAAACTGATAACATTAATATACCACATATAACAATAAAAAAAGTTAAATATTCAGATATATAGGCAGCTTTAGTGCTCGACACCAACTGTATGTTTGCTCTGAGTTGACTGTACTCCATGATCCTCCACCCAACTAATTTACAAAATATAGCTCAATTAGCTGAGTAGGTGTATGTGCATCTAGACTTGCCTAGGCGACCAAACATGTTTGAAAACATTACACAAATGTTAACCAAATCAATTTCAGCTTCCTACTGGGAAATTTACCATCAAACTCTTCCATATGAAAGCCGCACTTAGGCCTTTAGTATTTTTCTGGTGGACGCAGCACTAATTTTCTCTATAGAGCAGTGCCTGTGACTTTTATACTACTGAAGTCTCAAATGTGCATTCATCTCTGTAATGAGGGGTTTATGACCTGTAGCCCTCCGATAATATTCCTCTTTATGGAGCTGATGATGGACTGTTGTTGCTGACCATGGTCTGATCACGTCCTACGCTGCCACTCTCAGTCCCTGATAACCAGCTACTCCACTGTTTCTCCTTACATATCCCATTAATGCCCAAGGATCACACTCCAATAGATATAAATGCAGAGTTCACTTCAACCACTATTCCTGCTGAAATTCTGATTGCTGAGGAGCTTCATCACCAGCATGTTTGACTGTTGTCATAATGTTCTTATTCTGGACCTCTTCCAAAAACGTTCACTTTTGATTCCAAAGAAAATATTTCCAAGGCTTGGGGGTATTTCTAATTTTCACATTTTGCCACATTCTTTCTAATGGTGAAATCATGAATACTGGCCTTATCTGAGTTAAGCACTGCCTGTATTAGCTTAGGTGTTCATCTGGGTTCTTCTTCTGTGGCTTCCTGGTAAGTCGCTGCATTCTGAGGAATTTTAGTAGGCCGGCCGCGTCTGGGAAGATTCACTACTGTTTTCTCCATTTGCAGATAACGTCTCTCACTGTGGTAAGCTGGAGCAACACAGCCTTGACTTGTAAATGGCTTTGTAATCCTTCCCAGACTGAAATATTTCATTAACTTTCTTCTTCATCTCTCATTTCTCATTCTTATACTTTTGATTGCGGCGTAGTGTGCTGCATGTTAAGACCTTTTAGCCTACCTCACAGGGCTGGAAAGGTTCTATATGAGTGATGATTAGCTTCAACAGGGCTGCTAGTAATTGAGCTTGGATGTCCAGTGCAATTGATCCCAATGATCAACTTTAAATTTGGTTGATTTGTCAATTTGCTGACTGAGTAAGCAAGGGAGGAGGTACTTTCCACACAGGGTCTGTTGATACTGGATGGCGGTTCATGACTTCCATGACTTCTGCATGTGAGAACATGTATACAACGAGCGCATTAAAAGCCTCTCTGTATTAACTGGTTTTACACACATGGTTATACTACTAGTAAACACCTAGTACAAGCAATCGGGAGAAAATGACATGCAGCTAGACTCAATACAGCTGACTGATGCTTGCTATGAAGAAAATACAGGTTTAAACAATTTACGATTAAGAAGGAAAGCCTGCCAAAGTGTGAGGCACATGTGTGCTAAATGGTGTACTATTCATCAGTGATATACACATATTTGTATAGTGAGTTATGTATCTATTTATACTATTTAACACAGTTGGATATGATGCCAGTGTATACATTTGTCCACATGACCGTGCAGCATTACAAACTTCACTTACATCTACATTGAAGGCAATCAGCAGACACTTTTATCAGAGCGACTTACAAAAGTGCTTCACTATTTACTCATAAAGCACCTTTAGCTAGTTTGTATAGACTAGGATCCAAAAGATACCTCTAAGCTTAGATGCTACTAAATACAAAACTCCGTATGGAGACCACTATACGCAACACTACACTACGCCCAAGTGCTCCTGGAAGAGGTGGGTCTTCAGTCTGCGTTTGAAGACAGCGAGCGACTTTGCCGTTCGGACACTTAGGGGACGTTCGTTCCACCACTTCGGTGCCAGGACAGAAAAAAGCCTGGATGCTTGTTTTCCGGGTCAAGCCGAGTCATACTTGAAGCTGAAAGGGCTCTTGGTGCGGATCGGCTTTTGACCATTGACATCAAGTACGGAGGGGCTGGTCCGTTCTTGGCTTTGTAGGCCAGCGTCAAGGTTTTAAATATGATGCGGGAAGCAGCTACAGGAAGCCAGTGAACAGAACCCAGCAGAGGAGTTAAATGGCTGAACTTAGAAATGTTAAAGACAACGGAGCATCAGTAGCTTAAATATGCAATCACAGTGGCTTAAAATTCCTAACGATTTGTGCTACATTTTTCATGCGTTTCAATGACTGAAAAAACAGATATTGAGAAAATTGAGAAAATTCCAGGCTTTCCAGACAGCGTTCAGACCATGTTTTTAAAGCATTTTAGGCTTACTCGGCTTGTTGTGTCTTAAATAAAACTGAGTTTGAAATCTGAAACAATTAAGTGTTACCAATGTGCAAAATGTGCAAATATCTTTATAGCATAGTGTGCATATAGGCAATCTGTCGGTCAACCACATGTCTAAACTGTGAATCAGTTATGCAGCATCATAAGGATACAAAGCTCCTTTAGAATTTACAAACTGAATTTGATGGATATCAGTTGAAGTAGTTTTAAAGTATCTTCATTAATGATCTATAGACATACATCAGAGCTTTTAATCAGGGAAATCATCAGACTTTATAAAAACTCAGGACACTGAAGAACCCTGATACAGATACTGGATACTGGGAGTATGTTTAACTATAGAAGAATTTCAGGACCAAGGCAAGCATCCAGCATTCAACGCACATACTATATGACCTTAGTGGAACCACTACTCAGTGTACTTACCCTGGGCAGAAGGCGGATGGCCTGTAGAAGTCGTTGTCTGTGGGCAGAGTTTAAAATCCCAATCTCCAGCAGGTCCTGGTCCTCCACCACATTACTTCCCTGCATGAGAAAACAAACCACTACATCAGCTTCTTTAACTACTTCACCAATCTCTTATTCAACCAATAAGCCAATGCATGTTTTCATTAATCAGATAATATTGAAAGCAATATAATAAAGAACACAAATATTTGGCACATCAGTGGAGTACAGAACATGCAAAGAGAACTTTCTTCTGTCTCGTCTTCACAGCTGTAAAGTTGACAGATGTGATAGCCAAGGCACTCTTACATGCTTATTGATTCAGAACCCTCAACATGATGGTTTCATTACACCTGTCCTCCTCCGGATTCGAAACACACAAACCAAAAACACACCACACACACATTTAGCACTATCAATCCATTGCTTCATGCTGAGCTTCACCTTTAATGACCTTTCCTTAAGCCCTGTCAGACCAATCAACCTGGCATCCGGAGGAGATCTGAGGATGCACATATTTACATGCATGCGCACATATACTCAGATGTCCTCAGTACCTCAGGCCACACACAAGGCCAATTTATTTATGCTTCTGGGTCAAGGCAACGCAGAGCCTACGCCATTGTCAGCGTTTATACGTGTGCGTAGTTGCGTCTGCGGCACTCTGCAGGGGTTCTTAATGCTACTGTGTTGACTCTCTGGGCGTATTCTAAACGGCGGTGGCTGAAACTGAGAGGATTAGGTTGGAGTTGGAACAAAATAGCTGTTGTTTACATTCGATTTTTGGTAACAAAAGAGAGAGAAGAAGGCCATTGAACCTAGACAGAAGGAGGGTGAATTTTCTGTGCTTGTCTGGCCACACAGACGAGGAAATGCGGGTGTGCTGGATGCTTCGGTTGGTCACGGGCAACTGTTTTACATGTATACGCACAATCCATGATCCTTGGGGGATTCTCCATACAAACTACGGTGGGTTTGGACTGGTGTATTCAGTAGTACTGACTTGGCAAGTTCGCCCCGCGAGTACAAGGGCTCTGTACAGAAATTTTGCAATTGGAAACAGCAGCATGGTGTGCAATGCATTTATAGGCTGTATTTGGGATATAAGTCACTTCCTGATGCTTCCTAAATAACACGGGTGGAGCAAGAACAGATTCGGGCATTCGGACTGAACTTCGCTGGAGGTGAAACATTTGAAGGGAACAGTGGTTGGGCTGCAACTGATGAGGTTTAACAAGAACACAAGAACACAAGAACACAAGTACAGGTAAGAACTCGGGCAATGTTTGTCCAACTGAATTTAAAAGTGGTGGCAAAGGAAAAGCAGACCAATCACAGTCCACGCAGAAGCATAAATTGCCCCTAACAGGTAAGATAAGAGCGATCGAGGCCAGCAGAAACAGAGACAGAGAGAGAGAGAGAGAGAGAGAGAGAGAGAGAGAGAGAGAGAGAGAGAGAGAGAGAACAGGCAGGAGATAAAGTTAACAATAATATTTGTCTTGGTCTTGCTATGTGGATAACCTTGGGGAGAGCTACACTGATGCCACACTGATGAAATGAAACCTGAGTCAACATGCTGTAGTCATCATCACTGCGGTAGAACACTAGACCAGAGCAGTGCAACCACATCTGAGGCTGGACTGATGGGTGTTCACAAGCATGACTAATAACTCTGTTCCACTCTTCCACAGGGCAGGAGGTGTGTGTGGACTATAGATATACCATAGATAAATCTTATCATATCCCCCACCTTACTCTCCACACCTCCAATACCCACAAGCAATTCAAAGTAATAATGTAATTATAAACACGACATTCTGATTATCCAGCACTTTCCCTAAACCTAAAAGAAGGTGTCATAGAGATAATTATAAAGAAATATTATACAATTATTCATCCATCCATAGTTTTATCTGCATTTTCCAAGGTTATGGTGGGTCAGGAGTCTACACAGAATCACTGAGTGCAAGGCAGGAATACCCTGCACACTATCCTTTACACACTCACACCTAGCGACAATGTAGCATAGCCAATTCACCTACCTACCTACCTATTTTTGGGAGGTGGGAGGTGACTGAAGGACCTGGTGGAAACCCACACAGGGCAGAGATCGTAGCGAGGATGGATACATTATACAATTAAAATAATTATAATAATATAATATTCATCTCACAAAGTCATAGTGGTTTCAAGATAAAAAAAATCGTGAAAAAGATAAAAAGATTACACGATCCAGAGACCACAGGACCCCTATCAACAATGCAAGACCAGGTAGATCACCAAAACCACCTCCATCAGATAAACAACACCTAAAGCTCTCATCTCTGAGAGAGAAAAGAACATCAAGCTCCACTTTCCCTTCAAAACCACAGGTGCTTTTGTCCATACTTCTAAAGTGAGAAAATGACTCAACACTGGGTCTGAACAAATGTGGAGCTGATAAAGATGATCTTAAAAAAATAAAATAAAAAACAATAAACCTTTCATCCAATCAAACATCTGTGTATTACTGAATTCATCTGTGTATTAATGTATTACTGTGCTGTATTGTGCAATTGCTACTGGCTGCTAAATTTCCTTCAATTTCGTATCAATAAAGTATTTATCGAGCAATCGATCGCTTGCTCGATCTATCTATCTATCTCTCTATCTCTCTAACAATCTATCTATCTGTCTATCTATATCTCTCTCTCTCCTTCTCTCTCTCTCTCTCCCTCTCTCTCTCTCCTTCTCTCCCTCCCTCCCTCCCTCCCTCCCTCTCTCTCTCTATCTATCTATCTATCTATCTATCTATCTATCTATCTATCCATCCATCCATCCATCTATCTGAAGTTTTCAGAACCCCTGAGTCCAGATTTTAACATTGTTGAATGCATTTGGGATTATTTGCATGGTGTGGCAGGAGGTGTGGCAAGACCTCCTTCAGAAACATCCCAAAAAAATAGAAGCAGTAATAAAAATATAGGTGGATTCAACAAATACTGATAACTTCTGCTTGTGACTGAAAAGACGTTGAATTATAGGCGATCCCTGACCTTTGTGCAGTACTGCATATATCATACAATATTGGAAACTGCTGTATGTGCACAAACAGTACAATATGTGTAGAGAAATTGCAAATGGTGTGTCTCTACACCATTAGACCACCTAATTTGACAAGAATGCCTCCATAGTTACTAACCACTCCCCTTTTATTAAATGCAGAACATCAGCTGGCTTGGACATGAAGGTAGGAAAGTAACCATGGCAATGGATACCATGATGCAACACATGAAAGTGAGTTCTTCTCAGAAATAGACCAGATATAAATAGCATTTCCACAACAGGAGCACATAGACCCACTCTCAGCACAAAGACATGGGCTTCTGAAGTCATGCTGAACATGTCAAACTTTTCCTAGGATCAGTGGCCCCTCAGTAGAAGGGGGAATCATTTGGGCATGAAAGGCCAAACCTCACAAAGATCCCACAGACCAGTGCTACTCACTAAGTTGGTAGTAAATGAATGTTTCGGCGGCGCTGAACATCTATTCTTCTCCCCATCACAAAGCTCTTTGATCAGGAAGCAAAGGCCTTGGCCAGCTCTCTCTCTTTCTCTCTGTGTCTTTCTACACAGTTGTGCACTATTACGCAGTTGGAGTGTTCCCGGCGTACTGCACTTACATGTAGAGCAGGGCCACCACACACCAGCGCTCGAGTGGCAGGACATGAGAAGAAGCTTCAGAGCTTCCCAGCTTCATCAGAGACTGGAAAACACTGCGGCAAAGCAGCGGCACGCCATTCAATATTAATCATATCTGAAGGCATTTCAGTGAGGCTCACTCCATCAGATATTTATACCAAATGAGAGGCAGGAATGGGCATATTGAGACAGGCAAAGAGGGACGGGGGGTTTGGTGGGGTGTGGGGAGGAGAGAGAGTGAGAGAGCCTTTATGAGGTTCTTTCAGATGTCCCAGTCATCCGGAGCAGATAGCGCAGTCTTACATAATAATGAACTACTGATAGAGCAGGTGCAGGGGTGTCTGTGTGTGTGTGTTTGTGTGTGTATGTGTAGGTGTGTGTATGTAGGTGCTTTTTCGGCTAGATTGACCCTTTTCTTTACTGTTCAGCATGCTTAGACAACTCTGCATAGTGGTAATTCGACTGATTCTAAAGGAGTTTAGAAGGACCTACAATGCAGAAGACTTCAATGTTCTTGTTGATAATTGATGAGATGGCTTGCTTAACGAACATGCACTAATGCGGGACACAAGGATACGACGATCCTGATTTGCTAAAGCACATATCGAGAGTTTTTTCGATGTATGGTTGAGAAATTCCACGGGAGGCTCATGAAAATCTGGTAACGCTTCAGTCAAGGGGGACTTGCCCCTGTAATGCCCTTAATAAGCTTCAGCAAGCCAGTAGCCAATAAAGACCAAGGTGCTCATTTGTAACTAAGCTGAGGTAAGCATTTTTTTTTTTATATCTGTATATTAAACAGTGGCATGCAAAAGTTTGGGCACTCCTGGTCATAATTAATGTTACTGTTACTGTGGCTAAGTAAATAAAAGATGACCTTGCTTTTCTTTGCTTTGCAGATTTTTATTTTTATTTTATTTGAATATTTGACAGCATCAAAAGAACAAAAAAAAGTAACAAAGCAAAAGTGCAGGTCAGTACTTTGTAAGTATTCACAGGGCCCAGGTTCGCTTGCTGTGAGAGTTCTGTGCATTTGGTATAGAGTGGTGTGGTATGGAGTCCACTTCAAGCCGATTGATGTGGGGTCTGCTGTGTATGTGGAACCTTCTGGTGTCTCATGTGTGGTTGCGTGAAAGGTTTGTCACCTGCATGTCTGAAAACCTTCTCCAATGACAATGGCTCCTTGTTTGCAGGTGTTACTGTATGGTGAAATGCCATGGCTGCACAGTAAAATGCTCATGAAGTGTTCGTATCTAACAACAATAATGATAAGCAATAAACGGCTGGATCTAGGTCCTAGCATTTTGCAAAAATGCACACAGAAAAGTGACCTTCAACATCGAAATTCTTCTGTGTAAAAGCAAACTGCCGATGATATGCCCCGCCCTTAAACAAGCCCAGAGTCAGTGCTCAGGACAAGTGTAAAAACGACCACAGTATCATCCCCTTTGGCCAATATCACAGCTTGTGAATGCTTTGTGTAGTTGTGAGAGTCTTGAGCCTTTTCCATGCACTATGTTTTAGAGGTCAGTCCTCTAGGTTAGGGTGCTGTGAAGGCAATGGCAAAATGTGATGTCCGCTTTTGGAATGTGCTGGTATTTAATTCAATCCATTCATCCCTCTGCTTGTAAAATGTTCCCCTTGCCACTGGCTGCAACACATGCCCAAGACATGGTCGATCCACCTCATGCGAAACAGTTAGAGAGGTGTTCTGTTATTTTTAGGAAAATCTGCACCCTTTTTTCTCCAAACATACCATCAGTCATTGCAGCCAAAAAGTTTCATCAGTCTTCTTGTTTCCAAAATGTACCAGGGCTTATTAATATGAAAAGATCTGAGGCAGAATCTGGTGGTGAAGATGCAGGAAAGGATTTTGTCTGATTAATCTTCCATAACAGCCATAGGCAGGAAGGTAGGAAGGTCACATAAGGGTTGTTCTTGTGCAGGTGCTGCTGCATAGTAGTCTGCTTAATCTTCATGAGGGAAGCTGAGGAAGCGGCTACCCACAAATGCTTCGCTATCTTCTTAGTCTTAGACTTCTACTTCTTTGTGGACATCAATTATTATCATTTTCGGAGTGTCGGGCAGCTGTGTTTATAAAGCTTTGAAATGTATATCACCTGGCCTTTCTTAATGATAGTGAACTAACCATAGTCCTAACAAACTAATAAAGGTCTAAGACCTTAGTTTAGGTTTAGCTGAGAGCGCAAATATTTTGCATGGTGCTCCTTTCCTTTTTTCCACTCTTCCCTTGTTTAAAAGAAAAGGCATCTTGCTTAAACATTTGTAGAGAAAGTGTCATCCTTAACATTATGCCTTTTGGAGTTGAGTTCATCTTCTATCCACTGCAATAGTCACAGTAAGCAAAGGTGTGACTACAGGTGTTGCAAACTGTTGCATGCCACATAACTGAAGTCATTTGTAAAATGGAATTATTAGAAATGCAATTTTCCTGTGAGGAACAAGTTACTACACCCTATCCCTTAATATTTGGTATTTCCCCTTTAAATAAAATAGCCTCGTTTCCTATAACTGTCATTATTAGTATATACATTTTGGCCATTTCTCCATGTAAAATCTTTTCTGCTGTATACATTTTTTTTGCATGCACAATCCCTTTAAATGCTCTCACAACATCTCAATAGGATGAAGATCAGGGCTTTGACTTGGCCATTCCAGAACTCTCCATTTATTTATTCCTTGGTTGATTTACAGGAATGTTTTGGGTCATTGTCATGCTGCATTGTCCACCTCCACTTTAGCTTTCAATCTTGTACAGATGGTCTCACATTTATTTCAAGCACCCTCTTATACAATAAAGACTTCATAGTAGTTTCAATGATGGAGAGCTTGTCAGGCCCTGCTGCAGCAAAGCAGCCCCATCCATCCAGCCACATCTCCACCTCTGTGCTTCACGGTATCTGTCAAATCTCTGCTCAAATAAAGATCAAATGTGGATATCTTTAAACATATTAAGAGTACATTAGCTGTAAACTTTGTATGTACATTTTATCCTACAACATATTGGACAAATCAATCTGTTCATCTGCTAACAGAGAACTCCTGAAGCAACTTGAGCTTAGACACCTTATATATTCTAGGGTATAACTCTAGTGATCAGCTGGTATCAAACTGTTTACACTCTTAAGACCAAGGGATGGTCTCAGACTGCTAAAACATTACTACCCTGTGATGCCGAGAATTGAACAGATGGTATGTCCTTTTTTATTGTACTAATGGATTTGTTCATTAAAAACTACTAGTGGGGTTCAAACCCATGCAATATGTTCGCTGTATCCTAAGTCCATCGGCTTAAAGGGGAATTTGTGAAGATGGAAACAAAATAATGTCGAATTATCTGCTTTGAAATGAGCAATGAAAATAGAGTCAGAATTGTCCACAGTGGTGCTGATAGGAGCTATGACAGTGGAACGAAGAGTGTAGATGAATGGGTCTTTTATAAGACAGTTATGAAGTATCACTCACATGTAACGGAACTAATGCAAGACAGGAGCTTAATTAACAGTATAAATCACTATGCCCTCCAACTAAAGTAATCATTTTCTTACACTATTTCCAGCAAATTGTCCTGATGTGTCATGAAACTGACACTGTATATCTCTGCCCCTTTCAATTACATGACAGTGCCGCTCCATAACAGCGTTAAAAACTGAACAAATGTCTGTCACTTTAGCTTAAAGCTTATGTCAATATAATGTCATGGTTGTTTTATGAACAACAACAACAACAACAACAACAACAACAATAATAATAATAATAATAATAATAATAATAATTCAAAGAAAAAGAACACTACTACTACTAATAATAATATTAATAATAATAATGCGAAGAAGAACACTACTACTACTACTACTACTGCTACTACTACTAATAATAATTATAATAATGCGAAGAACACCATTACTACTACTACTACTACAACTAATAATAATGCGAAGAAGAACACTACTACTACTGCTACTACTACTACTAATAATACTACTACAACTAATAATAATGCGAAGAAGAACACTACTAATACTACTACTAATAATACTACTACTACTAATAATAATGCGAAGAACACTACTACTACTACTACAAATAATAATAATAATAATAATAATAATAATAATTAAAAGAAGAAGATAATATTTCTCATTCTCAAGGTCTTACAAGGTATTACAAAAAACTATTGTACTTATGCTTGCATTACATGAAGTATGTAAGTATGCAGCCTTTAACCCCCTTTAACGGCCTATGGTCTGTTTCTATTATTTCTATTAGCAGAGAATAGCCCCACCAGTTTGTACAGAAGTCCCTGTTTGACATAATTATTATTGTTGTTTCTTTAATTATCAAGACACTCATTCTTCTGAAACATTACTAATAAATCTAATTACCTCCAAAAAAATAGGCAAGTTAAAACATGTTCTCAGCAACAACATCTCAGTCTCAGCGTCAAACCACTCGGAATGACTTTGCTTACGTACTTTGCTTGCTTTGCGTAATTAACAAATGGAACAACTGGTAAAAGTCGGTACCTGATCTGCAGGTATGGTGACGTAAGCCCACCGTCACTATATACATGTCTACCTTTGTAGACGATTTACACTTGAATCAAGTCGCAGGTGAGAGAACATCCAAGTACCCTTTGAAAATGATCATTTGTTCTAGCTGAGCCTTGAGAGAGAAAGAGAGCATGTGCACAATAGAGAGAGCGGCAGAGAGACAGCTTAATGAAAATGAATCTATTCTAAGACTATTCATTCCAGCTTTGCTTATGGAGCGGACAGTCTTACACACTTCACGTCTCGCTTTTGGGGCTCAAAGCTCACGAGAACAGAAATACACTTTAATGCTCTTAAATTCAGCCAGAAGCCTGGAGATTGCTTCAGACATCCTGCTATTATGGCGTTTCGTTGGATTGCCGGGAATCCGGGCTGTATCTACTATGTGGCATGCAACATACGTCCGTATTACAGATTACAGTCGTGGATGCACACGTAGAAACTAATACATATATGTTAGCGGATGAAGAAAGAAGACACATAAATGCTGTGGAGTGAATGGAAGGAACTGGAGCTGCAGAAACAGTGTTTTCTCTTGTGTGGCGCAATGCATGAATCGGCCCACTCACACTGCAGTTGCCTCGGCAACCACAGGAACAGATGCAGGTCAGAGCTAGGAGAGGGCAATCAGAATCTGTCACCAAATGGCTACAAAATTATTCATTTACATATACACACACACACACACAATGCTAAAGATCAATTTATACTACAGCATGTCTCCTTTTCTGATCAAACTCCCCAATCAGACAGGGTGGTTCGTTAGCTCTCCTGAACTACAAATCCCATAAGTCTGTGTAACAAGTCTTACCTGGGAACAGAGTTTGTAGCTTAGCCTCACTTCTCTCATTAGAGCAGAGAGCACAGCACCCAACTGCTCGTGTACTCTACAGAGATGGGCTTACAGGCCATGAGACTTGCTGTGCCACCACCAGTCTGTCAGCCCTTAAAATAAAATCTCTCTCCCATAACATTCATTCCGAATTAGGTCCACTTCGAGCTCCACCAAGCTTCTGCTTCGCATAAATATTCCCAGAGCACTTGCTTCGGAATTCTGTACGGCTCAATGCGGATAACTAAAATGCGATTTTCGCATTGAGATGTTGCACAGTATTAGCCGAGCGCTAAAACCCTTGAAGATGACAGCGTACCTAATGGGGAAGTACGCCCAAGAATCTTTTTTTTATGCTGCCACTACATTGACCGAAGCAATTTTCTGGATTAGTGTTCCTTACTAAGAACACTAATCCAGAGGTTTTGACTGCATGGGCTAACTGAAATGGATCATTAGGTGAACTAGCATGAAGGTGAACTAGATCAAGCTGAGCTGGAAGGGCCTTTTGGAAAGCACAGCTTCCAGACCTCTCACTATATCGCAATGAAGAAACCAGGATAAAGGATGAAACCAGTCAGTTTATCTGCTTATGTAGATCCTGAAATAATGGTTTGTTCAAGGGGTTCTTTAGTAAAGCCCTTGGTTCTATATATGTCTGGTTAAACTGTTCTTCATAATGGTTCTATCTAGATTTTTATTTAAATGGCACTGCAATATACATACCATAGAATCTTTATTATTATAAAAGCTGGGCTTAGAAGGAGTCAATCAACTGCTGACTAACTGCCTAACATCACCTTCTCAACAAATACTTGTAGTCTGACAATCTCAAGTCCACTCGCTCTCTGTCTCCATCCTCTGTTCTCTGGTTCTCTTGATTGATCTCTCTAAGAGTCTTTTAGAGACAGAGGAAACAAGAAGAGGGGGAAAGTCTTTAGTAATCAAAATCAAATGAATAATGTAGCGATGCTGTCAGCTCTACATTATACAGTACCCTTAAAAAGGGGTTGTTCAAAGGTTCTGCAGTAAAAGCAACAGAACCGCGATCATGCAAAGACCCATTTAAATGCATTAAATCGCTCCTCGCTATGAAGGAAAACCTGTTGTACATTGTCTTTTTAAACAGCTTTTTATATAGCACTAAAAGGGGTTCCACCACTGCTACAAGTCAAGTAACCTTTTGTCAGTACTATATAGAACCTTTTTTGCTTAGCATGTACATTGCATGCCCATTTCCTGCCCACTCAGCTTTCGTTTTGTTAGAATACAGCTGCCACGAGTGAGGTCTGAGCCCAGCCAGATATACTGTAAGTCCATTAAGTCTAACAACTCAACCACTCAGCCATTATGGTGATAGAATAACATCTGTAGACAGAAGGTCAACTTTGAGAGAAGTTTGGTTTACAGTATAAGTTACACTCTTACCAAAAAAGGGCGACATAAAGAATAAAAAAATTCATAACATAACCGTTTTGCTATATAGAATTTTTTTTTCAAAGCACCACGTACAATAATCAACAGCATCAGTTTAGCTGTTTAGTAGATTAGTGTATTATATATATATATATATATATATACAAATGACAAATTTCCAAAGAGAAAAAATGCTTAGCTAATAATCTCATTTCCATTCCGTCCCTTGGCAGCTTAACATATACCAAATACCACAAACACAATATACCAAACAAAATTACAGAAACCCACGATTTTCAATATATGACCCACTCACACTCTCCAATTGATCTACCCTATCCAACCCAACCTGAAGAAACCTATGACCAGGCAAATACCTATTTAAACATGGCTATATATAGATCTGTGGCTTTTAGTAAAGAACCCTTGCAGAAGCCTTTTTTAAAGGGTGTCCCACAAGATACACGTAGCTGCCTTTTGACATTATCCATGAAGTAGGGCAGGGTCTTCCTGACCCTTAAAACGAGCAAATCAAAGATGGTACCAACAGTGCCAGGTCTACAGCATGCAGAAACTGGTTTCAGAAAGCTCCCATTAAGCCAAGTGAAAAACAGGCTGCTATGCTGGTCTCTTCCGGTTTTTGGACAGAAAAGAAAAGAAAGAAAAAAGCGAAGTCAATGGCAGGGGATTGAGTTTGCTTTTGATCAACAGATGGAGGAATCAGACACTTTTGAAAGCAGGTGGGGGATAAATGAGAGCGTCTGCAGAGCACTGGGGGAGGATCTGAAAGGAGATTTTCATTTAGGGGGTTTGGGGTTTCCCTCGTCACATGATCGAAAAATGGGTTGGAGAATATGCCCACAGAGGTGATCATTAATTCATTTAATTCATTTGAATTGATTGATTGATTGAATTCTCCAACATTTTTCAGTCTAACCTCTATCAGCATCCCCTCCTGACCCTTAGCTTCTGTTGTAAATGTGTTTAGAGTCAGGAGATATACAGACTGGACAACACAGACAGATGAAGTAGCTCAAGATGTAACACGCTGGAGCACACCTTTAATAAGCCAGGTTTCAGCAATCACAGCCTGCACACATCTCACTTACATATTTGCATGTCAAAGGCTAAGAGTGTGTGCTTGTGCAGCGGCACACACTGTGAAGGCAGTTCTGAGGTTGTCCCTACTGCAAGCAGCTCCAGACGCATGACAACAAATGCGAGAATGGCCTCCAACAGCGACACATGAACAGAGCACTGATGTTGGACTACAGACAAACTCAACTAACCCAAGCTACAAAGTCCCAGAATAAAGAAGCCGGCATATGAGAGGCGCCGGAGGGGAACAATAAGAGGCAGCTTAGAAGTGCACAACCCTGCAGAAAGAGTACAAACAATGGTGTACAGACAAAATAAAGAGAGTGCAACAGCCTCCAGACAAAACACGTGAACGACTGTAGTTACACTGAACTCTTGACTCCAAACAAACACAGCTCAGCACAGCAAAGAGGAGTGGAAGTGTTGGCACTCACCATGAACTGCACGTTGTCGAAGCCATTGGCAAGCAGGTGGTTCTCGTACTGGACCAGGCCGATGTTGTCCAGCCACTGTCCCACGGACTGCACGGGGCAGCGGGGGCCTATGAGGGGGTGCAGAGGGAGGCGTTTGAGCAGAGAGTAACCGTCCACCCTGTAGCAGCGGCAGTCCGGTTGAGACAGCTGACACTGCCACATCATGTTCCGCGCAAAGTGACTGTCAAAGGAGCCCGCCATGCTCGGAGACTCGAGAGTGAGTGTGGACGGCGTAGAACGAGAGCGGGGGTAAGAGAGCGGAGGTAAGGGGGGGGGGGGGGGGGGTGGGAGTAGTGAGAGTGGAAGAGAAGGAAAGAAGAGACGGAAAAGAGAAAATGTAGTACAAGGAGCGCAGTGATGGGCAGGAGAAAGGGAGGGAGAGAGGAAGAGGGGGGGATGGAGAGGAAGAGAGGAGCCCCCCTGTGCAGGTGAGAGGGAAACAGAAGAGGGAAGAGAGTCTTCTGTCTGTGAGGAGCGAAAACCAAAACGCAGCAGAACGAGGAGGCGACGGGAGGCAGAGGAGAGGGGAAAAAAGAAGAGCAAGGAGAGAGATGGAGAGGAGGAAGAGGAAAGGGGGAGGTCAGGGCGCGGAGGTGAGGAGGCGAGGCAGGGGGGTTCGGCCACTGGACATGCTGAAGGCTGGAAATCCCGTCCACTGCTCCCGCTCAGCTGTTGCTCCTGGATGCTGCGCCACGCTCAGAGTGCGTGTGTGAGTGAGCATGTGGATCCCTGCGTGTGTGTGTGTATGTGTGAGCGAGAGAGAAAGATAGAGAGATGGAGAAAGAGAGATAGCGAGAAAAAGAGAGAAAGAGAGAGAGAGAGAGACAGAGAGGGGGGGAGCTTGCAGCTTGCCTGGTAGAACGCTCTTTATCAACTACTCCCACACTCATCTGTATGCTTCTGCAGCCTGCTCCTCAGTGCTCCCCCGCTCTCTCTCTCTTTCTCTCTCTCTTCTTCTGTCCCTCTCTCTCTCTCTCACTCTCCCTCCCCTCGCTCCCTTCCTCTCTCCCTCCCTTCCACTGATTTCTCTCTCTCTCTCTCTCTCTCTCTCTCTCTAGCTGTACCTCTCTCTCTCTAGCTGCCGATAATAGCCATCAGATCAGCTCTAGCCTCTTTGTCTGAGAGTGAAGCTGCTGCTACTCCCTCCCACGCGTACACACACTCACACTCACACTCACACACACACACATTCTGTGGGTGTCTGTGAGCATTGGTGGAATGGCAGCACAAACAGGATTTCTTTCAGTGGACAAAGTGTGACGGGGGACCATTGCAGCGGAGAGGACAGGGGACTTGCGTTTCCTGTTCCCCTCTATTAAGCTTCAGTAGGCTTAATGTTGTTCTGAGGTCACCGCTCGGAGATAAACTTCTTTCCAAATCCACCTCACACACTACCCCCAACCACTTTCTGTCCTCGTATCTCCATTACGGCTACAGCAGAGCATCGGCAAAGCAAAGCAGCGCACAGTAACCATAGTTACTTCTCGAAGAGCTCAGCTTTCACAGAGCTGAAAGGAAACCTGCCTCCAACGTACTGCAGACTACAGGAGATACGCACAGGCACAGTGGCTATACTGCGCCAGATTAAAGTGACAGTTTAGCAAGATGGCATGTTTATACTACCCCCACCCCCCCACACACACACTCCACATAGTAGTCATTAGCTGAGACAAGTTCGGTGCCCAAAGTTTGCTTATTTTTAGTTTAGTGCACTGGAACTATGAGCTAGCATAAGATCCATGCACAGTTGCATCTATCCAGTTGCAGATTTCCTATACTATACACCTACTGACACCTATATCACCCATTTACAAGAAGCATCCGCCCTTCTAAACTGAGTAAGTGGTTGAACCGCAACAACTGCGCCCAAAAAGTCCTTATAACCAGAGATCCAACTCTTGCTGTTACTATGGAGTAATCTTGGTCAACACTTTTTTGCAAAATTGCTTGAATTCATTCACATCTGAAGACGTTTTACCATTAAATGCCCTTTTAAGGCCCTGCCCAGCATCTCAATGGGATCCCTGTCAGGACTCTGACTAGGCCAGTCCGAAAACATTCTTCTTTTAGAGGCCAGTCAGTCACTCAGTGGTGGACTTGCTCTTGCATGTGTTGCTTTGTCTTGCTGCATAGAATTGTACTTGAGCTTCATATCATGGATGAAATACTAGCAGAAAACTAAACCATCTCACTACCACCACATGTTGGCATGATGGTGCTATTGTGGAATGCTAGGTTATCAATACGCCAGACGTAATGGGACCCTTGTCCTCCAAAAAAGTTTACGTTTTGCTTTTGACTCTTATTATTATTCCAAAATGATGTAAGGGTCATCTGTGTTTTGGCAAATGAAAGATGAACCTTCATGCTCCTCTTGCTTAACCGTGGCTTTCTAATTGCACCTCTCCCATGGATACCACATTTGCCAATTGTCCCACAAATTGAAATTTGAAATTTGAGATTTCCTTTTGAGTTGGTCTTCTGATCTTTTCTAACCTTCTAGATGGATTGTTGCATCCCATGAAGCAAGGGGGGCCTTTGGTAGGCTGGCCAGTTCTGGTAAGATTCACCACTGTCTTTTTTTTTCTCTGTGTTTGGAGGTGATGGCTCTCAATATGCATGGTGTATAGGTCCAAAACTGGCTTTGACTCATTCAACAGCCATGATGCAAGGCTTGGATACTTCGTATGACCAGTAAAATGACCAGACCTCAATCAAAGTCCTCATTCTGGAACACTAGGTGAAATACACCTTCACATACTCTCTTAAGCACTTCTTTTCGCTGTTGTCTAGCATGCACTGCAGCTATAAAACACTCCACTACTTGTGCAACACCTTTCAACCTCAACCCTGAGCTCCCATGAAAATGTACCATACGTCATCTCTCTCTTATCTAACATGGACGTAAAACTCATTTTCAAACACTCATAGCTGTGCAACACACACATTTCCACTTATATTCTACTAACTATACATTAAGGGTGTAACAATGCATTGGAGAACAGGTGTTCTATTAATTATGATATCTAATAAACAACCAGCACAAACCAACATCCCACTCCAGCATGTCCAAGCCATGCACCACGCTCCTCCAGCCTCCAAGCTGTAGTCTCATTTCTAGATTATGTAACAACATGAATACCATCATCTTCACTCACATTTGGCTCAAAATATTAAATCCTGAACCTAATATTGTGAATTAAAATCCAGCAGCCCAAGCCTGGGCTGAGTGTATGCCATTACATGCTATAACACATATGGATTTCTAAATGTTTGCTATGTGTCTCAGTATTGTGTTTACTTTCCTGTCAATCAACTGTCTTAACCCGCCCCCTGAGAAGAGCCTCCTTCTTCTTCTGAACTGGGAAACATAGTGTATACATCTCATTTAAAAAGGTGTTGTCTGAACACCCCCACAAACTGTAGCTAAAACTGATAGGATCTCAAGAGACTGCTGTAATCATTACCTGACAGGACTGAAGAAGCTGTTCTGGTGGAAAGCAGTCATATAACCAAGCATTAGAAAAATAATAAATAATGGAAGCTTATATTCTACTAACTTTGCATTGAACAAACTACACACCTACATTATCTCACACTGCATCAGGTTGTTAAGCAATCTCAAATAAGCTTGCTCATGTGAATTGATGCTTATCTTGACACCGTATGGCGTACTGTTATCTATATAAACAGCTGCTGTTGCTACTGCTAGGGGACATAATTGGGCGCTACCCTTCTATTAGTTGTTAGATACATTGGCCTCATTGATCCAGTGCAGGACTAAAGAAGCAAACTTCAGGGTAGCAACTGTGTCTCGGCTGACTGACTCCTTTTGTAGGAGAGGAGAAATGCCACCGTGGGTGATGATACTCACAAAATATAACTTATAATGATTATCACACACAGAGACACACACAGAGACACATGCATGGATGCACAGACACACACCTGAGTGGTCTTCATTGTTCTCCTCGAGCTCTGTCCCGATTCCAGCGCCAATGGAACTCATAATCTTATCAATCTACAGAGACACAGAGAGAGAGAGAGAGAGAGAGAGAGAGAGAGAGAGAGAGAGGGAGGGAGAAAAAATAGAGAGTGAGAGAGATACGGAAGGGAGGAAAGGAGGGGAGACAGACTGGGAGAAGACTGCATGTTTGCATAATGCCGTGTTTTTGTTCCTGTACTGGAAGTCTTCTTCTCCCCCCGGGATGGTGGCTAACCTGCCTCTTCTCATTCTCTAATTCTCATATTCCCACATCTAATCCAATCGTGACCCTGCCTGCCTCCTCCACAGCCTGTAATTACACTCGGAAGGACCTGGTAATTATTGGCTAAAAGCTGCTCAGAAAAAGGGGGAGTTTCTGCAAAGTAATTCATCATCATCCGTTCTGATGGAGGACGCGCTGCGTTGATGGCGGCAGACAGTGCTTTTTGATGAGTCTATGCTCATTAGAGAACAGTGTGATTGAGTCTGGAATGAAGAGCACCTCATATTCGTCTCACCTCCATCTGTCTTCAAAGGCCCTTCTCCATCAGTTCCCTGTGGACTTGCCTGTATTCTACAGGGAACAGATGTAGGAATGTTGGTTTAAAAAAAGGTTGAATTTTCCATGTTTTTTCACCTTCACACAGCTGTATGCTGAGTATGCTCGGTGAACACTGCTCCTTCTAAATGGCCTGAGTGTTTCACCACCTTACATTATTCACTTAACCCCCTTTAAACAGTCCTAAATCCCTTAAAGCAGCTTTATGGGGGTATTTTTTGCTCCAGGTCTCCCCCTAAAGTCGAACAGTGTCATTCGTCCTTTGAGTCACCCCTGAAGGGTACACTTTACACATGCATTTCTGGACAAGCTTGGAAATCCAGAACTGTCACTGAAAGTGAAAGAAGCATGTGGATTGACACAGTATTATTACCAGAGTTTACGCACATTTGAGGAATATGGATTACCCAGCGTTGCCCTGTCTGCTTTTTCAAAGGTACACAGTGCAGTTAGCAGTGTGGCGAGCCTGGAGCGTCACCGATAAATATGCCATTTTCCTTATTACCAGTCACTGGAGGATCACAGTGATTTTGAAGCTGTTGTTTTATGGTACAAATGCTACATAAAGTTGCTTTAAAACTGTAGGTGGGACCACACTGTGCTATGCTCAGTATTGCTCTCTCCTGAGCCACTTTAGCTTTAGCTACAGCTTTAGCTCTATTGCAGTGTTTAAATGATGCTTAGCAAACACCTCATTTTAGACTCTGCTACTGGCTCACATATTCATTTCACACACTTGCATGTTAGCTTCATAATAATTACTAAATAATATGCCTTGACAGCTAATAAAATGAGTATAAGTTTTGGCATCAAGATCCAGTACTAGTTTATTAGAAACCCCTGCATTGTAGGTTCCCTTTGCTTGAGTACAGGTAGTTCATCTGTGGCCATGCACAATGTGTGCTACACATCCACCAGCTCTTTATCATTGATCATTTTCAGACCACAGAGCCACTCTTGGATGGATATTGTAAAATCTCTATGCCTGATACACTTGTACGAGTGTCACATATACTATCATACCAACTACCATCCCCACCATGAATAATATATGATCAGCTGTAGTCCTCTGGTCAGAAACTGACAAGCAATGACTGGGGTAAATGGTGGCTGTCGCAAATTGTGAATGACAGGAGATCAGGACCAGACACTTTTACTGTATATCTCCAATTTGGTCATGGAGATGCATGATGTTACCAGTGCTGGGAGGGAGAAGGCAAGCATGTTGTTAAATCTGAGGATGTCTGTCTAACATCAGGCTCCCTTATATATATATATTTCTTAATGATTCTGTTGTGCTATCTGTTGTGCTATCAGGATGGGTTTCCCTTTTAAAGCTTGGTCCCTCTCAAGGTTTCCTCCTGTTAAGGGAATTTGTCTTTGCCACTGCTGCCTCTGGCTTGCTCATTAAGCCTCTGGCTTGTTCACTAACTGTCAATACCGTTCAGCTTAAAGACACCTGCCTTGGCTAGTTTCGCACTGTGATGGTGGAGATGGAGTGCCATCATACCTGAAAAAAACAAACGAGACCAATTATGCTCTCTGGAACTGCTGACTGCTGACCATGGATGGCTGTGGCATCACTAAGGAATCGAACCTGTGAATTGTTCTGAACCTGCGAACCCCAACCCTTAAGCTGTGTCTCATAAAGTGGGCAGTAAGTGTACACAGTGTGTAAAAGCCCCAGCAATTCAGGTCCACTGATGGATGAGGTAGAGCAGGGCCTGATAAATTCTGCAGCAACAGATGGACTACAGTCAGGTCTTGGTAGAGGTATCTTATAAAATGGACGGCAGAACTTTGACTATCCATAGGAAACAACTTTGCCTAAACTCATTATACCAGCAAACAGGCTTCAGCCCACCTTTTATGGGGAAAGCGGGAGAACGTTTGGAACACATGCCATGTCATTTCATTGGAGAAAGTCAAGTAACTGCACAGGCATGACCCAAACAGATGGCCGCTATTAGTGCCGTCACTCAAGCGATTTCTTGTAGCGAGAGTTCCCAACTGACCAATCGGATTCCCCTCCATTATATTTCAAATTGAGACATCTCTGTAAGATACCTGACAGCTGGAAACGGGCCTAACACATGGCATGTCACCTGAGAGGGAAAGTCTTGCTGCTAAAAGCATCTAATATGACAAGACAGAAAAAACAGCCTTTCTCCTGAATTCCATTTGCTTTCTTTTTTCCCTTCAGAGAACAGAGCAGCGGATGCTACAGTCGTCCAGCGTTCTCTGTGTATCTGGTGCAAATTCAATGTTCTCTCCTTTGATTATGACCAGGTCCCTGCTCTCATCTGTATCAGTATCAGATCACATCGCTCTGTGTCTACTCTGACACACACACCTATCCAAGTGATCAATTTCAGAGCGATCAATATGTTTTGGCCAGTGGCTAGGGCACGCTCAGGCAGTAAATATCTATTCACAGACTGAATCACATAAGAGTTCAGGGAGTGCTGGGAAGGGCTGTACACAACCTGAAGACCAGGCTCGCAAGCAGAAATGGCATTTGTTTTTCCAGCTCATTTCCATTGCTCAATCACTGCTCACACACAATTCCGTCCCATCACAGCCTCCTTATCTGGATCTTCCTTGATAAAAGTGCACTACTCCCTGCATAATTAGGGATTCATTATTCAAACTCTTTCTTCCCCATAATTTAGTGCTTGTTGACTCTGCATGCTGCGTTGCTTTGGTTAAAAGACGCCACGTTAATCAGGTTGAAGATCATCAATGCAAAATGGGATGCCGCTAGGTTTTCAGATTAATAAGGTTTCATTAGGCTTGCTTGAGGAGTGACATTAAAATGTATCTATACACATATCAAATTTGCATGGAAGAAAGAAGAAAGCCATAAGAAAGAAAAATGAAGTGTCTTCTAACAATTCATACAACTTAAACATATGTACTGTGAGTAAAACATGGGAGATATGCTTTGAAGCTTTGCACCCATGCCATATTTGTGTCCATACGCAGAACAGTCCATTACTACCCTGTATTTCAACAGAAATGGTCCACCACAGGACCACTGCTGACCAGATCTATTATACCCAGCAATCTTACTGCTGAGTTGAGGATAGTCCAGCATACAATCAAAATCAGAATACTGACCAGAGCATACCCAATCCAGACTGTGAAAAAAAATGAGTGTCTAATAAAGTGGTCAGTTAGGGTATACGATGTGTAGGAACCCCAGCAATGCTGCTGTGCCTGATATTACACTTGTATCAGTGCAATACAAACTAACAGTCCACTCATGTTAGTGTCACTGCTGGGCTGAAAATGGCCCAGCACTCAAATAATATCCGGTCAATGGCAGGCTTCCTTTTCTTTGATGGACGAAGTAGAGGGAGGCTGATGAATTGTGTAGGAATAGATGGAGTACAGGCAGCATCTGTAAATCAAAAGCTTGGCTCCAGATTTCTCCTGGACCCCCCAGCCAGCATGAGCATACATACATGTGATATTTTTGCCCTGGTTTTGTCTTTTTTTGACATTAAGACAAATGAGAGAGGATGCAGAACTCGATACAGAATGTAAGTCAATTGAAAATGTAGCTCATTACATAATGAACTATGTGATTAATTATCCAATCATTAACTTTATTCAAGAAAATGACTATAAGAACTCAAGACCTCTACGAGTTAAACGAGTTCGGTCAGATAATAGAAGGAATCAAACAGTGATTATTAGGGTAATTGCAGGGTAATTAAGGTGTTATTACCTCCTCCCACTCCGCTGTAAAGGAGGGCGTCCTCTCCAGTCTGGTGGGGCTGCCTCCTTTCCCCGGGCTGTTCTGACTCTGACCTCGTGAGCTCCACTGTTCCTCCTCAATGGGCGACACAGCTACCAGGTTAGAGTCTGACTTGGAGAAGTTTCTGGACAGCTGCAGGTCCAGGACGTTACGTGGCACTGAGCGCATCCTGCCCAGAGTGCAGGCTCTCTCCTCGTAGCCTGCAGTGCTGCAGACACTGCCGCTGCTGGCCACTGGACTGGACGGTCTGTTGCTGCTCCGCACCTCCCCGTTCCTCGCCGGCTCAGTCTCTGAGTGGACAGGTGGTGGACTTTGGTTGACCCGCGTGTGGAAGATGGTGCGGTAGACCACCTGCGGCTTGGCCTCCTTCTGGTCCTTGAGTGGAGACGGCTGAGTGGTGGCGGCAGCGGTGACGGCCGAGGCAGCGGGCCGGGGGAAAGGGAGGCCGACCGGCTCAGGCGCGCGCAGCAGGTTGCCGTGGCGCTGCGGGGGCTCTGGGGCACAGAGCTTGCGCACTCTGCCGTAGAGCTGGTAGGGGTTGTCTGGAGACTCGCAGGCTGGAGAGGAACCGTGCAGCAGGCCAGCGAACTGCTCCGGAACGTGGCTGTCCCTGCGATCGTCCCTGCGCTCGTCCCTCAGCGCACACTCCCTCTGCTCTGACACCTCATCTAAAAGAGAAGGACAGGGGTCTGAGGTCACGCACACATACGAACACACCAGGGTCCATTGTCTGTTCTCACATATGACCGTTAACAGGCACTACTTTAAAGGACGATTCTCGCAGCAGTGTAATGCAGTCCTGTGCTACACCCGTGAGTGTGTACGTGTTTGTGTAGCCATGCATGTCTACACATTTAAATAGAACCAAATGGAAGCCTAGGGCAGAGGGGGGATGTGCCCGTCTGATGAAGTGAGAGAATGTTGTGTGAATGTGTGTGTGTGTTAGAGCGTCTCTGTACGTCCCCTGGGGAGAAAAGTCTTTCAGTGAGACATGCATGCAGCCCTGCACCCAGAACTTCCACTACAGAGCCCTTAAAAGCGTCTGTGTCCGCAGGCACTCAGGAAGCTAAAGAGTGAGACAAACACACGGTCAGAGAACCAACAAACCCTCACTTCTAAGAGGTTGACCGGTTCACTCAGTCATTACGTGCTGAAGGTATCCACACATCTGCTGTGGTGTAGTTTTACCTCTAATTATAGTTTTAGTCCCCCTTATTACTGGCAGCTACACACTGTTCCCAAGAGCATATCAGAAGTGCTTATTAATCAGCATAATACAGATCAAATTAATCACGCTCTGAGCTCGCCAATGACACCTTGCAGAGATCTGACGCTCACCAGCCAAAGCAGTAGAATGTGCACGGAAGCAAAAAGAGACGATAATATGGCTTTGATCACGGGTCGGCTGGCTATTTGCGAACGCGTTCACTGCTATGTTGATAATGCGGCTTAATCAACACAGCAAATATTCCGCGTCTAGGCAAGAGCAAACAAAAAAATTAGAGTGCACAAACAAAGAAAACAGACTGGAGACTTTTATCAGAGCATCAAACAAGTGAAGATATTCTTTTATTTTGTGCCACAAGAAATAGAAGAGCGTTCGAGCTACGCTGAGATGCTTCAAGAGAAAGACACTGTCTGCAAAGCATCTCTGCAGATCTTGCAAATCTTTTTCTTTGCATTTCAACCAGTGCAGTTGGAGGAAAGTGCTGGGACCCCAGCCCTGATGTTTCTCAGAGGTTCTCAAAGTGGGCTCCAAATGTTTATTTCCTAACTGACCCGACAGCACAGGAGATCATCTGCACCATGAGTGCCTCCTCCAACTGCCACCGATGCCACGTCATGGGGCAACCAGCGCAGCTGGAGGAAAGTCTCGGGTACCCAGCTCTGGTGCATTGGTTAGCAGATGTCCGTGCTGCCCAGGCAAGTTTGTGCTCCCCATTACATCATGTAACTGAAAGAGGGAAAATACAGAAGGCAGACACTGCAGTGCTGGGTTATGCACCAACTAATAAAAACCTAATAATTAATAACTAATAAAAAAAAACATTAAAAGTAATAAAAAATTTTAATTCAGCTAACTATGTTTCATTTAAATGAATGAGCTGGAGTATTTTCCCTGTGGTTAGATTACTGGGGCACAACAGCCATCCTAAAAAGAAGGAGCCTGCTGAAAGCAGGGTGTGATAGGGTAAAACATACCTTTTTATTTTTTCAAACTCGACTCAAATGCTGCTCTTCAGCAACCTACAGAAACTAAAGCTTGACTATTCCAGTCTTTTTTATGTTCTTCTCATAAGCTAGTGAGTTACTCTGTCTCTCCCGCTCTTCTCCCGTCTCAGCTGCACTTTTAAGGACTCTTACAGATCAGCACAAACTAAACAGTGCGATCCCCGATGGAGAAAACGAGCGAGAAGGAAAAATAGCCCCGCCTACAATGTCACCTCCACCAGTGTGGCCGAACATGAGAATCAGGATCGAACATGAGGCACTACACAGAGCCGGAGGCAAGGTTCAGGAGGCAGCCCTCTGGGACGTGTCCCCACGTGTCACAATTACACTTAGCTGCTTCATCGACCACACACACACACATATATATAAATATAAATATATATATAAATATAAATATATGGGTCACTGAAATATGGGTCACTAAAAACAGAGCTTTTGGAAAAATTGTTCCTGTGCTTTCGTGTGGAAGGTTGTTGCCATGCAAGCTGACCCCTCGTGTGATAAGCTGCTTTAGTATGTGTGTTAGATGTGGCTGATGACGGAGCTGTTTCCGTGCTCAGTAATGTCGGATCTGAATACATGAAGTGACTGACCACACAAAGTATTCGATTTATTGTTATTAGGGAGTTAAATAGAAATCAGCTGACCTCTACAAGAGCACCTGGACTGTCACGTAAGATTTGTGTATGTTCATTCTAATCCTTAGTCACAAAAGCAGTGTTTTCAGAAGCAATAAGATCTGTTGTCACGTCCGTGATGTCCTTTTTTTGTTAATACAATTCAGAAGTCGGGGAAGGTGCTTTGTGGTTAAAGGGCATCATGCAAAGGCTGGAATAATCATTAAACATTCAAAATATGACATAAGGCCAATAACAGCACAGCAATCAATTTTCCTCATGTTCATTGATTAAAATAGGGCACCACTGTAACTTCTCCAAATGCCACTTCCCCCTAAACTTAGCTTTTAGCCTAGCACAGGTAACCACAGCAGGCCTTCTACAAATAGTGTTGCCTAGCATACTAGTCTAGCATGGATATTGACAATGGCCCTTCTCTGAGCAGGGATTCCCCCGTTCGGCTAGGATTTAACCTAGCACAGATACCCATGGCAGGCCATCTATGAGCAATACTTCTCTCTGTTGGCTAGGGTTAACTTTTTTAGACTAGCACGGATAGCTTTTAGCCTAGCACCTATTCACTTACACATTCTCCTGAAGGGCCTGTTGCCTTTTTACTGGTTCACAGCTTACGGCTTTTGCTAGAAGGCTGGGTGTATGTACATTCTGGTCTTAGGGTTTAAAAATGATGGCTACTTCACAGTTATACTCTTTTGCTATTACAGGCTTTTCTTTTGAATGAGGAGATTGAGGTTCACAATATGTCACTTCCAAGTACTGAACTCTCTTAATCTTAACTGTGCCAAGAAAAATGCCATTTTCCATTATAGGGCATCTTTAAAGCAAATAGTTAAGTACAAATTCCATTAAAAGCTTAATAACTACTGTCCATTGTACCTCATAAAATACTCACAGTAACACTGCAAGCACATTTTGTGCATGGGAAGGTTGACAGAGAAACTATTAGAGTAGAGTCCTTCAAAAACATAAATATTAAGGTAATTTCTTCATTAGCTTCTTATTATGAGACATGTATGTTCATGTACATGTCAAGACTGTCCCTGCTTGACACATATTACACAACAACTGGGTTCATGTGAATGGCTAAATGAGCTGCAGTTTGGAAATCCATTACACTCATCCAGGTGGATAAACAGTTACACCACCCCTCAGTTTTCCTGCTTCATGTTAAAGTGGCACATTCTCCTCATATGGTTCTACCGATTTTCACAATTACACAAGTATGTCTTGTATTTTCCAGCTGTTTAATTATGTTTTACTATGCCTTGAGCATTAAGTAGCATAGAGTATCTGCTGTTATTTTTTTCAGTTCATTCCAAAGCATTCTGTGGCATGAGGTATTCTGAGGTATCCTGCCAAGTTTGCATTACCACATCACAGTCATCACCACTGCGGTAACTACATTTGTTCATACAGTAGGCTTCTATGCATGAATAAGATGTGTAGCCCACTGTTTTGCCAACAGACCTACTCACATTACTAAATGCGCACATTTGCATCCAGCTAAATAGTGTTTCTAGATTAGTGTTGCTAATGAGTACCATCCATTCAGAGTTGTTGTTATGTGAGGTAGAAAAAGCCTGGATTTTCAGCAAGTTTCCAAATCTGATGTTCACTTGGCAGTAGGGGAACTACCTCACCAGTTGTCTGGATAAATTGTGTTGTCTTTACCACCAGTATCTTATAAATGTAGATAACTGGAGGCAGCTGCTCCAAGCATTCAAGTAAAAAGCACCAGAGGGGTTCCTGATGTTAGACGGATGGCACAGTTGTTAGGAACCGTTTGTTTCGCTTGTTTAAAAGCTTAACTTTGATATGTGTTTGATGCCAAAACTGACAAATAAGAAGACAGAAAACAGGCGAGTAAATTAATTGACTTAATTAAGCAACCGAGACAGAAACTGTTACAGTGCTGAGAACTCAGCATTATTTTACATCCTTGACACCCACGACAAAATTAGGTCTTTTCCACCCCTGAAATCCTAATTTAACCCCAGTTTGGGACTTTCAGTCAGAATAGGATTTGATCTCCTGCTAAGCTTAACACACCGCTGCTCTAACATGAGGTGTAGCTGCTAATGCGGTGTGCGTAATGCAATGTGATATGTTGTTACAGACGCCATCTGTAGTGTGTCTTTGAAGGGATCTCACATTGTGATGGCAATAATACTAGGACTCCTCAGCTTACTGAATACCATTTTACATTTACAATTAAGGTAACCTTTGATCATAGCAAACTTATAGCCAATAAATACATGATGAGATATGTCTAGAGTCAAATACACTAATACAGCTGTTATAACTGCAAGCTGTCTTAGTCTAAACAAACACAGCCATGCCACTGTGCATATATTGCCATTCCACTACCATGGTGGTGTCCTACCAAAATAACATCCGGAAGGTGGTGGGTGAACCGAATGGGACTCAACTGATTTGTATGTGAAATTTACCTATAAGACTTGTGTTGGACTTGTTTGGGTCACTTTTAGACAGAATCTGGGTCCATTCTGAGCTCAGAACATGATAATGTGGGATGGTTTAGTTTAGATTCAGCCTCCAAACTTGAAGTTGTGGGTCAGGTGGGCTCTTGGGTTGTGTTTGGGTTTAGACCAAAGTTTCAGGTCCGGTTAAAACTTAATTACAGTCAGTAATTAAAGTATACCTATATGGTAGGAGTGGCTGATAAAATGACAATGGACAAGATAGTTAATAGTCTAATAGACTGGTGACCAGGGATTAACTACTGAAGCTAGTGCAGCATAGGATCTCTCTAGGTGCTGGGTGATAGTCCACTGCAGATGCAAAAAATAAATGAACAATAACAAATGAACAAACAGGCATTGAATATATAATGGCACGATAAATAAAAAAGCTTCCAGCAATAAAAGTATATTAAAATTTGTTTATTATTATTATTGTAAAGTGTGAAGGTGGGGGTTGCAAAAACACTTCTGCCCAGGGGCCTCGTGAGACCATTATCCATCCTTGCCAGCTACTCGCTGTATGCATAGTGTACATACAGCAATATACATCCATTACCCTACTCGAACAGGCATAACAGTTTTCATCTGACATAACGGTTCCTCAGTGTTCCTATACGACTCCTGTTTATCTGCCATGATAGAACGGCATATGACACACGTGTGAAGACACAACAGCGTATGGGCCTACAGCTCGTTAACCATATGGTGAGTGTTGGCGTGCTTGTTTTGTGTGCTGGAGTAAACTCTGCCTGTCAGTCCGGATGAGAACGGAGAGGCAGGGATGTCAAAGGTCCTACAAACCCCCGTCACCCATGTAGACAGATAAATGTGCATGAACGCCCCGTCTCTGCGCTGCCTCCCAGCATTAGCGCTGTGTTCCGGCACATGCGAGAGCGGTGTTCGTGGATGATAACGATCAAATTACACCCTGGCCTGCATGGGGAGGGTGAGTAAGAAGGATGGAGGAAGATAAGGAAGGAGATGGAAGGATGCTTGGTGAATCTACCACTTATGTGGTATGTAACACAATATGTCATTTAAGCTGAAAAACTTTTGCGACAAAAAGTGGTCACCTTAATTCTGCATTTAGGCCTCAGTGAGCTCCAAATTCTTTTCTAGTCCACGTCTAACAAGGTTAATGTTTCAAGGTTACTTTTATAACAGCGAAAATATCTAATTTATACAATTTTATTAGTGAGCACAGCTTGACTATATATGTTCATTATTGGGTCAGCCTGGTTTGACTTTAATTAGCCCATAAAAAGACATTGTTACTGATAAGTTGGCTTGAAAACTGATCCCCTGCCTGTACACTATATGTGTTAATCAGAACTGAACTTGATATTTTGTATAAAACAACAGATTCTCATAATCTCCAAAAGGAATGAAAGAAAAAAGGTCATATGTTCAATGTCGAATTCTGGGCAAAGTCTAGAGGTCTCTGAAAGTCGTCTTTTTGTGCATTTTAAACATCTTTGTGTTCATTTGTTTCATGGCTTAAATACTGGATAGTCGATTAGCCAAGGCATAATTGGTGTCTGGAGCTTGCGTGTTTAGTTTTGCCTTGCAGCTAATAGGCTAATGTGGCAAACAAGTAATGGAAGCTGAGTTACTACATTCAGTTTCATGCAAACTTACCTCACACACTAACATACTGCACTAAGCTGGGGCCTGAAGCCCCTCCTCCATAATTGAACGTTCTAGAAATTCTATCTCTACCTTGTTTTCCAAATTATTCAGCTAGCCAACTACCATTTTCAACCAACTACCAATTTGCTAGTTGCGTTGGCCCCTCCCTGCTTTCCAGTCTGCAACACTAGCTAAAAGGTCAGTCCCTTCCCAATCAAAACAACAGGTTGAGCCAACAGAGCAGACATGCCACAATGTCATAACAATGTCTTCCAATAAGCTGGAAATGCCACAATTTAGGACAGGAAACTAACGGAAAGTAGTAGTAGTAACAAAACATGCATCTCATGTACAAATCGGATGCTCTAAGAAAAAGTGTGATACGTAGATTGATCCTGCACAACCACATGCAAATCAGAAAATTATTATTACTGATCCATAAACATCCATTTGAGAAAAACAAAAAAAATCCAAAAACATCATTGAGAAAAGCAAAGTCTCCCCAATGTTTTGATAGGCAGTTTAGATTCATGTGCTGATAAATCTCAGAAAAAAATATAAATCTGACAGTTTCATGTTTGTGTGTGAAAGAAGAATGTGTTGACCTTAGGCTTCTTGCTTTTAGTAGTTTAAAGGAAGCAGCACAGGTGCTCAGAGGGAAATTCTCACAGCGGAGACTGGTGAGAACCACTGCGGCTCTTGAATGGAGCAGCCAGTGTGGGTTTTGTTGCCGATGTGTATCACAAAGCAGGTGTGGAGGAAACATGATGTGATCCTAAAAAAAGCAAGCTACAAAGTATATGCTCTCTTCTGGGGCTGCTGTCTGCTCTCTCTCTCTCTCTATATATATATATATATATATATAGAGAGAGAGAGAGAGCAGTGTGTGTGGATCCAAAGCACGGAAAATGAAATATTAAACATCAACTCGTGCAGAAACTACAGCATGTGGAGCCACAGTGCCTTGAAGATGCCATGTGCTGCTCCTTTCACATTCGTTTTCTACATCCCTCTATTCCCCGTTCACTCTTTTGCCTGTCTCTCACACTTTCTCTCTTTCTCTGTCTCTCTCTCCAGCCGCAGTCGCAACAGGTGACATCTGGTCGTCATGGCAACAGTTCCCTGGCTTACTCGAGCCTTGGGCAGAAAGCATTCGGCCTTCAGGAAAGAGAGAAGATGACGAGAGAGAGGGAGAGAGGGGGAAAAGGGAAGAGGGAGAATAGGGGGTGGGGGTGGAGGGGTTGACACGGGGACTGAGAATGTTTCATTTGAATATTTGTGTCCGGGAACAGCCAATAGAAAGGCAGAGGGATTTGAGTAAATGTGAGAGCGTCTTATCTAAGGTTGGCAGACAGAGTGGTGGAGAGGTCAAAGGCCCCGTCCACCACCAGCACACCAGTGAAGCAGCGCAGCCCAGGAATCCCAGCACAGTGCTGGAGAAATCTGATGGACACCGAATCCGTGACAGATCTGAATGCTGAGTAACGGGGGACCATGGAGAACGCAGCCAGAACTAAATCCCCCATAGGGGTAAATGTGACAGAGTCATTACTTTCCTTCAAACAAGCCAGAAACCTAAACCTCCTCCTGGAGATCTACCTTCCTGCAAGTTTCAACTCCAACCCAACACAACTCCACACCCCATTCAGCCAATTAAAGGCTTGTGAAGGCAGTAATCTGTTGGATCGGGCGGGAGGAAGGTAGCACTGCAGGAACGTTGGAGTTGGAAACTGGTAAACCACAACTAACAATGAGCCATCCAGTAGCTCAGTAGTGTTCTAGTAGCTCTAGGGCTACACCACCTGTTAAAAACAGCTTTGGTATGAAGACTTCATAGTTTCTTTTCCAAATGGTTAGCTTTGATAGTTTAGCTGGTCTACCAGCCTTACTAACTAACCGTCTAATTGGTCGACCAGTGTAACCAGCATTTCCAGCATGATCACGCTGGTTGACCAGCATAAGCAGAATTTTCAACATGATAAAGCGTGTTAACCAGCATTACAAGCATAACCAGGGCAGTCAACCAGCACAACCTAATGGGTCAACCAGCATAATCAGCTTTTCCAGCATGATCAAGCTGATTAATTAGCATTACAAGCATAACCAGGGCATTTAACCAGCACAACCTAATGGGTCAACCAGCATTTCTAGCATTATGAAGCTGGTTAACCAGCATTACAAGCATAACCAAGATAATCAGCCAGCACAACCAACTATGACCAATTTGCTTGATCTGAAAAATGAGCATTTCCAGCATGATCAAGCTGGTCAACTAGCATTTTCAGCAAATCCCAGGGTGTTCGACCTGCATTACCAGCATAACCAAGCTGTTTAGCCAGCATGGTCAAGTTTTTAACCCCTGAAACAGCCAGCAACTTCTGTTACCAAAGAATATCCTCACAGAGGTGCCTGTGGTTACTGAATAATATGCCTTAGTAAATAAAATGTCTTAATAAGTCTTTCTGCGTTCAGGGGTTAACCAGCATAATATATGACCAAGTTCATCGACTAGCATAACTAGCATGACCAATCTTTGTCGACAAGGATAACCAAGATTTTCAACCAGCATAACCAGCTTGACCAAACATTATTTGTGCACAAATATGTGAATTTATTTCTTGTAAAATTTTCTTTTTTTCTAAAACTAAATTTGCCTTTAATGCACTATTAACTATTACTACAAACTAATGCCATCCCCATACGGTCAGTGTATATGCAAGCACTGAGTGATTCTATAGTGATTACACACCATAATTAGTGTGTTAGCACAACTTCCTCCCGGCCAGATGTTATTTCTGGTGCCGTTAGACACAGCAGCTTTGAAACAGCATTAAACAGTAGGGCACATCACACAGAATAGGAGATGGAGCCACAAAGCATTTAAGCAGGGAGAGCAGAGCACACATCACACACACACATACACTCACACTCACACACACACACACACATACACTCACACCAGGGCTCAGATGCTAAAGCAACAGTAGCGGTTCCTTAATAAAGCCAATCTCACTCCCCATGGAGAAATGGGCGGACCCCAAAAATAGCCTGGGACGTGTTAACCATAGCCCTCCCTTATTGTCTCTTACCTTGAAGCTGGAGGGCAGAAGCGGGCAAACGGGCATCCGCAGGAAGGGAGAAAGGAGCTCCAGTATGTTTTCCTGCAGGTGAGAGGCTCTAACTGCCACATACTGACAGTCCCACCTCTAAGGGTCACATACACACACTCTCCTAAGATATCTGATAGGCCTACTGTTGCACCACACAGCATTCCAGGGTATTGGTCTTGTGGAGCTATACTCCATACTCCCACGTACACCAATATACACACCCTTACCCACACTCATACACACACTTGTCTTGTCATGCAGAAGATACGAGGGGGAGCGAGTGATAGGTATGTTGATAAGCAATGTTTTCTAAGTGGAGCTGACAATAAGTGTATAAGGAAGACAATGTCTTGACTGTTAGAAGTCCAGTTAAGTGTGTGCGTGTGTGTGTGTGTGTGTTGTGAGTGTGCATATTAAGGGTAAAACAACAATTTTAATACAGCATTTAAATTAATTTAAGATCAGGCCTCTAGGTGCATCTGTAAGACTACACCACTTTTCACATGGCCAGATGAGCATACTTAGGTGCCTGTGATTGGCCATTTTTAAAAAGGGAATTATTTATCCACCCTCCAGCCACCAACACATACACCAATAATTATCTGGAACTGCAGATTGGCCAATAATTGTCAGCTCTGATGTTGACTGGGGGTGTGGGAGAGATGCAGTACAACCCTTTTTAAAAGACTGGGTGTGAGGGGGTGCTGCAGCTCCTCCTGGAATAGCACCCTCTTTAATATATGATCTGTATATAATTTACCTACTCACCACTATAACATAAAATATAATAGAAAAATTGAAGAGAATGAATTAACATGACTCAGAAACCTCAAATGTTTCGTGCAAATACAAAAGAGGGAGAAAAGGCAATGCCAAACTACTAGGGGCGCCAGTCTGCTGCTAGTTTGTTTGCGCCCTTTTTTTGTTTATTGACTAGAGATCAGCAGTAGTTGACTAAGCAGTTAACAAAGAGGAAAGACTGAAATTGATCTTTTATGTGTCTAATATGAGTCCATTCTACCCTGCATTAACTGATTGGTTGGTTTAGAGGTGGATAACTGACCATTTCATGATTTAATGTTGGTGTCATGTGAATGAGATGACAGCCAATTTGTGGTTCAGGCAATAGCCTTTTTGATATATTGTAATCTTGACAGGGTGATTATCTTGGTAGGTGAAGTCTCTGATGAAAACATGCTAGTAGGACGTGGTAGGATGGATTTCATTATTTCCTTGTGAGCCAGGGTTCTGTTTTGACCTTCAGGTTCTAATACAGCATAAACGCTGGGATGTCTTAGCCCGCTAGTTCCGGCAGACACTCCACTCCATTAATATTGTTGACTAAGGCCTTTCACACCTACCTTAAAGTAAAGGTAAATGTACACGTATCTGTCACTGTACTATGTACAGCAAAATGTGTCCTCCACACTTTATCCTTCTGTTGTAGTGAACACTCACACATGCACTAGTGAACTAGGGGCAGAGAGGGTTAAGTGCCTTGCTCAAGGGCCTAACAGTGGCAGCTTGCCGAGCCTGGGTAGTAAACCCACAACCCTATGATCAACAGTCCGGACCTTTAACCGCTGAGCCACCACTGCCCATAGTCACCACTGCCCACCAAAATTTAATCCAAGCAAAAGAGGTGGTGTAAGTCAGATCAACTTAACCATGGTACGGTTCGTTTGCAGTTTGAAAACACTTTTGGACCAATTACAGGAAGTTGAGGCAGGCTATCGTCCCCCATCAGACATAAGAAGAAGAAAAAGAACCGGAAAGTGGAGACGAGATTAATTCATTTTATCTGGGGAAGTCTACCTGCTAAATTGACAACATGCCCACGTCAAACACACGTCCTTTTATAAAGCAATCAGTGTCAAGTATAGGAAGATTCAGCCCACATAGGTGATGACACCGGGGCATAGGAACACCACGCAAAGTTCTTTAATAAACTAACCGACTGAATGAATACATGGTAACAAGAAGACAAACCTTGGTTCGGACCTCAGTCACGTGTGAAAACCCCCCAAAATGTCCCTAAATTTGATAAGAAAATGTGTGAGACTTGACTCAGTTTGTGTTGGGTCAAATTAACAGATGATTCACAGACTGAATATGCTTAGATGTAAGCTCTGCAAAGTGTGGTGGTGATGTTTGACCCATGGAAGACTTCTCTCCTATTTCGTTATCAATAATAATAATCAATAAATTGGGTTCATCAGATTCTGACTACTTTCATGGAGTAAATTTCAAACCTCATGTTACCTACTTTGGCTTTTTGTGGTCTGCTTCTGGGTCTAATATACTGCAGGATAAGAGATGATGGGGGGTGCTTAGAGACTTGGAGCTACTTGGAGGAGCGCCTTGATTTTTTCATGTTGAGTGTGGTCTGGTGTGCAGTAACATTAGTCCACATAAGTCAGGAGTGCAATTAGGCTAAGGTGTAGGTTTAGGTGCCTAAGGTATAAGGTGTTAAGGTGTTTGAGATTTTAACGACGCTCATAGGGCTCACGACAACCTGTAGACCCAGGGCCTACAACATAACACATAAACTTCTACCAGCTTTTTTATCATTAATTGTGCCAATATTTTAATGCCTGAATGAGGTATTAAGCATCCATTTCATGAACATGAGTCACAGAGTGTTCGCGAGTTAGAGAGAAATATTACCAGAAAAGAATTCGGCTTGGAGGGCACAATAAAGACTGAGGTGAGAGATTTATCCTTCCCCTTTATCCCTGTGTGCAGATGGATGGCTTGTTCTGCCACTGGATTACAGGCCACGTGTTTAATTGCTTGTTAACAAATGTTTGCTGTGCCGTACAGAAGTGCAGCCGCTTGCTGCCAAGAATAGTAAGGCCAGTGATGCTGTCAGAGAGCAGAGGGACTACAACACTGCTGACCAAAGCATGCCATAGACACACGTAAAGCCACAGGGGGCAAGATCTCACATGGTAACATGTAGGAAACATCTGTTTTCTGATTCTTAATGTCATCAGGGCTGCATGAGACAATATCACATTGCGGTTAAATTGATACACAGTGTGATGGTTTAACCCTATTTATTGGCAAACATTATTTGGAAGAACAGTCTCACACTTGTGGGATAATGAGGGCTCTTGATTTGTTAAATTACCCAAAAAACAGCTGGAGCATCTCAGGCTGGTCAGTATGCTCACAGCACACAATAAGTCTTCGATCAACTTTCGTTGATTGCTTAAATGGCCCATTTGCATACTGCAGCCTCCTGCCCTGTCAGCATTGCAAAGGTCAACATTATGGTAACAGTTAGCAAAGGATACACTGATGAGCAACACCATTATGGCCACCTGGTCTTTTATGCAGTTGGTCCGCAACGTACCACGGCAACAGCTCAATCTGCAATCTGGAGGTCCCCTGTGGTGTCTGCCAGTACATCCTTTAAGCCATGCAAGTTGCAAGTGAAGCTGGTGTGGAGCGGACTTCTTGTTCCAGCACAACCCACAGGTAAACAGCACTACGACCGTGTGAAATAAAAGGAAACCTGACTCATCGGACAAGACTTCTTTCCCTTCTTCCATTGAACTTTACTCACAACTCACACATATCAGGGTGTGATGCATTGTGTGCTGTGTGGCATTCCTCCCGGAACCATCAATTACATTTTCTGGGACTCAAGGCAGCCCTGCTGGATAAGGGATTGGCTGTAGGTGCATATACCGGTTCATGGTTTGTCCCTCTTTAGACCACTGTTGACCAGGAATACCCCTCAAGCCTTGCTGTTTGGGAGATACTCTGACCGAGTTGCCTGTCCTGAAGGATTTGGGCCTTCATGCCAGCCCATTTCTATCACAACCAACACATTGACTATGAGATCCAGCTGAGATCCAGCTGAGATCCACAAGAACCATGTGTGTAATAGAGATGTGTGGGTGGAAAGAACCTTCACTTTAGGTTCCTTATCAATTCAAAGGCGTCTCATGCTCACTGAACTCTATTATAAACATGGTTCTTTTGGTTCTTTGTGGAACTAAAAGTGATATGTCTGTAGTATCACTCAAAGAACCTTTTAAGAGGGTATATCCCAGACCTCATGTGCCATTGTGACCAGATGGTGTGACCAGATGTTTTGGCATTTCTACTCTCATTTTTACTGGTGCTTCCATCATGTACCTTTCACGCAACATAAAGAGGCAGCTGGTGTTTTCAAATTATTATGAAAAATACATATATATATATATATATATATATATATATATATATATATATATATATATATATATATATATATATATATATACATAATAATAATGTCGTTCTCTCTGTCCGCACACAGACTGCGAGGGCGACACAAGGTTACATAGGGGAAAAGGGCCATAGCAGAACCATAGCAGAAACAATCCTGTTTCATTTCCCATCTCCCGCCTCTCTCCCAGATATTAAAAACCACAACAATATCAGACCTGTCAATCCAAGCCTGGCTTGCGGGGCAGCCACCACAACAACTGCTCAGCTTCCAAGGATTATGATCAGCTTTAAGCGTTCCAAAGTCTTTACCATAAATCGCTCTCTTTTGCTTTCTTACTTTCTCTTGTACACAAAGCTTTTAAGTCCCCTTGGGAGCAAAAAAGAAAAAAGTGCAATAACACCAGGAGCTCCAAATGGCACAGCTCTAATACATATGTTTTTTAGCATGTAATCATCATGCCTCTCTCTTTTTTCTCTCTCTCTCCCTCTCTCTTTACCCACAGCAATCATGGGCAGTCCTGAAACGACAAATTCACACTTTCTCCCTTCTGCTTTTGGAAATGTGAAAATATCGCCACGGCAACCGGCGCGGATATGTGGATACATGCTGCCGGCTACATGCGCTGTCGGAAGTGTGACGCCAGCGCTGTGCCCCATTACATTCCCACTGCGTTAAAATAAGGCAGAAAAACAGGCAGTGTGTGTGTGTGTGAGCGTGCTGGTGCCCCGGCTGTGTGATTTTAGCCTCCTGCATGTCCGCTGCGCTGGAAGGTCAGCACGCCCCATGGTCCAAGAGGGCTCTTGATGTTTGAGGTCCCAGGGTAAGCAACAGCTGGAATGTGAGTGGCATGTTACATGCTGAACAGCTGACCCGAGGGCACCGCAACATGCTGATTGCACTCTAGTGAACGACACGTGGACATGTGGGGAATGATAGGGCTAGCTGTCTCACTCAAAGGTTTATTCAATATAACTTGTTGTAAAAATGTTGTATTGAGTGCTTCGCAAACCTTTATTCCAATGGTGGGCCAGATTTATTTTTGCTCCAGCTCGATTCACAACACATAGGGGTCGAGTAAAAGCGCGGGAATTATTGTCTGAATTATTTGACTGCTAAGCCTGCAGCTTAACCTCTCATATTCTTATGATAAGTTTAGTGGTTTCCACATAATTCCACAAAAAGTCAGAATAAAACAGGTCAGAATACAGGCCTCTAGATTGCTGCTAATACTGTTTTAGCATTAGCATGTGGCACATCTGTTCATTTTTTGGAAGATTGTGTTTATCTTGGCATAGTCAAACAGTCCGTTACA